>NC_072797.1:99724015-100027045 GCF_028583425.1 Eublepharis macularius | reverse complement strand
TGAATCTCTAGTAGGTGTTGAATGGCTTCCTCTATCTTGACGTGTTTTGGTTGAAAGGAGTTCCTTGGAAGCTGTATAAATCGCCGTCGTGGAATCATTTCGAACTCCAAGGAGTAACCTTTGGATACTATGTCCAGTACCCATTTATCCGATACTGTTAGATTCCACTGGTCTGCAAATTTTTGTAGTCTCCCTCCTATTTGAGAGATTGACTGTTGATAGTCATGCTTGTCTGCCTTTCTTTGGGCCTTTCGCTTGCGCGGATGACTTCCTGAAACTGAAGGATCTGCCTTCATTCCGCTGTCTAGATTGCCACCTGTTTTTGAATGGTCTGTCAGTTCCCAATCTTGGTGTCCTCTTGCCCTCACGAAAGGAATGCCTGCTCTTGAACTTGGCGTCTCTTTTCTTTGAGGGCAGGACCTTTTTCTTTTCCGTGTCTTCTACCAAGTATCTGTCCAAGGCTTCTCCAAATAACTTGCTTCCAGCAAAAGGAATAGCCGCCACTCTGCTGCGTGCTTGGGGGTCAATGTCCCTGTTTCTCAGCCATGTGTTACATCTTGCAGCCACATTGAAACCCATGGCCCTTGAGGACATCTGGAACGAATCTAGTGTGGCGTCTGCTGCAAATGCCATGGCTAGAGCTATCTTCTTAACTTCGTTCTTGACCTCCTTGGGAACCTCTCTGCCTGCTGAAGCTAAGTCTGATGCCCAAGTGTATGCAGCTCTGGCAAATAAGGATCCCGTAGCCGAAGATCTCAGCGATGCCGCTGAGGCCTCAAAGTTCCTGCGCAGCGCTTGTTCAATCTTTTTGTCTGAAGAATCTTTGGGCATACCTTTAGCATCCATTGGTAGGACTGATGTAGTGGCAAGGCTGGAGACCGGGTCGTCCACAATAAGAAGCTTGATCTTCTTAGCTGTATCAGGTGTCATGGAATAAAGCTTATGAAATACAGAGTGGTACACCTTAGGCTTTGCCGGGTTATCCCATTCACTATGAAAAGCAGCTGGGAGTGGTACTCCTGATTGCTTGTGTCCCATTTTTGGCAGGGCCCTTTCCAAGCCTTGGGGGTATGATTGGTCTGCATCCTGTGGGCCTTGATTTGTTTGTGTTATCTCTAGAGTCCTCAGCACCTTATCCAGAAGCTTTTTATATACTTCCTGAGGAAAAAGCCTGGTTTGAACTTGGCTTGCCTAACCCTCTTCCTCCTCAGACAACTCTCCTTCCTCTCTCTCTAAAGATTGGTCAGAGATGTCTGAGCACGACTGGGTTTCATCAGAAGCACTTGAGTCCTTCCCTAACCAGTCCTCCACCCTTCTCTTTTTTGCCTCCATACCACTAGCAGCTACCTCTGAAGGGTGGCTCTCCTTTTCCATATTCCTGCCAAAGGGCCTCTCCCGCCCAGCCTAAAAATGAAAGTGCAAAAAGCAGGGTTACTTGAATTCAGGCAGCTAAACCTGGGTGCCTACAGTAAAAAACGGGGCTACTTTCCAGGCTCCTCTTAGCACCATACCTGCCCCCCCTTTCCTCGTTCAGAGGATCTTACTGCGTTTAGGCATTCTGGCGCTCCGTTTGGGGCAGCCCGAACGGGGCTACTTTCCAGGCTCCTCTTAGCACCATACCTGCCCCCCCTTCCTCGTTCAGAGGATCTTACTGCGTTTAGGCATTCTGGCGCTCCGTTCGGGGCAGCCCGAACGGGGCTACTTTCCAGGCTCCTCTTAGCACCATACCTGCCCCCCCTTTCCTCGTTCAGAGGATCTTACTGCGTTTAGGCATTCTGGCGCTCCGTTCGGGGCAGCCGCTGCTTTTTGGCGCCAAAAGCAGCCGACGTCCATTCCCACAGCAGCTGCTTTTCCCGTGCTTCGCCGTGGCCCCTGCAGACACCGGGCCCTATTTCACAAGGGATGTCAGCTCTGCGGCTCGCAACCGCAGCTTGCTGCTGCGTTGCTGTTGCCTTCCCCGGCAGGCTTATGAGTGGGGGGAGGGGGGAGGAACAGGTCCTTCCTTATCCCCTACGAACCAAGCGCTCAGTCTTCTTCTTTTTATTAGGATCGCTGCTCCAGAGGAGCAAGAAGTGTGTCTTCCCTGCTGAGCAGGGCCGGAAAAAACTGAAGAGCTGGGGAAGCCCCTCCCCCTTAGGATCGCAAAGTTGGCTGGCCCTGCGTAAGAGAAGGAGGAGGAGCTACCCAGGAGTTTGGACTGCCCCACTTTTGGACCACAGGAGAATGCCAGGATAAATCTTTGGAGAATTACACACTCTGCCATACAGAAGTCAGCCAGAGAGTAATGTATATGCAGACCACCTTTTGCAAGGTTTCCCCCTTACTGTGAGTTCCATGTCCTCCTCTTCTTTTTCTTTAACTGGCTTTTCGGATTCCTCTGGCTCTTTCTCTTGAAGCTGGAATTCTTGGGCTTGAGACATGTAAGGCATGTCATCTTTGTTCTTGAACTCCAAGCTGAGAATTGAAGGAGGAAGTAGAATTCCTAGAATTACCTAAAGCAATAATAATGATAACAATAATCAGCACAATGAACAGGTTATGGGTATGTTCTTTAGGCCATTCGGGCATATGGCTTTGTGCATGTGGTTTTCAAAATGATCAGCTAGGGGCTAGTGCAGCCATAATGTGGGTAATGGAGGGATGTCAGGAGCAACAACTAAAGCCCCGACATCTTCACCATCTTTAGAATGGGCAAGTAGAGTCTTGCCACATCATATGTCTTGTTTCATAATGGCAGTTCCTTTAAGATTTTAAACCGGAATTTATTTTTTGCAAGTAACAAGACAAGGCACCATCCATGCTTTTTATTAATAAACCACCTGTGGAGAATTCTGCATAACTTTCCCCCTGAGCTTCAAGATATTATTTAATTTTAAAGTAGTCCTAACCTTTAGACTTGAATTTTTACGCATCCGAAGCCTGCCCATCCACATGTCTGTGAGCAGCATTTGGCTACAAGTGTGGGCAATGAAATCTCGATGCTTGGCTGCCACTGCGAGTTGCAGGCATGTGGCATTGCTCCAGTTCTTCAGCTCATAGGTCAGTAGTTTCATTGCCAGCTGCTCATCCTGCTTGTAGGATTGGTCCAGCAACTCCACTGCCAGCTGGCCAAAATCCCTGCAACACAGGGCGTTTTTGTTATCTTGTGAAGTCTGTTCTATGGAATGTAAACTATTGGTAACAGCTTCTGCTGCAAGGGCTATGCCACACTTCAGTAGTCCTGGCTGAGATGCTCACATTCATTTGAAATGTTGGTGCTTTAGGTTAAATACCTAGCTGAGTTTCTTAAATCATAATTTCTAAGAACCTGAAGCTCCCTCTAATTTCCTTTTTTTCTTTGCCACTTACCTGAATATTTACATCTGAACCACCATGTTCCTTATGTATCTGTAACAAAAACAGATTTCTAAAGGACGTTTTTACTAGGTCCTTTTCACTCAAATCAGGTTCTCTGTACTTGGTATTTATCTAAAGTTTAGTTGGAGACACTCCTGAGGGATTGACAGCAGATGAACTCATTGAGGTGGCTACAGGATAAAATGTAGGTAATGACAACTGACAAATCTTGTTATTTGTGAGAGGGGGGTGCGTTAACATTTCTTTGCATGCTTCTTTGTTAAGCATCCTCATAGCAGATGATTTTTGGTCTTCCCTGATTTCGTAGCAAACACAGCTAAACCTGGAATCTCAGGAGGAGGAGGGTATCCCCCAGAGTATCTTCCACTCCATCCATCTCTTCATCTTGTCCCAAGGCTTTCTGTCTGGTCAAAGCTTGTCTAGAAACCAGCATTCATTTCTTCCTAACTTCCAGGCTTGACTATTACAATATGCTATGCTGGGCAGCCCTAGATGGTGCAACATGCAACAGTCTTCCTCTTAATAGGTTTATGTCACTGAGAGTGCATTATATGGGTTACGTTGCATCTGCACTGATTACCCATTACCTTACAGGCATAATCTAAGGTGCTGATTTTGACTATGATAGCTTTGATGGTCTCGGTCCTACATACCTGAGACATTGAGATCTCCCTTATAAATGCTGTTATCACTTTTAAAGTCAACCAAGATTTCTTTCTGTGCACAATATCCTAACAGCAGAGGTATACATAGAAGTATTATTGGAGGTCACCTCATCATCAGTGGATTAACTTTCTGGCTTTTGTCAGCACAGTGGAAATAGCATAATTTTAATCAGGGCTTTTTTCTGGGAAAAGAGGTGGTGGAACTCAGTGGGTTGCCCTCAGAGAAAATGGTCACATGGCTGGTGGCCCCACCCCCTGATCTCCAGACAGAGGGGAGTTGAGATTGCCCTCTGCGCTGCTGAGCGGCACGGAGGGCAATCTCAACTCCCCTCTGTCTGGAGATCAGGGGGTGGGGCCACCGGCCATGTGACCATTTTCAAGAGGTTCCGGAACTCCGTTCCCCCGTGTTCCCCCTGAAAAAAAGGCCCTGATTTTAATACATTTTAATTGAAATAAACAAATAAACAATAAACTAATCACCCAACCTGGAGTTGTGGTTCAGTTCTTGAGATATATCATCTACCATATCATTCTCTGATGCTTCATGGGCCATGGCTTTGCAGAGCTTGCAGGCTACTAAAGCCTTAGCCATGGCTTCCTCTCCGTGTTGCCAAAAGAATAGGGCCATCTTCTGCCGCTTCATCAGAACAGCCCACACCATCAACTCATGGAAAGGGAAAGGGAAATGGTTAATCTCAGGGTCATCCAAGTCAATATCCACTTCCTCCTCTCGTTTTTTAGTTGTCTTTCTTCCCCTCCGTATTGGAACATCATCCTGTTAAAAATGGGGGAGAAACCAATAGAGCAAAACAATGTCAATCACTTAATGTTGTATTTTTATTTATTTACATTATTTATAGTTGTTCTTTTTCACTTTTTGAAAATATAAGGCTTGTTCCTATGGTTGCCACGTCCCCTTACCCTCCCGGTGGTTGCACGTGCATGTGCTCCTGGCAGGCATGATGATGTCACTTCTGGAAGTGACGTCATTGCACCCGGTGGGGGACTTGCTGCTGTACTTCACAGGGGCAAATCGAAGCCCCTGTGAAGCACAGGGACATGCCTGTTGACAAGCATGATGGCATCACTTCAGGAAGTGATGTTGCGCTTGGCAAGAGCATGCCCACAGCGGGTTGGCTCTGTTTTTTTTTGTTTTTTTGCCTCCCAGGCCCATTCCCTGGGCCTCTCCCCCCCCACCAGCCAGGTGAATGGCAGAAGATGGCAGAGGCTGGGAGCAAGAGATCCCCTACCCGCACTGGGGGACCTGGCAGCCCTATTCATTCCTTTGTTACAGCCACACATGGCACACTTGCTTTCTTCATTTTGTCTGAATCAGTTGCTCACCCAATATTCATATACTTCCATATGGTTATCTACAGCCTGGTGCCCTTAGTCATCCAATCCTATGTATAAAATTAGGGACAAACTGAACCACTGCTGGATCAGATCTTACACTTTTTAAAAAGCTGCTGTGGTATGTGAGCAAATCGGGAAAGAGTTGCTTAACTTTCCCCAAGCCAAATGAACCCCAACAGGCTATTTGCTCCACAAGGAACATAAAAGATCCTTTATGAAGTCTATATGTGCCATGTGGCAAAAGGATGGAAGGTATGATTTAGCAGCTTCTGGAGGAGATGATTTATTCTGGGGAAATGGCATGAAGTACTCCACATTGCATTAATAGTATCTGCTGAATAATCCTCTTGGGAAAGCCAGTTGTCTTATATGCCAGTTGTCTTACTTCTAATCATAGCTACTTCATTAAATTGACTGAAAAATACATTTGCTGAGAAGAAATTGAACAATATCTTATTTAAAAAGACCACCAGTGTCATCTGTCTCTTATTTTCCCCGTCCCCTTTTTGTTTTGGCTTCTGTTATGAGATCCTGCAACTGTCACTGTTTCTCTGCTAAATACATATTTTTTCTGCATTGCTTTCACTTAATTTTGATGTATGATAGGGTATCAGAATTACCTGTCACTTAATTACATGTTGCGAAGTATGAAGGGTTTGCTTCTATTTCTTTTGCATGTTGTGTTCCAAATGGGTTATCTACATGATCTGAACTTTGCTTGTGCAGAAACATTCTGTATGAATATCTTGCTGACCAATTTAAGCCTTGATGCAAACTGGAAATACTTGGAAGTATTTTGCTTGAGAATTAGGTAAATAAAGATTATATTTGCTAGACTAGAAGTGGAAAGTAGTGTACGGAATTGTGGAAAGACTGAGATGCAAGCTTTCAAGGGCCATATAGACACAGGGCTTTTTTTTTTTTTTTGCTATTGAGCTTTTGACAGCTTTGAACAACAGTCATGCATTTTCTGTCTATGTGTGGGTGAAAGAGCAGATTGCACCTCCTGCAGGCTGCTGGGAAAAAAAAAAACTTATGAGGGCTGCTCACTTAGATACTGCCTTCAATATGTATATAAGGAGCACATGAAGTTGTCTTTACTGAATTAGACTAGTCTATCAAAGTCTACTCAGAATGGCAGTGGCTCTTCCAGGTTTCAAGCAGAAGTCCTTCATATCACCCACTACCTGATAGGGTAGAAAATGTTTGGTTTCAAATCTGTGTATTTTTTTGGGGTTCTAGTGTTCTGGAACCATTATTTTCAATGGAGAATGGATACAAGGGTCTAGGGCTGCTGTTTATAAAGATAATGGCACCAAATTTGCCCAGAACACAGTCTTTCCTTTGATCTAAAGTATCCATACATTCCAAGCAAATTAAACAAAGGGGGTCAATTTAGTGTTTCTAGAGTCTCTCTGTGCAGCCATGCTACGTTCTCTATACTAATCCCTAAAATGGCTGTCAAGCAGCAGCTAGCAGGAGAGCTCTGGCTAGCCACCAGCATTAAAAAAACCAAGGCCCTGTCTGCATTCATTTAATTCCCCATCACTTATGGTGGTGGTGGAGAGTGCCCTCAAGTCATAGGTGACTTATGGCGACCCCTGGCAGGGTTTTCATGGCAAGAGACTAACAGAGGTAGTTTATAGGTGGTCAGGGTCCCCTACACTTAGTGTGATGGACAATAACAAAGCTCTTATCTTTCCACTGAAAACTGAATTTACCATCCTTCCTTGTTGGAGTTTGTTGTTTGTTTCCTTTCAGAAAGTGAGAAAGGTTTTCACTGCAGATCTACCCCTCATCTCATTGGTCTGCCATTATTTCCTATGGGGAGTTTTTTTTAGGGGGGCTCGAGTTACACTTTTTCAATCAAATGTCACACTAAGATTGCAGTGGAGCCTTTTCTGACTATCTACCAAAAAAACCTCAAGTTTCAAGAAAATTGGACAAGGGAGGGTTGATTTTACAGACTGCAAAACTAGGTTACTCTCTGCACAGAAATACTAATTTATCTCTACTGGCTCCTAAAATGGCTATCAAGCATCAGCCAACAGGAGAGCTCTAGCTGGCCACTTAACGTTTTAAAAAACCCTGCATTCATTTCATTTTCCTACTTTTACTATGATTGACTAACAATAATATTTTTTAAGCAAATTGAACAAAGGGTTTAAATTCTATGGGCCCCTGATTAAGCTCAGGCTTTCTACTGTCAGAGAGAAAAATACTTTCTTCCCACCATACAAAGGAGAATGAGAATGGCAGCTCTCTGCAGCTTGGGATTGCTCTGTGCTCCTCTCTTGCAAAGGGAAAGCTCCATTGCCCAGGAAATTCATGTTGCATGGCTGGTAAGCACTGGAACTTGAAAAAAAGAATAGATATTTTTATGGAGGATTTTAATGATTCCCAAGCATTTTGGATTTGTGTTACCATTCTGGAAAATCAAGGTAATGATTGGAAAAACAACTTGTGTGTATATTTTCTGTTTGAGAATTCTGTTATGCACACTCCTAATGCCTGACCCTTTCAATTGGAGATGCTGGGGTTTGAACCTGGGACCTGCCAAGTAGATGCTCTACCACTGAGCCACAACTCCTTCCCCAGATGATGCCCATATTGACTTCAGCAACTGCACAGTACTGTCACTGTCCCTTGTCTGCCCTACTATCACATGCCACATCTTATTCACAGTATCATTCATGAGTAATGCACTTTTCTTTAGTAGCATTTAATTCACAAATACTTTGTGAGTTGAAATCTGCTATGATAATGAATATGTTTGGTTCTGATAATGATAAGGGGGAAAAAGTCATTAGAATTGATTACATGCCAGTTACCTCCATCCCCAGAAGTTTCAGGGCTTTGGGCTGTAGACAGAAAGAGAAATGAACAATGATTTATGTTGTGTTCATTAAAGCAGAGACTAACAACAACAATAAAACCCGCTTCCACAGCTAAGTCTATACACACTGTTCTGATTATGGAAGGCCAGTCTATATATATATTATAAGACCTCAGGAGTTTGTTAATTTATGTTGAACTGTAATAAGCGCATAAAGTAAAATGTCCTACGATATTTCACTGCATCTAAAGGGCAGTTGCGATCCCAAAGCAAGTATGTTCTGATGTTAGGGTTAGATAACAGTGGATGCAATACAGGGAGTTACATGGGAAGAAGAACTGGCAGAAATCCCCACCCTACACGCTTTTGTGAGAAAGAGTTTGCACGGTAGTGCTAAATTGTCTTTGCCCATTACTGGCCTCCATGCTGAATCCTACAGTGTTTCCAGAAAGAGAAAAGAACAATCTCTTCAGGAATGGCTTTTCAGGGTTAGGATATTTATGTGCAGTGCTCTGAAGAAAGAAGAGGAAGGCAGGAAACTTCCTTGTGGAAGTTTGGAACTAATCTTATGTCATAAGCCACTGATATTTCTTTCCAGAACCTCTTTTTTCACTGCTTGTGGATTTCTATACAATAGTTGCATGACCCATTGTATCAGAATTGACCCATCATTGTAAAATGCTAATTCGGGGAAATGCAACTACAGATTGTTGTACAGTTAATCATGAATGGATAGTGTGGTTCATTGTTTCCCTGGAGAGGAAAATTGCATGACATGAATTTCCTTAGCCCATCCATGGTCTACCACTGAGCCACAACTCCTTCCCCAGATAATGCCCATATTGACTTCAGCAACTGCACAGTACTGTCACTGTCCCTTGTCTGCCCTACTGTCACATGACTACTATCACAAAGGTTGGGGCCTTTTCGGTCCTGGCCCCAACCTGGTGGAACTCTCTGTCTGAGGACACTCGGGCCTGCCAGGATCTTGTATCATTTCGGCAGGCCTGCAAGATGTAGATGTTCCACCAGGCTTACGGTTGAGGCCAGCGTCAGGACCATCATTGAGCCTCCCACCGGTCTCCAGTATTCGAGTACAGCTCATGTGTCAGTCTGTCTCCTCTTTGTATGCTGGGGGCAGGAATGTGTAGCCAACCATTGGAGGTTTTTGTATATATATGATTTTAATTGCTGAATTTTATTGTAAAATTTGTTATGCAATTGTATTTTATGACTGTTGTACCCCGTCCTGAGCCCACTTGTGGGGAGGGCAGGTTAAACACCGAATAAACTAAACTAACTAAACTATAACAGCATTTTCGTAATTCTATACTAGGGGAGTTAGCTCTCCTGTATCTCCTGCTTAGTTTCTCACAGTGCATGACCAGGAAGTACGTATATGTGCTCTACTTGGGGCTACCCTTAAAGAATATTCAGAAGCTGCAGCTAGTGCAGAATGCTGTGGCTAGACTGCTGCTAGGGGCCAGCTATTGGGATCATGTAACCTCAGTATTACAGCAAATACACTGGCTACCAAACCATTTCCACGTCACAATTCAAGGTGTGAGTTTAGGCCTTTATGACTTGAGATCAGTGTATGACATAAATAAATGACATAAATATCTGAAGGACAGTCTTCTCCAATATGTTCCTGCTTGGGAATTACGATCACAGGAAGAGGCCCTCCTAACTGTCCCATCAGCTAAAGAAGTTCACCAGGTAGGTACATGAGAGATGGCCTTTTCAGTGGCACTTCCATGATTATGAAACAGCATCCCCAATGAAGTGTGCCTGGCACCTTCATTATTGATTTTCAGGAGGCAGCTGAAGATTTTTTAAATTTAGGGTGCTTTTAATTAATGTTGTTTTATGTTACTGGAAGTCCTAACTGTTGTTTTTAAATTGTTGTTTTGATGTGTTGGATTTATACAGGGTTTTTTTTCTGGAGAAAGAGGTGGGGGAACTCTCACCCAGGGCAACTCCTGGGAGGAGGTGGTACAGCTGTCAATACATGCGTGCGCAGTGCACACTATCCCAGGACTGCATGATGATGTCACTTCCGGGAAGTGATGTCATCATGTAGGTAGGGTTGCCCCAGGAGTGCTCCTGTGCTCCATGGGGAGGGTCCGATTTGGCCCAGAAAGGGATGCTCCACTGTGGGGGAGCACTCCCCAGCCAGTAGTGGCCAGATCTGGGCCATTTTGGGCCCAAATTGTGCCCAAATTGGCCCCAAATGACCAGGATCAGCCTGGAACAGGCTGTTGCCACACAGGAGAGCACTCCTCTGCAGGGCAGCAGCCCGAAACTGGCCATTTAGGGGACGATCTGGGCCATTCTGGGCCCAAATTGGGCCAAAACAGGCCAGAAATAGCCTGGATTGGCCTGGAATGGGCTGCTGCCACATGGGAGAGCACTCCCCCACTGGGCAGCAGCCCAATCCTGGCCGTTTTGGGCCCGATCCTGGCCATTTGGGGCCTGAATTGGGCCCAAAATGGCCCAAAGGGGCTCAAAATGGCCTGGAATGGGCTGCTGCCAGGCAAGGGGGGGTACCAACCCGATCCTGGCCATTTTGGTCCCGATCTGGACCGTTTCTGTGCCATTTTGGCTATTTTGGGCCTATTTAGGGTCCCAAACGGCCCAGATTGGGGCCAAAATGGCCAGGATCAGGCCAGTGCCAGGCAGGGGAACCCTCCCCCGCCCGGCAGCAGCCAGATCCAGTGTTTTGAGTTTAATATGGGTCCAAACTGGCCAAAATAGGCTCTTTAAAAATTTTAAGAAGCTGCTGGAACACTGTTCTGGGGCCTTCCGGCTCAAAAAAGCCCTGGTTTTATCTGTGATTATTTTTATTTATATTATAAGGTTTCTGCATGGTAGAAAGGTGCCTAACAAATGTTTTATCTGTCTGTCTGTCTGTCTGTCTGTCTGTCTGTCTATCTAGCTGGATAGATAGATAGAATATGTAGCTTTAACAAAGATGTGCATGTTTTTCAATCTTGTGATGAACTGGAGTTTGTAGAATACATTATAAGCAAATAGTCGCAGCCCCATTTAACATTGTTCAGTCAACATTTGTTTTGTCTTGTAGTTCACATGGCCAATGTACCACTTATCCTAGCCCCTTATCTCTGTGCTTTTATGAAATAGTTTTAACGCCTCCCCCCCACAACAATTCTTACTCTTTTGGGGCCAAACAAGTTGTGATAGAGTGTTCGGAAGCGTTTTCGAGTATAATTACAGCGATAAGCTCCTCCCATCAGGTACTCAATCACCAGGCCAATATCAATTAGACTTATCCTATAATCTGGAGGTAGGTTTCCCTATAATTTCATTGGAAGAAAAGACAAACAGAACAAGGCGAGGAAAAAAGTTGATTATTTTGTCTATTCCACAGACTTTTCTATAAGTATGAGAGTTTTTAAAAATTAAATGAACGAGTTAAGAAAACAAAAGATAGTATTATTATGCTGGTTAATTAATTCACCTTAAAATAGATCCAACCGAAACCTGGATATTCACGCTTGGAAAGAAGACATAAATTAAATAAGAAGATGCAGTAAAAGGTAGCAGTAACAGAAGATAATAAATTTCAGAACACAGGACTCAGGCTCTTCTGGAAAGGAAAACAGGAGACACCACTGCAGAACAAAAAAAAAGCATGAAGGTAAAGCATTTTTCAGAACACTCTTGCTGGGTTCTCATCTTTGAGGAATATTTCCTGTGTCTGCCTACGATAGTGCTGAATATATGTCTCTGTCTGCCTCTGTCACACTATTATGATTGTATTTCACAGAACTGATTCTGAGATATGATAGTTTTTTCCTTCTTAAATCCAATCTAGAATCTTTAGCAGTTTGCAGAATCAGAATCCACAGTGTTCCTGCCTATTTTGCCCTAATTATAGCTGTCACTTTTACTTCTGGAAAAAGATAGCCCTTGTTCCCATTACTAGCAAACCAGGTATTCATGAAATCAAAAGTGATAAAAAATGTCTTTCAAAATGTGCCATTCAGCAGAGCATTTGGCAATTGATTTTCTCTGCTGTGCGGTCATATACCTAGAAAGGTTAAACGTTCAGAAAATGGTGATGGGCAGCACATAGTTCTGTGACTTCACCTGTTTGCTGGTTTTGAAATTTGATTTTTAGAGATATACATATAAATTTAGTGCTTTTTTTCTAGATATAATTATCTTATGAGAATTTTCATGTAAGGCAATTTATTCTGTTTTAACCAATTGTTCTATTAAAACTGTTTCCACATGGAGACAATTCTCCATGTACCTGTTGCTGTGAATGCAGAGACGAGCAGCTACACAGCAGCTTTTCCAGCAATTTCCTTGCTTCAGCCCATTGTGTCTGCCATTTCCCCTGTTTTCCGTCCCCACTGGAGGGCTTTTTTGGAATTCTAAAAAAATCAGCAAAGCTAGATCACTATAGTATTAGAAAATTAAATTCCTCTAAATATTAATCTCTTTTTAAAGGTTACGGTCTTATCTTTTTCTTTGCAGAGACAGAACACCGAAGGTGCATCCTTTACATCTCTGCAACAAAAAGGGCTAGATACTTATTTTTATTTTAAAAAATGAAAGCTGGGTATTCAGAATAACTATCATATTATTGTAATAGTTTAGTGTAACCATAGTTTAGTTTAACCATGCTATACTGATCTAGCTATTACCGATTTTTTTTAAAAGTGCCCCCCCCAAGCAATCTAGTGCTATGTCATGAAAAATGGCAGCCAAAAGGGGCTGCCAAATCAGCAAAAACAAATTTTGGAAAAAGGATATCGAGGATTTGGAAATGACGATTTGAGCATGATTAGATCATGACATCATGTGGATGCTCCAAAAAAGTGCTGGAGTTTGGTAGCTATTGGCAAAAAACTGTCATGCAATACCGGTTTACAACACCCCTCCCTCCAAAGTACAGAAAACTTGTGGCCCTTGCTGGATTTCCTTTATATGTCTCTTCAATAAATGTGTGTTACTTTGCTGATATTATAATATCAATACATAGGACTGTATATGCCTAGAAAATACCAAAAATGGCTCCCCTTACTATGTATTGCAATATCTGCCTCAGACTTTCTTAATTAATGAGATTAGTTTAAAGCAAAAATCAGATTGGGTCTCATTTTATACTTGGTATTACACATGGGAACCTGAAAATAAAGCTTGGGAGTTTCGTGTTAAATATGAACAAAGCACATGTATAAAATTTGGCATGTGTCCCCAGTTAAAACACTAGGAATAGGTGATCATGAAAAGCCTGGTTTCCAAATCGCAAACATTTCAAAGAGATGCCTGCAAATTTTACAAATGTGCTCTCTTTGCATTCAGTGGCAGGTCCATGTATGCTGTGCTCAGCAATCCATACTTAAGAATGTAGCATCAATTGTGAATCACTTGTTGTCTTTCTGCTTTTCAGATTATAAGGCATGTACAGAAATTCTAGAAATAGTAGATAAACCAAAGAAAGTCCGTATTTTAGATACCAGTTACATTTTTGAACCTATTACATTTTTATATTGCTCTACTTTATACTTTCAAGAAACTCATGGTAGCATACAAATCTCCTCCCCTTCATAACAACCTTGTGAAGTATCCATTTTAGTCCAAATTTGGACTAGAATCATGATGAAATATTCAACAGTAGTAGCAGTTATGTCAGAAAGCCTTTTAAACAACAATTCTGCCAATGTCCTTCCTACAATTTACAATCCAAAGCATGCTTACTTGGAAGTAGCTTCCACTGAAAAGAATTACTTCTTCTAAATAAATATGCTTATGAGTAAAATTATGGAAATCGAGAAGCCATTACTGAGGGTGCTAAATTTTTGATGTGTACATATCTCAAGAATGAAACTACTCAATACAAGCAACCAGGAAATTATCTACCTCTGAACTGTGCCTATGAAAGAGAAATTAATAAACTGGAAATTTAAATGAAACAAACATTAGGTGGCACTGTTTGCTTCCAATTCTTTCCCCAGTTGTTAGTATAAGCAAATCATTAAACCCTGGGGAGAGACGTGTAGGACAAATATGGTTTCCACACTACCAGAAACCTTCCATTTTTCAGCAAACACACAGGGTCTAACAAGTAATCCTCTACACTTGCCTCTCAAACTAATTAAAACAACATAGATCAGATAAAGGATATTATTAGATTTGAAGGACCATGTGGGAACACTTATTAACAGCACTCATAAAGTCCTTTAAAATAAAAGCGCTGGCAAGGTTAGGCTGCCTCTTCTTTCCTATGCAGAGCAATACAGTGTGAATTTTTAAAGGTCCCCATTTTAATACTTCTCTGAAAGTTGTACTTTTTCTCTTCCCCTTTTATAAAAATACTGGCAAGGCCACATACATTGTGTGAGGCCAGGATCAGATGCTGCCAGGGCTTATTTTCTGGAGAAAGAGGTGGTGGAACTCAGGACTGCACAATGACATCACTTTGGGTCAGCTGGAACGAGGGGGGAGTTTTGTAAAGTTTAAATCGCCCTCGGTGAAAATGGTCACATGGCCGGTGGCCCCTCCCCCTGATCTCCAGACAGAGGGGAGTTTAGATTGCCCTCCGTGCCGGTGCAGAGGGCGATCTAAACCCCCCTCTGTCTGGAGATCAGGGGGCGGGGCCACCGGCGATGTGACCATTTTCAAGAGTGCTGGAACTCCATTCCACCACGTTCCCGCTGAAAAAAAGCCCTGGATGCTGCTCATATTGGCTTGAGGCTAGAGCTGGTGTGATGGAGAGAATAAGACAGAGAAGGGTTATCAGCAAGATAAAACATAGTCGTATAAATAGGCTCTTTCAGGGTAAAAATATGGAGATTTGCCAATTTCAACAATGCTGTTATATTTCATTCACAAAATAAATATGTGATAGTTTAAATGTATTGGTAACACTAGCACCTTTGCATGCTTTGTGGAAAAGAGGGCAGATGTCTGCGAAGACAGAAAAGTTGCTTCATCATACCTTCAACTGATGCAGTGCTATCTTATTAATAGTGCCATCCTAAGCAAAAGAGCAGCCTTGTAAACCCTTTGGACTTCAAAAGGTATAACTCTGTTTAGGATTACATGGTAAAAGCAGGGCTTCTTTTCCTGCTGAAATCCTCAAGAACGGCGTTCTGGCACCTCTTTGTGTGTGGTGGTCCTGCTCCCTGATCTCCCGATGGAGATCAGTTCCCCTGGAGCAAAGGTAAGCCTGATCCAGGGGCGGGGGGGGGGGGAGCACACGCAGCAGGAGGGTGGGAGAATGGCTTGGAACAGGCTGCTGCTGAGCTGGGGAGCACGCTCCCGCTCGGCAGCGGCCCGATTCAGGCTAAATGGAGCCCAATCCTGGCCATTTTGTGCCTGAAACAGCCAGGATCAGGCCTGAAATGGCTACGATCTGGTCACTGCTGGGTGGGGGAGTACACTCTCATGCAGCAGCAGCCTGTTCCAGGCTGATTTGGGCCTGATCCTGGCCATTTAGGGTCCATTTTGGCCCAATTTCGGCCCTATATGGCCAAGATTGGGCCCAAAGCAGCCAGGATTGGCTGCCGCCGGGTGTGGAAGTGCTCTCCTGTGCAGCAGTAGTGCATTCCCAGCCTATTTGGGCCTGTTCTGGCCCATTTTGGGCCCATTTTGGCCCACTTTGTGCCAAATGGTCAGGATTGGGCCGCAGGTAGAGGAGTACACTCCCGCGTGGCAGCAGCCCATTCCAGGCCAATTCTGGCCCAATCCTAGCCGTTTTGGGCCCCATCCTGACCGTTTTGGGCCCATTTTGGCCCAATTTGTATCCTAAATGGCCAGGATAGGCCCGAAGCGGCCAGGATTGGGCTGCTGCCAGGTGGGGGAGTGTTCTCCTGCACGGCAGCAGCCCATTCCAGGCTGATTCAGGCCCAATCCAGGCCAAATTTGGCCAGATCCGGCCAAATTGGGCCCCTCATGGAGCACGGGAGCACTCCTGGTGCGGCCACAGCCTATGTGATGATGTCACTTCCTGGAAGTGGTGTCATCACACAGTGCTAGCAGCGTGCATGCACTGCACACACATGCATGTAATGACAGGGGTGCCACCTTCTCCTAGGGGTTGCCCCAGGTGAGAGTTCCCCCACCTCTTTCCCCAGAAAAAAAACCCTTGGCTTTCCAAAGTTCACAGCATTCTTCACCTATCCTTGAATTCTTTGAAATTTGCTAACTATTACTTTGTTATTTTTTCTGTGTAGTCCTCATAATTGGCTGCTTAATATGTGAATGCCTTGAAGGTGTACAGGTTTCAATTACTTGGTAGTCCTAACATTTAAATTCTTATTCACTAATACCAAGTAGATGTAGATTTTTGCATGGGTAATATCTAGGGATGTGCGTTTCGGCATTCTGAATGCCGAAAGAATGCCGAAACAAAAGTGTTTCGGCATTCTTCAAGAATCCCGAAACGTTTCGGGGAATGCCGAAACGTTTCGGGATTGCCGATGCCGAAAGAAAAACCCGAAACGTTTCGGGATTCTTTCGGCATTCTTTCGGCATTCGAGAATCGCCATTTTGATTTTGCTAGCCGTTTGCCTTAGCAAGCGGCTAGCAAAATCCTGCTGGAAGCAAAGGCTTCCTGCAGGCTCTTAGAAGAGGGGAGGGGGGGAGAAGGAGTGAATCACTCACTCCTTCTGTCACCCCCCACCCCTCTTGCAAAGGAGGATAGGGAATCCTGCTTTGCCTTGCAAATGCAAGGTGCAAGCATTGCATTGCACTTTGCATTTGCAAAGCAGCAGAGATTCCCGCCAAAACTAACAGGTAGGGGAGGGGGAGCAGGAGGAGGGTGGCTCTTGGAGTGTGGGTGGGGAAAGGCAGGGGACTGGGGACTTTAGGAGTCACCAATCCCACTGCTGCATTCTCATGCCAGCCAATAGATTTAAATCTTTGGCTGAGGCTGCAGCAGGGGATTTAAATTTGGAGCAAGACTGTCTGGAACACTTCTGTTGCTGCTGCTGCTGAGCTGTGACCGAGAGAGGAGAAGAAGAGAGACTGCACCTGGAGCCTGGAGGACATCTGCCTGGAGGATCAACTGTGCTGGACATCCTGAGAGGACACCTGGTAGGCCTTTTTAAAATTTTTGTAAATTTTTTTGATGCCGGGCAATGTGCTGCTGTGGCCTGCCTCTGCAAAAAGGTGTTGCAGTTTATTCTTGGCATGGCCTGGGGGACAGGTTGGGCAGACAATGTTTGATGGTGGGGTGGGGGTTTCAGCATTGGTTGTTGTGCTTGCCTTCTTTAAGCTTGATCCACTGTTTGAAGATTAAAACAAGAGTGTGCCAGCTTTGGGCCTACACAGGCCAGAAGCCTTTCTTCTGGCTGGCTCTCACAGTTGTGCTCCACAATCTGGAATGGTGTGGCTTGCTTTTCTGTGTCTGGTCCCCTGCTTGCAAGGATTCCCAACAGGCTCCGTCCTGATCAACTGTGCCAGCCTGTGGGCCACACACAGGTATGGCCTGGGGGACAGGTTGGGCAGACAATGTTTGATGGTGGGGGGGGGGGGGTTTCAGCATTGGTTGTTGTGCTTGCCTTCTTTAAGCTTGATCCACTGTTTGAAGATTAAAACAAGAGTGTGCCAGCTTTGGGCCTACACAGGCCAGAAGCCTTTCTTCTGGCTGGCTCTCACAGTTGTGCTTCACAATCTGGAATGGTGTGGCTTGCCTTTCTGTGTCTGGTCCCCTGCTAGCAAGGATTCCCAACAGGCTCCGTCCTGATCAACTGTGCCAGCCTGTGGGCCACACACAGGTATGGCCTGGGGGACAGGTTGGGCAGACAATGTTTGATGGTGGGGGGGGGGGGTTCAGCATTGGTTGTTGTGCTTGCCTTCTTTAAGCTTGATCCACTGTTTTAAGATTAAAAACAGAGTGTGCCAGCTTTGGGCCTACACAGGCCAGAAGCCTTTCTTCTGGCTGGCTCTCACAGTTGTGCCTCACAATCTGGAATGGTGTGGCTTGCCTTTCTGTGTCTGGTCCCCTGCTAGCAAGGATTCCCAACAGGCTCCGTCCTGATCAACTGTGCCAGCCTGTGGGCCACACACAGGTATGGCCTGGGGGACAGGTTGGGCAGACAATCTTTGATGGTGGGGGGGGGGGGGTTTCAGCATTGGTTGTTGTGCTTGCCTTCTTTAAGCTTGATCCACTGTTTTAAGATTAAAACCAGAGTGTGCCAGCTTCGGGCCTACACAGGCCAGAAGCCTTTCTTCTGGCTGGCTCTCACAGTTGTGCTTCACAATCTGGAATGGTGTGGCTTGCCTTTCTGTGTCTGGTCCCCTGCTAGCAAGGATTCCCAACAGGCTCCGTCCTGATCAACTGTGCCAGCCTGTGGGCCACACACAGGTATGGCCTGGGGGACAGGTTGGGCAGACAATCTTTGATGGTGGGGGGGGGGGTTTCAGCATTGGTTGCTGTGCTTGCCTTCTTTAAGCTTGATCCACTGTTTTAAGATTAAAACCAGAGTGTGCCAGCTTCGGGCCTACACAGGCCAGAAGCCTTTCTTCTGGCTGGCTCTCACAGTTGTGCTTCACAATCTGGAATGGTGTGGCTTGCCTTTCTGTGTCTGGTCCCCTGCTAGCAAGGATTCCCAACAGGCTCCGTCCTGATCAACTGTGCCAGCCTGTGGGCCACACACAGGTATGGCCTGGGGGACAGGTTGGGCAGACAATCTTTGATGGTGGGGGGGGGGGGGGTTCAGCATTGGTTGTTGTGCTTGCCTTCTTTAAGCTTGATCCACTGTTTTAAGATTAAAACCAGAGTGTGCCAGCTTCGGGCCTACACAGGCCAGAAGCCTTTCTTCTGGCTGGCTCTCACAGTTGTGCTTCACAATCTGGAATGGTGTGGCTTGCCTTTCTGTGTCTGGTCCCCTGCTAGCAAGGATTCCCAACAGGCTCCGTCCTGATCAACTGTGCCAGCCTGTGGGCCACACACAGGTATGGCCTGGGGGACAGGTTGGGCAGACAATCTTTGATGGTGGGGGGGGGGGGTTTCAGCATTGGTTGTTGTGCTTGCCTTCTTTAAGCTTGATCCACTGTTTTAAGATTAAAACCAGAGTGTGCCAGCTTCGGGCCTACACAGGCCAGAAGCCTTTCTTCTGGCTGGCTCTCACAGTTGTGCTTCACAATCTGGAATGGTGTGGCTTGCCTTTCTGTGTCTGGTCCCCTGCTAGCAAGGATTCCCAACAGGCTCCGTCCTGATCAACTGTGCCAGCCTGTGGGCCACACACAGGTATGGCCTGGGGGACAGGTTGGGCAGACAATGTTTGATGGTGGGGGGGGGGGGGTTTCAGCATTGGTTGTTGTGCTTGCCTTCTTTAAGCTTGATCCACTGTTTTAAGATTAAAACCAGAGTGTGCCAGCTTCGGGCCTACACAGGCCAGAAGCCTTTCTTCTGGCTGGCTCTCACAGTTGTGCTTCACAATCTGGAATGGTGTGGCTTGCCTTTCTGTGTCTGGTCCCCTGCTAGCAAGGATTCCCAACAGGCTCCGTCCTGATCAACTGTGCCAGCCTGTGGGCCACACACAGGTATGGCCTGGGGGACAGGTTGGGCAGACAATGTTTGATGGTGGGGGGGGGGGGTTCTGCATTGGTTGTTGTGCTTGCCTTCTTTAAGCTTGATCCACTGTTTGAAGATTAAAACCAGAGTGTGCCAGCTTCGGGCCTACACAGGCCAGAAGCCTTTCTTCTGGCTGGCTCTCACAGTTGTGCTTCACAATCTGGAATGGTGTGGCTTGCCTTTCTGTGTCTGGTCCCCTGCTAGCAAGGATTCCCAACAGGCTCCGTCCTGATCAACTGTGCCAGCCTGTGGGCCACACACAGGTATGGCCTGGGGGACAGGTTGGGCAGACAATGTTTGATGGTGGGGGGGGGGGTTTCAGCATTGGTTGTTGTGCTTGCCTTCTTTAAGCTTGATCCACTGTTTTAAGATTAAAAACAGAGTGTGCCAGCTTTGGGCCTACACAGGCCAGAAGCCTTTCTTCTGGCTGGCTCTCACAGTTGTGCCTCACAATCTGGAATGGTGTGGCTTGCCTTTCTGTGTCTGGTCCCCTGCTAGCAAGGATTCCCAACAGGCTCCGTCCTGATCAACTGTGCCAGCCTGTGGGCCACACACAGGTATGGCCTGGGGGACAGGTTGGGCAGACAATCTTTGATGGTGGGGGGGGGGGGTTTCAGCATTGGTTGTTGTGCTTGCCTTCTTTAAGCTTGATCCACTGTTTTAAGATTAAAACCAGAGTGTGCCAGCTTCGGGCCTACACAGGCCAGAAGCCTTTCTTCTGGCTGGCTCTCACAGTTGTGCTTCACAATCTGGAATGGTGTGGCTTGCCTTTCTGTGTCTGGTCCCCTGCTAGCAAGGATTCCCAACAGGCTCCGTCCTGATCAACTGTGCCAGCCTGTGGGCCACACACAGGTATGGCCTGGGGGACAGGTTGGGCAGACAATCTTTGATGGTGGGGGGGGGGGGGGTTTCAGCATTGGTTGCTGTGCTTGCCTTCTTTAAGCTTGATCCACTGTTTTAAGATTAAAACCAGAGTGTGCCAGCTTCGGGCCTACACAGGCCAGAAGCCTTTCTTCTGGCTGGCTCTCACAGTTGTGCTTCACAATCTGGAATGGTGTGGCTTGCCTTTCTGTGTCTGGTCCCCTGCTAGCAAGGATTCCCAACAGGCTCCGTCCTGATCAACTGTGCCAGCCTGTGGGCCACACACAGGTATGGCCTGGGGGACAGGTTGGGCAGACAATCTTTGATGGTGGGGGGGGGGGTTCAGCATTGGTTGTTGTGCTTGCCTTCTTTAAGCTTGATCCACTGTTTTAAGATTAAAACCAGAGTGTGCCAGCTTCGGGCCTACACAGGCCAGAAGCCTTTCTTCTGGCTGGCTCTCACAGTTGTGCTTCACAATCTGGAATGGTGTGGCTTGCCTTTCTGTGTCTGGTCCCCTGCTAGCAAGGATTCCCAACAGGCTCCGTCCTGATCAACTGTGCCAGCCTGTGGGCCACACACAGGTATGGCCTGGGGGACAGGTTGGGCAGACAATCTTTGATGGTGGGGGGGGGGGGGTTTCAGCATTGGTTGTTGTGCTTGCCTTCTTTAAGCTTGATCCACTGTTTTAAGATTAAAACCAGAGTGTGCCAGCTTCGGGCCTACACAGGCCAGAAGCCTTTCTTCTGGCTGGCTCTCACAGTTGTGCTTCACAATCTGGAATGGTGTGGCTTGCCTTTCTGTGTCTGGTCCCCTGCTAGCAAGGATTCCCAACAGGCTCCGTCCTGATCAACTGTGCCAGCCTGTGGGCCACACACAGGTATGGCCTGGGGGACAGGTTGGGCAGACAATGTTTGATGGTGGGGGGGGGGGTTTCAGCATTGGTTGTTGTGCTTGCCTTCTTTAAGCTTGATCCACTGTTTGAAGATTAAAACCAGAGTGTGCCAGCTTCGGGCCTACACAGGCCAGAAGCCTTTCTTCTGGCTGGCTCTCACAGTTGTGCTTCACAATCTGGAATGGTGTGGCTTGCCTTTCTGTGTCTGGTCCCCTGCTAGCAAGGATTCCCAACAGGCTCCGTCCTGATCAACTGTGCCAGCCTGTGGGCCACACACAGGTATGGCCTGGGGGACAGGTTGGGCAGACAATGTTTGATGGTGGGGGGGGGGGGGGTTCTGCATTGGTTGTTGTGCTTGCCTTCTTTAAGCTTGATCCACTGTTTGAAGATTAAAACCAGAGTGTGCCAGCTTCGGGCCTACACAGGCCAGAAGCCTTTCTTCTGGCTGGCTCTCACAGTTGTGCTTCACAATCTGGAATGGTGTGGCTTGCCTTTCTGTGTCTGGTCCCCTGCTAGCAAGGATTCCCAACAGGCTCCGTCCTGATCAACTGTGCCAGCCTGTGGGCCACACACAGGTATGGCCTGGGGGACAGGTTGGGCAGACAATGTTTGATGGTGGGGGGGGGGGTTTCAGCATTGGTTGTTGTGCTTGCCTTCTTTAAGCTTGATCCACTGTTTGAAGATTAAAACCAGAGTGTGCCAGCTTCGGGCCTACACAGGCCAGAAGCCTTTCTTCTGGCTGGCTCTCACAGTTGTGCTTCACAATCTGGAATGGTGTGGCTTGCCTTTCTGTGTCTGGTCCCCTGCTAGCAAGGATTCCCAACAGGCTCCGTCCTGATCAACTGTGCCAGCCTGTGGGCCACACACAGGTATGGCCTGGGGGACAGGTTGGGCAGACAATGTTTGATGGTGGGGGGGGGGGGGTTCTGCATTGGTTGTTGTGCTTGCCTTCTTTAAGCTTGATCCACTGTTTGAAGATTAAAACCAGAGTGTGCCAGCTTCGGGCCTACACAGGCCAGAAGCCTTTCTTCTGGCTGGCTCTCACAGTTGTGCTTCACAATCTGGAATGGTGTGGCTTGCCTTTCTGTGTCTGGTCCCCTGCTAGCAAGGATTCCCAACAGGCTCCGTCCTGATCAACTGTGCCAGCCTGTGGGCCACACACAGGTATGCTGCTTTGGCCAAGGTAACCCTTTTTGGTTGCTGGCCTGGCACTCACAGTTGTGCTCCACAATCTGGAATGGTGTGGCTTGCGTTTCTGTGTCTGGTCCCCTGCTTGCAAGGATTCCCAACAGGCTCCGTCCTGATCAACTGTGCCAGCCTTCGGCCCACACACAGGCCTGCTGCTCCGGCTTTGGTAACCCTTCCCGTTTGCTGGCCTGGCACTCACTGTTTTGCTTCACATTCAGGTTGTTTATCGTTGGTGGACCTCTTCTGGACTGGACTGCACTTGGTGGACATCGGCCTGCAGATCTCTGCGTGGAGGATCAACATTGCTGGACATCTGCACTGGTGGACTGGTAGGGTTGTTGTTAAATTTGGTTTTTGAGCTTATGTCTGCTGCTGTGCCTACCTGCGAGCATATGCTTTGGCTCTGTCTTTATGGCTTGGGCCGGGGGGGGGGGGCATTTTCTGGTTGGGCAAGAGGATATTGTTTGGGGGTTAGGGGGGCCAGCATTGATCGCAGTGCCAGCTTTCTTTCATGTTTCATTTTTCAAGTTTGAGTGTGGGGTGGGCATGAACTGCTGTTTCACAGGACTAAAAAATGAGTGTGCCAGCTTCTGGCCTGCACAGGCCAGAAGCTCTGCTGGGTGGATGTGTTTTGTTTTGCTGCTGGTTGGCCCTAGCCTTTAAGGGGGGGGGGGCTGACTTGGCTTGTGCAACGGGGCCTTGAATTTTGGGGTTGCGTGTGCGGCGTGTGGTGTTGACTCTGCTAACATTTCCAATTTTCTTGACAGCATCGTGGAGGAGAGGAGGACCAGCTGCAAGACCGCCTGAACATCGCTGGACTGCAGGACTGGTGTTAGTGTGAGCGAGTCCGGGTTGACATTTGGGTGGCCTTGGGGGTGGGTTCTTGCTAGCTTGGGAGGGGGGAGGCTCATCTTCAAAACACCACATCCACACCCCACACCGACATACCACAGATACATCGGTCCCGCTAAATAGTGTCTCTTAGGTAGGTAGGCCAGTTGGTAGGTGATCAGTGGATAATTGCCCTCAACATAATTATTAGGGAAACCGAGCCTAGTTTTTTTTAAAAAACTAAATAGGGACTCAGCAGGGAAAGCATTAGTGAGTGAGTGTTAGGTTTGAATTCTATATATATATATATATATATATAAAAATTTGTAATAGCTGTCAATAGGCTTCCCATTAGTGCCCCCATAACTAGGGTTCCACTGCCCATCTCTGGCACACGTGGTGGTGCCAGGCCGGCCCGGGCATACTAGTGTGTGAGTGTTTAAGGCTTCGTCACCTGTTATTGGGGTTTAGGGCCAGCTCAATTCCAGAGGAATTCAGCTGATTGGCAGGCTCAGGTTCCCTGACATAAATAGGGTTGCTTAAAAAGGCACTTGATTGTTCATCTCCAAGTCACAGAGCCACTAGAAACACAGATTTATAGCAGGTTAGTTAGGTCTTGAAAACAAAGTTGACCTTTGTTTTCTAAATCTTTTCTGATTAGTTAGGGTTGAATTTGGGAGGGGAAAGTATGTCAGAGAGGAAAGCAGAGAGGGGACCCGGGGGAAAGGCTAGGGAGAAATCTAGAGGGGAGGAGGGGAGGGGGAGGGGGACTGCTGCGGCAGCCCCTCCATCTGAGCGGAGGAGGCCCTCCCCTGCGCTGCTGCCGTTCACCAGCCTGGCTTCTGGTGACAGGAAGAGGGTTCGCAAGACTCTCTTTCCTGAGGCAGCTGCTGGAGGGCCACCCCCAACCCGGGTGCGTGAGGCAGGGGCTGGCACTGGGCAGGGGCCTGCTGCTGAGGCTCCTCCTCCTCCAGTGGTTGCGAGCCAGCTGCTGGAGGAGGGGCAGCATGTGGTGTCTCCTGGGATGGGCGCGGAGCACATGACTTTCCCTGCGCTCCCGCTCACCCCAGGAACCCGGAGGATGTTGGAGGAACTGCCCGTGAGACCCCCCCTGGGGCGGTCCACCCCAGTTTCCTCTGAGGCCAGCAGCAGGCCTCTCGCGGCTGTGCAGGAGGAGAGGACGCGGGAGGAAGAGGCAGAGACTGTGGTGGAAGAGCCCACATCTCTGCCCCTTCAGCCTCGTCCATCCCCACCTGCCCGGCCGAGAGTGGGACACGGTGTGTCCGGCCAGAGCACCTCACAGGAGGTGCCGCAGGGTGGTCCCGAACGCGCTTCTCCTGGGAAGCGTGGGATGCCCTTTTCCTCCGAACTCTGGAAGCACTTCCAGACAACGGAGGATCCCCGAGCAGCCCTGTGCCTGCATTGTAGGCAGCGCGTCAGCCGTGGCAAAGATGTGTGGCATCTCTCCACGTCTGGGATGAGGTACCATATGAAGAGGCACCACCAGGCGGTGCTTCTTCGGGAGGAGGGTTCGAGTGGCGCCGCACGGCCGCCAGCTAGCCAGAAGGAGGCAGGCTCCTCTGGTGCTCTCCCCCCAAGGGTACCTGCAGGAAAGGGACGCCAAGCCTCTCTCCCGGAGATGCTTGGTATGCAGGGCGCTAGTGTGCCCAGAGAGGGGATCCGGAGGGCGAGCAGGCGCATCACGCGCCACATCGTCAACATGATAGCAGTGGATGGGCAACCGTATTCCGTAGTTGAAGACTTCGGCTTCTCAGGGCTGCTCCAAGATTGCTTTCCCTGGTACGCCGTCCCTGCTCGCACGTCGTTGAGCAGATCGGTGGTGCCCTCGTTTTACAGGGCTGCCAGGGATCATGTGAAGGCACAGCTGTCCCGGGTTGCCGGGAGAACTGTGCACTTCACATCGGACATCTGGACCTGCCCAAGTGTGCAGCAAGCGTACCTCTCGCTTACTGCTCACTGGTGGGAACCCGAGTCGGTTCTGGGTGGGGGCCGGGGGGAGGTGCCTAGCACAGCTAGACAGGGAAGGATGCGAGACCGCCAGGCCGGCTACTGCAAGGCCTTGCTTCACGCCGAGGTGCTCGACGTGTCCCACACGGCGGAGAACATCGCTGCCACCTTAAGGAGACAGTTGGACGAGTGGATAGGCCAGGGACCCGCCACCGTGGGATGCATGGTGACGGACGGTGGCAAGAACATGAGGGCAGCGGCGCATCTAGTGAGCCGAGAGAGCGTCTACTGTGCCGCTCACAAGCTTCACCTAGTGGTGAGAGATGCGCTGGGGTTGGGCTCCTCGAAGGAACCCGTGGATACCCGGACCCGTGAACTCCAGTTACTTGTCCAGAAATGTCGGAGGCTCACGGGTCACTTCTCGCGCAGCGTGAAGGCCACGCACGAACTGCGCCAGACACAGGTCAGGACAGGTGTGCCAGAGCACGCTCTGATCACTGACGTCAGCACTCGCTGGAACTCCACCTGCGCCATGCTTGAGCGCTTGGTGGAGCAGCAGGCCGCACTCCACGCGTGGCTCTCCGAGCACCGCGGTGCGAGTCAGGTGGGTGAGTTCAACCGGGAGGATTGGCTCACCATCACCCAGACAGTGGAGGTCCTGAAGCCCTTCAAGGACTTCACTGTGGCGGTCTCGTCAGACACGGCGACCCTCGGTCTGGTCATTCCCCTGGTGCACACGCTCCAGAGGAATCTGGCCACCCTTGCAGACCGGGTCGCGCCCCGTGCTGACCTTGTTCCAGCGGTGCGCGCATTAGTGAGAAGGCTGCAGCAGGGCATAGCTGCCAGGCTAACTCCTCTCACTAAGGAAGAGTCATACATGTTGGCGACCATGTGTGACCCGCGCATAAAGGGCACTTTCGCCGAGCGGGACGGGAACCTCACCCAAGCCAGAGACGGGCTCTGCTCTTGGGTGAGGCGCAGGCAGGCCAAGAGGGGACGCCTGTCGACAGGGGGGACGCAAGAGGGGCCCTGCCGTGCGGGTCCCTCTGACGCCCCCTCTGCGCAGGCCCCCCCCGAGGCCACCACCGGAGTGCCGATGGAGATGGAGATGCTCCGGTGGGCCCTCGTCCCCTCTGGGGTCGTGAGGACCGTGAGAGAGGATCCGGCGGAGGCGATGGTCAGGGACTACCTCGCGGAGCCCTGCGAGTCGCTCTCCACCGATCCGCTCAGCTACTGGGCCAGGAAGGAGTCGGTCTGGCCGGACCTCTCCCTCGAGGCGCAGCGGCTGCTCTCATGCCCTCCGACGAGCGTGGAGAGCGAGCGCGTCTTTTCACATGCGGGCGACATTGTCGGCCCACATCGCACTCGCCTTCTCCCATGGAGAGTCGAGCAGTTGACCTTCCTGAAGGTCAACTCTCGCCTCTTCGATTTCTCAGGACTGGACTTCCAGAGTGACTGAGGTGAGCCCAACTTGTGGCCTGCATCCTCTATGAGTCCAATCCTTTGGAATCGCGCTCTCCCCTGTATAAAACCCTGTATATACAGTTAAAACCGGCCAGTAGAGGGAGGGTGGTTAGGAACCAGTGGCAAAGGGAAAACACCCAGCAATTTGAAAGCCCCCCCCCAGGGTATTCAAAACATCTCCCATCACTGAGACATACCCTGTGGGACCAAATTTATTATGAAAAATAATGCCCCAGAAACATGGATTGCTACTGGAGGGAGAAACAGGTTAGATAGGGATTGCTTAGGTGTTTTTATCAGATGAAATCATTGTAAAAAAAATTGTAGAAGAATTGTTGTACTGTTTTTTGAAAGTTGATGTTCTGTTCATGTAAAAAAAAGGAAAAAAAACCAAAAAAAAATGTTGTGATTATGTTTTTTAAAAGTTGATGTTCTGTTCATGTAAAAAAAAGGAAAAAAAACCCCCAAAAATGTTGTGATTATGTTTTTTAAAAGTTGATGTTCTGTTCATGTAAAAAAAAGGAAAAAAAACCCAAAAAAATGTTGTGATTATGTTTTTTAAAAGTTGATGTTCTGTTCATGTAAAAAAAAGGAAAAAAAACCAAAAAAAAATGTTGTGCTTATGTTTTTTAAAAGTTGATGTTCTATTCATGTAAAAAAAAGGAAAAAAAACCCAAAAAAATGTTGTGATTATGTTTTTTAAAAGTTGATGTTCTGTTCATGTAAAAAAAAGGAAAAAAACCCAAAAAAAAATGTTGTGCTTATGTTTTTTAAAAGTTGATGTTCTGTTCATGTTTAAAAAAAAAAATTTGATGTTAATGTTGGGTTTGCATGGTTGGGGGATGCGGGAAGAGTGGTGGATGGGCACCGGCCAATGATGATCTCTCACAGATGTTCCCAGGTAAATTCTGAGGCTGGTGTGGGGGTGGGGGGAGACCTCTGCAGAACTGCTCCAGAAATACCATTGTCCAGTGCCTTGGAAGTGCCCAGTTCAGCTTTGTGTGTCTGAACTGAAAGCACAGCCACAGGAAATGACATAGGTTCTGCTGGACCCTGTTGCAGTGGTTCCCCCCCATTAAGTCGTTTTATGGAGGGAGAGTTGTATTAGGCTGGTAGTTATTATGATCATCTTCTGTTTCCATGCCCTGTTGTGCCCGCTCACTATGTAACCTGTTGTAATGTTCAAAACTTTACTGTTTGTCCATTTCAAAAAAAAAATTGTGTTTAAGATTCTCTGATGTGTAGTTAATTGTGTTGTGTTGTGCTATGAGGGACAATAAGTGTAATATGTTGTGATTTGTTGACCACTTGTAATTTGAAAATGAGAAAATAAAGGTTTTTTAAACTTAATGATTGTGTGTCTGTGTTCCCTTCTTTGATGGGAGGTTGGTTCCCAGCATAGGGAACAATGGGGCAGGCTGGCCAGCCTGTTCCTGGGGTACTGGGTGTGGGGCAGCTGAGGGTGGTTTTGGTTCTGAGAGGGGCTGAGTGGAGGATTTGGGTCTGTGTGTGGCAGCTGGGGTGGGGGAACTGGGTTTGTGTGGGGCTGTAAGGAGTGGACTATGGGGGATGAGAGCACTGGTTGTCCCTTGTGCCCAAGTAGGCCCCTGCTACTGTCCTGGTGTGGGCTTCCATGCCTCCATCAGTTGCTGGCCCTCCTTTGCCATCTTTTTCTGAAATTTTCCTAGGGCTGCCAAACTCCTGGTTGGGCTTGAGTTCAGGTTAGAGAGAGTAGTTCCCTACAGAGAAACTGGCTGCTTCCAAGGGCAATCTCTTTAGAGGGCAAATGCGGACCATGGATTCTGGGGGAGATCCCTACTCAGATTTTCCTTTCCACAAGTCCCACCCCCAAATTGCCAGTAACTTCCAAGGCCAGAGTTTTCCACCCCAGAGAGATCCCGTTCCCACCCTCTTAGCCTTGGCATGAAAGTTGTAGCCCCCATGGAACGCTTCCAGGTTCCTGATTCCAAGCCCAATGACACCAATGTAAGACAATCCAGACCTCCATCAAAAATGGATTTTAAGTAGCAGTGGGATTGGGCTGCATTTCAGTCATTCACATATCTGGTTGTGTTCCCAAACATTTAGCTTATGGTTTTTTAAATCGGCGTATGGCACTTAAGGACACTTTTAAATGGTTCTAAAAACATATTTTTATTATGAAGTATTTAATGTGGCATTGATCAAGGGCAGGCCTTTTGGCCAAATGAGCAGTATCAGTACAGTAAAATTTAGACAAAGCTCATAGGAGGAAAAAGCATTCACACTGTGAAGTGGGAAGAAAGTTTCAATTTACATGTACCATGGACTCCGAAAAAGACATGTCCAGACCAAATCAGGCCTGCTTTCTCCCTTGAAGATATCAATTGATGATAGTGCTTATGTCACATCATGAGAAGACAAGGTTCACTAGAAAAGACAATAATGCTAAGAAAAATTGAAGGCAGTAGGGAAAAGAAGAATACCCTAGATGTGGTAGATTGACTTCGGTTTGCAATACATGGACAAGGTTTTTGGGATACTGTGGAGCTCAATATAATTCTAAAGTACACCACAAGTGATTTGAATGCATAAAACATACAGACACATACACATAAAATGTATATACCCCCTCCCCACCAAATTAAAGGTTTATCTTATGCCCCGGTTTTCTCCCCCATGGGAACCTAGAGTGGTTTACACATTGCTGTTCTCCCTTGATTTGTTTCACCCTCATCACAACCAGGCTAACAATAGACAGCTGCTCCATGCCTCACATTGGAGTGACTCCACCGATGGCCTTCTTAGTTGTATGAGGGGGTGGAGGGGGGGGGAGGAAGGAAACAACGCACTCCTGCCCACTCTATCTGGGGCCTAGGTTGCCAAATTGCTTGGCCTTGGCAAGGAGCCAGTGGTGGGGCGGCACTGGTTCTGGGGCCCCGTCAAGAACATTTGTCCAGGGCCCCAAAATCACCTAGACTGCCTCTGGAAAACACAACACAATTGTTTACTTAGGCTGAGCCAAGAACATCCATCAAGCCTACAAGGCACAGAATCAGAGTCTGCCAGATTCTAGACCAACTCTCTAGCCATTGCACTACAGTGGATATCTAAAAATTGTTCATACCCCCACCAGCAACTTGAACATTTTTCTCCAAAAGGCACACAACTTGGCTGGGTCTCAAAAAGGACTATGATGCATGGGCCTGTCAATGCATACTGGTACTAAGGCTCTGGCCGGGGGGAGGGGGGCATTGTGCCAATGCCACCCTGGCTTTGGAAGGGGACAGTAAAATAGAAGAAATAATCTAGCTTCAGTGCCTCCCCCCCTTCTCTCTCTCTCTCTCTCTCTCTATAATGTGAGTGAAAACATTACTATACCATCACTGAAGCCTACAGGATACATAGGGTCTGTTCACACACGCATGATCATTTAATGGCAATGCTCTGGCATGATGATGTCTGTTCTAGGAAGTGATGTGATCATCACACAAGGCTGGGGAGCACGCACAATTCACAGCAGGCAGATTTGGGCCACAAGGGATCCTGCTTTGGCCTGCAGGGCCCAAATCAGCCCACTGCAAAGCACAGGCATACTCTCAGGGCAGCCAGATGACATCAGTGACATCACGGCAGCAGCCCCTGGAGCGTACCTTGAAGGCTCATTCACTGACTTTCCCCCTTCGGGGTGATAGGTGAGAGTGGGGGATCCCCCACCAAGGGGAAACGGATCCCTAATTGTGTCTGAGGTTGTGGAAATCAAATGGGTCATATTGCTTCTGTCTTTGAGGGACTTACATGCACATTATATTTAACTCCAGATTTCTTGATTGTCAAGGAATGCATGTGGTGGGGGGTGGGGGGAAGGGTGGGAGAAGGGCCCCTGAGGGTGAGGGTGGCATTTGGCATGCAAAATGCCACCCCTGGCAAGACAAGCCTCTCCCAGCTGTCAGTGGTAGAGATGAGAGCAGAGCACCCACTTGGGGAGGCCATGAAATGGCCCCCCCAAGTGGGAGCAGGCTGAGCCTTGGTGGGGGGATGGGAGGAAGGGTGGGAGAAGGGCCCCAGAGGGTTGGGGGGGGGATTTTGTTGCAGTGGTTCCCCCCCATTAAGTCGTTTTATGGAGGGAGAGTTGTATTAGGCTGGTAGTTATTATGATCATCTTCTGTTTCCATGCCCTGTTGTGCCCGCTCACTATGTGACCTGTTGTAATGTTCAAAACTTTACTGTTTGTCCATTTCAAAAAAAAAATTGTGTTTAAGATTCTCTGATGTGTAGTTAATTGTGTTGTGTTGTGCTATGAGGGACAATAAGTGTAATATGTTGTGATTTGTTGACCACTTGTAATTTGAAAATGAGAAAATAAAGGTTTTTTAAACTTAATGATTGTGTGTCTGTGTTCCCTTCTTTGATGGGAGGTTGGTTCCCAGCATAGGGAACAATGGGGCAGGCTGGCCAGCCTTCTCTGCGGGTGGTGGGGGGGTCAGGGGGGTGGTTGTCTGTGTGCCAGGGCAGGTGCTCTTTCCCAGGGACGATTTGGCACTGCCACCATTGTGGCACCCCTTGTCTGTGCAGAACTGCCCTGGGAAAGAGAGTTTAGGGGTTCCCAAAAGGGGAGGGCAGGCCAGCCTGTTCCTGGGGTTATGGTGGGTGTGGGGCAGGTGGGGGTTGATTTGGGTCTGTGAGGGGCTACTGGGGGGATTTGGGTCTGTGTGTGGCAGCTGGGGGGGAATTGGGTTTGTGTGGGGCTGTGAAGGGTGGACTTTAGGGGCTGAGAGCACCTACTTGGGGAGGCCATGAAATGGCCCCCCCAAGTGGGAGCAGGCTGAGCCTTGGTGGGGGGTGGGAGGAGGGGTGGGAGAAGGGCCCCAGAGGGTTGGGGGGCATTTTGCATGCAAAATGCCACCCCTGGCAACACAAGCCTCCCCCAGCTGTCAGTGGTAGAGATTAGAGCACCTACTTGGGGAGGCCATGAAATGGCCCCCCCAAGTGGGAGCAGGCTGAGCCTCGGTGGGGGGTGGGAGGAGGGGTGGGAGAAGGGCCCCTGAGGGCTGGGGGGCATTTTGCATGCAAAATGCCACCCCTGGCAAAGGAAGCCTGCTTCTTCATTTTTCCCCATAGGAAATAATGAAGAAGATGCTCCTTTATGGGAGGATGGGGGGACCTGCTTTGGGGGGCCATAACATGGCCCCCCAAAGTCCAATCTGTCTGAAACTTGGGTGGGTGTTAGAGAAGGGTTAGAGGAAGGTCCCCACCAATTTTGGGCTTATTTGGTGGGAAAATGCCTCCTCCAGGCGTCCTGAAAGACGGAGGCATTTTCCCAGCAAAAAAACCCGAAAGAATCCCGAAAGAATGCCGAAATAATGCCGAATCCCGAATCCCGAAAGAGATTCTTGTTTCGGCATTCGGCTAATGCCGGTAGAGAATCTTGTTTCGGGTAATCCCGAAACAAGAAAGCCGAAAGTTTTTTCCTTGCACACCCCTAGTAATATCTCAACATAGCACATTTTAAAACCTGATTTATTTTAGATCCCAAGAGATTAGAGGTAAAATTGGAAGTGTTGCTGCCAGGCTTTAAAATGCAGCTGAGCTAGAAGACCTGCTTCAGAACACTCATCCGTCTCTGCCATGCACAGCGAACCATTTGACTGTCAAAATAATGATACATTCCATTAAGAGGCTATTTTCTATAACGCCATTTCATTTAAATTTGTGTCAGGCTACCTGATTGATTGACTGAAAAGGAAGGAATACCACTGCTCCAGTATGGGATCACAGTAAGCAGTCTAATACATTGTAGCACTGCACAATTTTTTCTCAACATTTAAAAAATGAAAAGAGTATCTCCCAATAGGATAGATTTCTGATTAAAGCCTATGGGATATTGCTCTCAGCTACTTTGTATTCATCGTTCAGTGACCCAAACTAGGGCTTCCCTGCCTCTTGGGTATAAAAAACAGCATGTCTCATAAAGATTTCCAGGTTTTGGCATATTTTCTAAAAGCCACTTAAATTTGTGATGAAAACATTTCTTAGGTGGGAAAATGCTCGAGTGCAATACAATTTAATTTCACTACAATAGACTCATTATGAGCTATTGAAACATTGAGACTTGATATTTAAATGTTTCTTACAAGGAGTGGAAACAGAGGAGGAGAAGGAGTCCAAAACAGTGAACGGCACAAAAATAATCTCACATTTTCAAACAAAATCTGTCCTAGTTGCTTGAAGTTCACAGAAAAAAAGAACAGCAGAAAGCCTTAAATTATGATCTCTGGCTTTGATTTGGGTACAACCATACCAAGGGATTTGGCATATGATTTTTACATGTGAACAACAGAGGTGATACAGAAACTTGAGGTTATCTACCTAATAATCCACATCTATAGATAATTTGGTTACAAAGCAAAAGGTAGTTCTTGGCACAACTGAACCGAATTTTGATAAATATAAGAAAGTATGAGAGGCTGCCCCTTAATGGCCCATCTAGCCCAGCATAGTTTTTCATATAGTAGCCAACCAGATGCTCATGGAAGGCCAACAAGCTTCCCAAGAAGGGTAACATATTGTCTTGTTGTTGTTACTTTTAACAGGGTTAATACCTTTGAATGTGGGTATTCCATAAGTCATCATGGTTAATAGCTATTGACGTACCAATCCTCTGTGAATTTGTCTATTCTTCTTTTAAAACCATCTAAATTCGGGTTCATAGCTATAACCTGTGGCAGTGAATCCCACAATTTTATTGTTGAATGAAGAAGTTCTTCTTGACCTTCATTGGATGCCCCCAAGTTCTTGTATTATATATGGATTCACATATTACAGAGTACACAGGTTGGATATGGGATCCCTATCCTGTGTAATGGTAAGACATGCTACATGGGTTGGGTAGTGCCTTCAAGCTAAATAGTGCACCAGCTCTTTTACATCATGAAAACAGCACAGGGAGGAGAAAACTGAAGCCCTTTCCTCTTGGATCACACATCTGCCTGTGACCCAGTTCAGTGTAGTTTCAAATTGGAGTTTGGTACCGAGATGGCTTTAGTTGCACTGGTAGATGATCTCTGTTTAGTTGGACAGGGGACAACCTTCCCTGTTGATACTGTTAGATCTTTCAGTGGCCTTAGACACAGTTGACCACTCCATTCTCATCTACCAGCTTGAATATGGGTTTGGTGTTTTGGTCTTTTCTGTCTGACCAAACACAAAGAGTTTCCACTGGAAGTGCAAAATCAAGTGTATGTATATGTATATGTATATGTATATGTATATGTATATGTATATGTATATGTATATGTATATGTATATGTGTATGTGTATGTGTATGTGTATGTGTATGTGTATGTGTATGTGTATGTGTATGTGTATGTGTATGTGTATGTATATGTATATGTATGAGGCCATTGAATGTAATTGTCCAGAGCTTTGTGAGGTTGGGTGTCATCAATATGCAGATGACACCCATTATCCAAGCCTCCAGATGCATCTGTCTGAAGTGGCACATTGAGTCTTTGGTCAGATGGCTAAGGCAGAATAAGCTGAAGCTGAATACAGACAAGACAGAGGTAATACTGATCAGGAAGGCTGATATCCTAGAGGCACTGAATCTACTTGTCCAAGATGGAGTGAAGTTGGCTTTTTCAGAGCAAGTTAAGAACTTGAGGATGCTCATGGACCTTGCCTTGCTCTTTGAAAAACAGGTTGGCATGGTGGCCAGGAGTGCTTTCTATCAGCTGCATCTGATTCACCAGCTCTTTTGTTACCTAGACTCAGTTGATTTGGCTATGCTGTTTCATACTTCTGTAACTTCTTGGTTGGGTTATTACAATATACCCTACGTGGGGCTGTCCTTGAAAACAACCCCAAAACAACAACTGATCCAAAATGCAGCAGCCCCGCTATTGTCAGGGGCTAGCTTCTGGGAACATATGTTGCCCATTTGGAAATAATTATACTCTTTCCATATGTGTACCAGCTATAGTCTTCAGGTAGCCTTCTGTTTATAATCCCACCTCTTTGGGTGGCCTGTCTGACATTGACCAGAGCTCGGGGGTTTTCCATTGTGGTCCCAGATCTGTGGAATGGGCTCCTTGAAGAGGTGAGGGGATTTCTCAACTTGGAGATCTTTAGGAAGCAGGGCAAACCCTGTCTGTTTACCAGGGCTTTTCAGGGGGTTTGAAAGGCAGGCATCTGTTAAGGGGTGTGTGTGGATTTGGGGGTTATTTTATTTTGATTTAAAATGTAAATGTTTTCAATCTGTTATTGTAAGCCATCTTGAACCACAAGGAAAGACAGTGTAAAATGTTTTAGTAAGTAAGTAAGTAAGTAAGTAAGTAAGTAAGTAAGTAAGTAAGTAAGTAAGTAAGTAAGTAAGTAAGTAAGTAAGTAAGTAAGTAAGTAAGTAAGTAAGTAAGTAAGTAAACAAACACGTGAGCCATGGTCCTTATCTAAATCAGGCAATGCCTACATGGGAATTCAGAGAACCTGTGATCCACATCGGAGTATTATACAGGGTGAAAATCCTACACCCAAACTATGGACTCTGTAATGTGGAAAAGGGAGAAAGACTCCTCTTGATCCACTTTCTCCACCCCATGAATAATTTTATAGACATCTGTCCTGGTTCCCCCTTAGTTGTCTTTTCTATAAACTGGAAAGCAATTTGTTTCTATGCTTTCCAGAGTCCCACTCCAATAGTCCCACTTAGTTTTAAAGCCCATCTCTCCCTCTTATCCGTCTAGATCTGTTTTTATACATACTCCCTACAGATGAAGCACTGGGCAATGGGTAAACTAAGATACCAAACTGGGCCTTCAGTACAAGTACTTCAGACTGCACACTTTGCATTGTGATGGAAAGGAGTATGTGGTCAAATGTTTAAGGAAGCAAGAAGGAAACTAGACCCGAACCACCACAACTTTTACAACTTCTTGAAAATGAATTGTCCTCCTACTGCTATACATGATCATGTTAGTTATGATGACCTCTGTGGTAATAAGAAAATGGTATTTCTGCCCATTTTGCTCTTTTGGCAGACAGAGAAAGTTTTAACACTCCTATTTTTGATATAGTTTTTTTTTCTCATAATAATTAAAAAAACTTTTTATTTTTAATCATTGGTCATTATAAAGTTTTGTCAGCCCTCTATTCAAGTTCTGTTTAATGGTTCAGAGAACAACTGATTTCTTGTTAAACTGCATTCTTTTTGTTTTTTAAATGGAGATGAAGGCTATCATAGCGTATAACACAGAATGGAAATGGAAAACGTTGCAGTGATTCAAGATTCAGCACAATTAGATATTTACAGGGTCCAGCACTGCCCTACAACATAGCATCCAAAATTGTGGTAGATATAAAAAATATAGCTAATATAAATCCATAAAAAATATCTAACAACATAAAGGCATGAAAAAATACCTACAATTCCAGCTAGCGAAAGCATTTATAAACTATTGACATAGCAGCATAGTAATTAATTAACTGCATTATTCACAGAAAGTTGAGACAGAACAAACACACACTGCACAGTTGGAATGGCAGAAGATAGGAGGAAGGGCTCTCACTGAAAGCTCATGCAAAACAGAGGCTATCTCTAATGACAAGAAGCAACGATGGCATTACCTTCAAGCTACTGTCCATCTGTTGGACTCTTACCTTTTTGACATCTCTGACAAGATGATATAACGTATTGGATGGTCCGTGTCTCTGAAAATGATCAACAACAGAGAATCAAATAGTTTTGATCTATTTAGTAGATGCTGATGGAAATAAAGTACAATGCATCAAAGTGCTCAGTGGTCCTTTATGTTTGGCTCTTTAAAAACCTGAAAACTAAAGACAGCATGAAAATTACCTATTTTATCAATCTTTTGCAAAATCTCTAATAATATAATTTTTCCTTAGGAAGTACTACATTGTCTTTTGTCACAGTGCATTTTGAGGGAACATTCTCATGATCAGACATATTTAATCTGGATTAATTCAATAAGTATAAATACTATCCCAAACTAATCTCAGAGTAAAGAAGTAATTTATGTATAATAATTAATTACATGAACAGTGGTGTAGCTTATTTGGAAATATGCTTGCCTCACTGTTGCAGAAATATGCTTGCCTCACTGCGGCAGATAAATCCAAAGTGACAGTACCCTGTTTCTCTTACTTGTATGTAATTTTTGTACTTTGGTCTCAGAGTGTGACTACAAGTGACTTTCTTCGCGTGGAGAACACTAGATTTTTCTCGCAAGGTTACCTGGGAAGTAAAGTCTGAGTGGTCCTTCCCCTCTCTGTTAGAATCGCTGCCTGAAGACCCACAAGAGGGCTTCGTCTGGAGAAAGCAGTAGCGTCGGTGAAGTTTCAGCCGCAGCGACAGTGGAAGGATCTGCTGCAGATTCTTCCGCTGTCACTGCAGCTGAAGTTTCACCGATGGTGCTGATTCCAGAGCAGCTCCCCAGGAGCAGGCAGCCCACAGGACGCCCTGGGAGAAAGTAGCAGCTGCCCGCCCCCAAACGAAGCCGTCTTGTGGGTCTTCAGGCAGTGATTCTAACAGAGAGGGGAAGGACCACTCGGACTTCACTTCCCAGGTAATCTTGCGAGGAAAATCTAGTGTTCTCCACATGAAGAAAGTCACTTGTAGCTTTGAGTCAATAATATAGGCATGGTTGTATTGTGCCAATGTTCCCCTTTCTCTTTCTTTCACTCATCTAAGCAGCTCCCTGGGATCATTGAAAGACAAGGACAGCCATTGATGCAGATTAGGGGCCCCTTGCAGATAAAAAGCCATGTGGACTGGGGTTAGGGTTGACAAAAATGGAAACATAAAACCCAGCCTAAGTGAGTTCTAGTCCATAGAAGCACATGGTGTGGTGTTATAACAGCACCACAAGACTCCTCTCTGTTCTCAATAACATCAGTAGTTCTTACACTTAATAATGGAGTGTTTAAAAACTGAATCAATGGCATCAGCCAAAGAAATGGTTATAATTTTAAAAAATCAGTTTAAAAGAAGAGTTAAGCAATTTACAGTGAAATCCTGAGCAGAGTTACTCTAGTCTAAGCCTATTGATTTCACTGTTAGAAATTCACCCTATTTTCCAAAATACGTGGGAAGAATACATTAAGCCACAACTTAATTTTTGCGCCATGAAACAGTAAATAGTAAATAAGGAGCCCTGTGGTGCAGAGTGGTAAGCTGCATTACTGCAGCCCAAGCTCTGCTCATGACCTGAGTTCGATCCTGGCGGAAGCCAGGTTCACATAACCGGCTCAAGGTTGACTCAGAGCCAAGCTACGTGACAAATTACACTTGCCTGGCAAGTGAACAGACTCACGTGTACTCCTCCCTGTTCACTTGCCCTCCACTTGATCACTACGTGATCAAGTGGAGGGCAAGTGGAGGGCAAGTGAACAGGGAGGAATACACGTGAGTCTGTTCACTTGCCAGGCAAGTGTAATTCGTCACTTGTAGCTTGACCCTCAGCCTTCCATCCTTCCAAGGTCAGTAAAATGAGTACCCAGTTTCCTGGGGGTAAAGTGTAGATGACTGTGGAAGGCAATGGCAAACCACCCCATAACAAAAAAATCTGCCAAGAAAACATCATGATGCAACATCCCCCACATGGGTCAGTAATGACTCGGTGCTTGCACCTAACAGTAAATATGTTATACACCCTCACATATTGATGTGTGTAGGCATGTACTGACAGTGGTAAGTTACCTGGGGTGCCTGCACTGAGGAGAGGACTCAGCAAAATGTCTATGGGATCCAACCCACAAGGCCTGTAATCCTATGCACCTGGGAAAAACCCCCACTGAATGCAAAGGGATGTACTTCTGAGTAAACATGCATAGGATCAGGCTACAAATCTATCAGTCCTTATTTTAAAACACATTCTAATAAGCTTTTAACAGTGCTAATCTACTGGTGATTAAAAGAAGGTCAAAGAATGGGTTTTTCTTCCACAATTTGAAAACAATCATATTAAATTTATCCACCTCCTTTCAGATGAATTATTTAGTGTTTTAATAATCATTGATGCAGATTAGAATGACAAATTTATACTTTAATAAGCACTTTTTGGAAAAAAAATTCACTTTCTAATTACTTTTTGGGTTGAATTCAGATGGCCTACAAAGAAATCAGCCTATGGAAATCCTCAAGCTTTCTTCCTACTGATCACGATTGCTTATAGAAGGGTAAGTAACATCTGGTTAGCTGATGGCTTTATATTCTTAAAAAGAATAGTGGCTTTTTTTGTGTTCTGCTGACCCAGTGGCCTTTGGTGCATCCTGCAATGTCTTTTGCAGCCAACACTATGTAATCGAGTAAGTCTGCAACACATACCATATTCCATTTTAAGATTTTAGAAGCTGAAGATAAGGAATTTATTCATTCCCCTCCCCAATTTTTGTTTTAAATCAATGGGCTTAGAAGGGTGTAATTAAGATTGCACTGTACATTTCATATTAGGAGTCCCTAAGCAGTGCTTTATCTATAATGATGAGAAATTAAACAAAATTGTTTCCATAGAAATAGTGAGGGATAACCACTTCCTAGTTTTCCTTGAAATTACTCTGTTTTTCTGTGTTGCTTTGAAGGACTGTTAGAAAAAACTTTTTTTCCTCTGAGAATTATAATACTGGAACATCTGATTTTTTTTTCAACCTTCTTCACTGCTCCCGTCCTAAAATATCTTGCTATTGGAGGAGGAATATGTGATCAAGTGGAGTGCAAGTGGAGGGCAAGTGAACAGGGAGGAATACACATGAGTCTGTTCACTTGTGAGTCGTCACTTGTAGCTTGGCTCTCAGCGGCTGGCCTATGCCTCTGGAACAGTCTGCCAGCAGAAGTCAGGGGGACATCCACCCTCTTGGCTTTCTGATGAGGCTGCAAAACATAGTTATTCCACAGAGTTTTTGAGGGAGCCTGAGCCTGGATAAAGGGGGAATACTCTGATGTTGGGGGAATTGGGGTTTTAAAACTAGTTTTTAATGTTTTGTATCTGTTGTTTTATGTTTATTTTATCAGATTGTTTTTAGAGAGTTGCTGTTGCCTGCCTTGAGTCCTCCTGAGATGCTCAGGAGAAATGTGGACAAATAAACATTTTAAAAACAATATTGTTCCTAGACTGATAGTCCAGTTGCTGAGTGATCCAGTGTAGCAAGCACTGCAATATGATTCCCTTTGTATATGTTGATATCGTAATAGTGTAAGGAACGTTTAAAAAAGTTTTAAAAAGGGGGGGGGGGAGGGGAGGAATTATACGATCATGCACGTGAGCCAGGCACATATGTGATGTTTAAAGGAGGGGAGAGGTTGGAGATTTGTGGGAGAGCTCTTCTGAAGCACAAAAAAGCCTCTGCATGCATTGAAATAGTAGGGATTAGAGATGGGCACAATCTGGATTACGATCAAAAAACCCCCACGATAATAGCAATCTCCCAATCGTGACCTGGTGGATCGTTGTCTTCCACGGCAAACAATCCAGCAGTCGGGACTCCGGGGCGATCGTGATAGGACCGGGAAGTTAGACATTCAGGCGCCAACAATCTGTTCCCCTGGCAACGGAGGCAGGGGAGTGCCTGAGCTCTGTTTGAAACTTGATAATATTTTCCCTAGCGAGGAAAAACAATTCTCAGTGTTAACTCTTTCAAAAAACCCTTGCTTTGAGAGCAGCTATCAAGCTTTTTTGCACTCCTCTCCTGAGGTCGTTCAGTGCTGAAAGAGTTAACTGAAAAGAGATATCTCTCTCCTCCTGGCTTCTCAGCCCAGTGCCTGCTTTTTGCAAGAAGTTGGTATGTGATTTGATGTTTCATTTGTGTTTTTCCTATTTAAAAAACCATAGGATCCGCGAGGATCCTGGTTTTACTTTCTTCCTGTTTAAAATATGCTTTTGGAAGACTGGCTGCTTGCTTTTAAAATCGGGTGGGATGGAGGATTCTATCCCTGCTTTTTTTTAAAAGCTGGCTGAAACTTGTTGACAGGGTGTGTGTCTCTCTCTCTATTTGGAGAGGCAGGGACGTGTTAAAAACTTCCCCCCCCTCTGCTCTAAGTGCATGCATGTGTGTGTGTGTGTGTGAGAAAAGCCCCTCCCTGAGGGGAGGTGGCTCGTCGCCGGGTTAAAAACGTTTTTCCCCATCTGCTCTAAGTGTGTGGGGGGGGGGCACCCCTCCAATCCCAGATTCCAGATCGGAAACAGGATTTGATTGGAGTGAATCGGTGATGTGGACTCGTCACCAGCGTGGATCCACGAACAGTTTGATCGGTATTTTTTTTTTGGATCGTGCCCATGTCTAGTAGGGATAATCACGTGGAAAACTTGAATCAAAAATAAACACGGACCAAAACAGGTCTCACAAAAAACACTTAAAAACCGGGATCATCATGATTCACTCATGCATGGGAAATGATGAGGTGTGTAATGAGTGAGATAACCCGCCAGAGTTCCATTGGCAGGCTGTCCCATTAAGGACGTGTGGAAGCAGCTTAAGTCTATTTTATTTAAGGGGGCTTACTCTTCAGAAAGGGTTCTTAGGATTGCTGCTATAGTGTCATAGAATTACTCAAGTGATTCAGTCATAAGCTTCTCTGGGGGAATTCATGTGTTGGAATGTAGCCAATGCAGTGCTTTTTATGGAAAAACACCGATTCTCTCTTTTGCCATTGTTAAATTAGCACCATGGTATGAAAAAATAACATTTAATCATGACTCAGAAAATATTATGTGAAATTGTTTAAATTAGATACAAATAGAGCAATTACCTTAAGAATTCAGACTGCCCTTCTAGAACTGCAGTTAACATTGTTCTAGAAGGACAGTTCTAAAATGTACCCTGTGCTTCATGTTTTTGTATTTGTGGGGAGAAAATAATTGAGATGTGCCATAGCATATGTTTTACAGTATTTTTCATAGAATGTACATAACAATTTCCTTCCTAAGTTTTTGAAAGATTGAGGATCCTATTAAAATCTGCAATTTGCTGGTTTAGTGAGAAAAAGATGATTTTGCAAACAACAGCTAATGTTGCTTTGAGTAGCCAAAATGCAACGGCAAATCTATTTTACCTTCCACACAGTCTACTGTAATCTGGATAAGAGTAGATGAGCTCTACATTATCCTGTACATATTTTGAGCTACTTTATTCTATGCATTGTTTTTAAGTGTGATTATGTTTGTTTATTTCTTATTACGGCCAAGAACTTAAACAAGTAAGCATTTACTTCTACTATTGTTTTGCAATAAATCTTTAAAGAATAAAAACTTCCCACCATGCTATTGTATAACTGCAGTCATAGTGAATAGCATGTGGTCTGAATCTGCCATTAAACTAAACTGTGAATACTTTAAAAAGTAGCTATTTATCCATGTTAACTGACTTTTTAATTTCCATATAACTTATAATAATTCAAAACAGAAAATGAAACTTTTATCCATCTTCTATTTATATGGAAGTAGAGACAGATACTTTCATTAAGTAAGGGAAGGGAGGCCTATTTTTGACTGAAAATATGGACAACAGTAAGAGCCCCGTGGTACAGAGTAGTAAGCTGCAGTACTACAGTCCAAGCTCTGCTCACGACCTGAGTTTGATCCTGGCGGAAGCCAGGTTCAAATAGCCGGCTCAAGGTTGACTCAGCCTTCCATCCTTCCGAGGTTGGTAAAATGAGTACCCAGTTTCCTGGGGGTAAAGTGTAGATGACTGGAGAAGGCAATGGCAAAGTCTGCCAAGAAAACATCATGATGCGATGTCCCCCCATGGGTCAGTAATGACTTGGTGCTTTACCTAAATTTGATACACTTGTTAAAAGCAGCAGAGGCCCCCATAAAAGCATAAGGAGAACTTTGCTGAATTAGGCCAAGAGTCATCTAGCCTACTTCCCATAGCAGAGATTCAGATTATTTTGACCAGTGATGAAGACAACAGCCATCAGATTTCCAGTAACAGATGAAGCATATAATTGTAATATTTTCTGGGGGGAAACATTCTAACAGTGCACACATCAGCTTTTTTTGTGTGCACCTGGAAGATAGGTAATTTGATTAACTGATATGAATCACAAAGGGCTAAGATCAATTCCAGGCATTTATGAAGAAATAATAGGCATTATATGGCCTATGCTTTCGTATGGAAAGCAATGTCTTTCATTTTCCATGTAGCATGCACCTCAAGTAACATATTGTATCATATGAATCCTTCATGGATACCACCTACAAATATGTCCACCTGATTTGCACAAACCTTCTCTATCAAAAGTGGGGAAGAGGAGAAGGAAATCACATGAATGAGGTAGCCATACATGCTAGTCTCCACATCATACCTCACTTTAGAAATATGGTAATGGACCCATAATGATACTCCACCATGTGGAATACCTGACACAGGTTTAGGATTAGCACCTTCCCCCTCCACCACAACATTAAACTCTTATTAGGTGGCAATCCTTTCAATCCATTCCCTGTATCTCCATGCTGGGGAAAATTGTTACTCATCTTAAGTTGTTACCTGTCTTACAGCTCTTAATACACAGAGCCTCTGTCAGGAGGTAACTCTAAAAAGGACTTCTGACACTATTTCAGAGTTCTTTACGTCTCTCTTGGCTAATTTGCAGTTTTGACAATGATGGCAGTTGTGTGTGGGAAGTGTTGCAGCTAAACAGAACTCTGTAGCTTTCCAAAAGTCCTCTTAAAGAACAGGCAGACTCAAATCACAAAAAACAATGTTACATTTTGGATTAGGGCAGAATGATTTTTTTAAAAAAGGAATAGTACTACTTTCTTTTCTATTGATAAAAAATTGTAAGAGAGAGAGGTCGTGGCGGGTGCTTGCCATTTTAGAAAAGTATGTTTTAATAGCCATGACAGGATGCAGTTGAAAAATAAGCTGGTGAGTCGTAGTCAGGTTTCATTACAAATGCCAAATTTAAAACAGCAGGGATATCTTATGATCTGCAGCAACCATTAACTCATTTATAAGGAGCTTGTTGGATGATTTTGTGGGCACCATTCTAATTCTATGTGAAGGTGAAACAAACAAACAGATAGAAAATTTGCTTAACTTGGCCCTACCGTATTGTACAATTCCTCTAGTCTGGAGATGGTGAGAAAACGGTGCATGCTTACTCCATTCTCTATGAGCAATTTCACAAAATCCACTCTGTCCAACACCAAGGCATCCAGCATTGCTTGTTCAAGGGACCCCACCTACAAAGGAAATAAGCCAAGCAGATTTTCCTTAGCGTCAGTTAGTATCTAGATGACTTTAGCACAGAATGGCATTCCTTCATACCTTTTCTGGCATCTCAAATGCAGATTCCTGCATAAAAGTCCTCACTAATATAATGACTACTAAACATAATACTGGGAGCATGCAACAGATGCAAATATTACCTCTGCATAGGCTGCCTTTATGGAATTTTCCTAAGGACAGGTTTGTAGGCTGGGCCCAAGAGGAATCTGGGATAATTTTTTAAAAAAAATGTATTTAACTTACCTATTTTCACATACATTTTCAACGTATGTGCTCACTGCAGAAGACCTCAATCTCAGATTTCTATTCAGAACTAGAGATGGGCACGAACAGAAAAAAAACCTGGACATGATGTTCGTTGTTTGTTGCCATCCATGCATAGGGACTCACAAACACTTACGAGCATGACCTGTTCACGAACATATTTGTGGTTGGATGTTTGTGGGGGCCAGCAGGCTCTCCTCCAGCCATCATCCAAGTTTGGTCAACATCCCTACTGCACCACTCCCAGAAACCTGACCTGAACAGGCACCAGGAAAGGCACCAATAATAAATAATAACTTGGCCCAGAGCCTAGCAGCAGCCCTGGAACCTGAAGGGGTAGATCCCTATCCCACCACACACAAAGAAAATTCAAGCTCCAATGCACTCTCTCTATCAAAATTCCAACAGCAGCTGTCTCTCTCCCTCTTCACTGTCTGCAAAGCCAGAGCTGGGAGCACCCCTCCCCCCTGGTCTTGTTCCCTTGTTGTAACAAATTTGGAGCTCAACACTTGAAAGGAAGACCTGCCTATCAAGCTAAATTGGACTTAGATTGGGGTTTCCAGGGCAACATCAGGAGTTCAGACAGAGTTCAGACAATCCCTGCCTAAGTTGCCAAGGGAATTGATTGCAGGTGCCAGACTGTCTGGCTTGACGAACAGCAATGAACGAGGCTTGCAATGACCACCTGTATGTTTAGAATGGGGCCTCATGAATAGCTTGTTCGCAAACAGCAGATTGGGCTGTTCGTGGCTTTTTTAGTTCATATTGCTGTTCGTGCCCATCTCTATTCAAAACTAATCACTTGAGAATGAACTATTAAATTGGAATTAGACACAAAGTTACAAAGGATCACAGTGGCATTTATTCAACCATCCATGGACTTTGCAGAGAGGGACTTGCTTGCTTCCCTGCCACCTGCAACCACTGCCGACTCTATTCCCATTACTGCTCAGTGCCTTTATCCCCCAAGAACAGCTTTTTGAGGAAATTAGTGGGTCGGAGTGTGACGGGAGAAGTAGGAAATGTCCATTCTACCATTGGAAAATTTTGCCTGGATCCAATCCACAGAAATTATTCACATTCCTTTCTGGATCTAAGTAACCTGGACTGTGGCCAGTCAAATTGTTCCAGGAAGTTCAAAGGCAGGGCATGAGGGCAAGAGATTACTCTTATTTTTTGACTTCTAGTGACTGGTATTCAAAAATATTCTGCCTCTGCTGGAGGTTACATTTAATTTAATTTAATTATCATGACTGGTAAACCAGTCTTTCTAGAAGTGGCATAACCCTGTTTTAAAGTCATCTAAACTAGTAGTAATCCCCACCCGGATAGCAGTTAATTCCATAATCTGTGTGAACAGATACTTTCTTTGTCTTGAATCAAATGCTGATTAGTTTCTGAGTTGCTGAGAATTCTATGAGATGAAGAAAAATGATCTCTGTCCACAACAAACATAATTTTATAAATCTAAAAAAAGTTTCTTCTTTTTGCAGGCACTTTATTCTTTCATCATAGAGAAGGTGCACCAACTTCCTTCATAATTTTGGTTACCTTTTTTTTTAAAACATATTCCAGTTCTGACATTTTCTTTTTAGGTGGACAATCCTGCACTGTACACAGTAATAAAGATTTTTTTAAAAAAATAAATGTATTAGAATACTGACATTTTTATTTTCAGTCCTTTCCTATTTCTAATGACACCAGCACGGAATTTGCCTTTTTCTCTCTGCCACATACTTAGTTGACCTTTAATTTCAACTATCTGCTAAAACAGCTCCTCCTGATCTTTTCCACAACCTATTAGGTCTGATTATTGGCCCACTGTTTATTACTTTACACCTACTTACAATGAATCATGTAGATATTGTTGCTCATTCACTTAGCATGGGCAATCCTTTAGAACACTTCACTGCCTGCCTGGAATTTCACCCTCCTGAATTATTTAATGACATCTTCATATTTATACTCACACTTGACTCCAATTCATCAGTGGCATTAGTCTCAAAGCAGAGTCCCAATACTTTCAGCCATTATTTTTTCTTACTTTCTACTTCCTGTCCTCTGTCCCATGCTTGCTAAATTTACTGTAGAACGTTTAAAGAGGAACTGTGTCCAAAGATCTTCTGCAAATTATCCCTATTTGGACCCAGTATTGACATTCTTAAAACCATCCAAAATGTTAGTGAGGCAGGAATTCCTTTTTCAGAATCCATGTTGATTCTTCCTCAGTAAATCTTATATATGTCTAACAACTCTAGCTTTCCTAGATTTTTTAATTTTAATTTGTTCAAAAAAGAGGCCTGTAATTTCCTGGATTTCCCTTGATTTCTTAAAAAACAAAAACAAACTTCCACATTTGAGTTCTCTAAGAATTCTCAGGTGTGTGCCAGGCAGACTGTTGACTTGTTAATTCTTAATTTGTCATTTAGACCCAGAACTTCATTTCTTGTCGCCTACATTTTATTTAGATCGCTATGTGTTTTCTTCCTTCTCGAAGTCATTCAGACATTGGCTTCTATCCATCATCTGTTGCTTTTATGACATGTGTGAAGAAGGCTTTCAGTTCCTCAGCGACTTACCTAATTTCCTCCAGTAACTGTTCCTGTTCTGCAACCTATCCAGCTTTTTCACTGGTTCATAGATTTCATTACCTTAAGGGCTATGAAGTTTTTTCAGAAGCCTTTCTTTGATTATTTCTTTCTTGCCTCAGTTCCTGTCTCATATGCCCTTTTCCTCAAGCCTTCAACAGATGTTTCAGGCTACTATTTCTTAGTCTACTCTTGTAACTGGGCACCATTCCGTCTTGCTTCTAGGCTCCCTAACCCTTCGCTTCCCCAGATTTTAGAAATCATCCCAGTCAACTTGACTCATTTGTGAGGTTTTAGTCACAGTCAGACTGTTAATTTTTCCCTTACAGATGCTGGAGTGCAAACAATTATGTTTCCCGAGTAAATGGACATTCCAAGAGAGCACACCACAGTCTGGGACTTCACTATCATAAATACAACATAGACTCCTGGACAGTTATGCTATACTTTAAAAAGGCCCCTAGATGGCAACATTTCCTTTCAGAAAAGTAGGAAGGCCTCCTTTCAATAATATTTATTGTGCTTTGGGAAACCCCTTTTTGTAGAAGAAAACCCCTTCAAAAATGAATTTCCTCAGACTAAATTGAAAATAATATTAGTAACAATGTGTATACTTTACCGGCCACTGTTGCCCATAAATAAAAATCTGGCTGCGAGCGATGTCTACTCTGTTCCAGGCTAATGCTAGACTCAGTTGATCTGGAGCAGATGCATTAGCTCCTGTACAAAGAGATGGGGAAAAATATAAGCATACATTAAATATTATCAGTGGTCTAGCACATATGAATGGAGAGGGAGGTCAGGCATGAAAGAGTAGACAGAGGAGAGAAAGAAAAAGGAGAGAGACTGAGCAAAGACATGGTGGTATGTTTTTATCTGAAATTTTAAGAAGCTTAGAAACAACTTTCTAAAAAACAAAATATGAACAAGTAAGGAATATTAACATTTGCCCTTTTTACAGGTATTGGTAACTTTATATACTGCTTTTCTCTGTAATTGGGACACAGAGTAGCTTATCACATTGCTCTCTTCCCCTCCACTTTATTCTCACAACAACCACCTTGTGAGTTAGATTAGGCTGAGACTTGTGACAGGCCCAAGGTCACCTGGTAAGATGACGTAACAGAGCGGGGATTTGGGTCCCAGGTCCTAGTCCTAGTCCGATACCTTAACCAGGTCCTAGGTCCTAGTCCAATACTCTAACCAGGTGCGATTCTCTAACCAGGTCCCAGGTTCTAGTCTGATACTCTAACCACTGTGCATCTCAATTATACTTTGGAAGACTAAACAACACCAGCCTTTTATTATATCTTTTGCATAGCCTGAAGTATTTGATCATACCTGACTACTCTCTCATTCTATGGCTTCTTTCCAGCAAAATAGATCATGAGTGCGATCCTAACCTGAGTTACATCCCTCTAAACCCAGTGACCTCAATGGACTTGGAAGGATGTAACTCATCTTAGGACTGCACTGTGAGTCTCCATGAAAAGAGTTTGTAATGACTAAGTCAACTCTCATCACTTTAACTGGATTAGGGGATCTTTTCACTTTGAGGCTACTTAGCAGGGGAAGTATAGGACCACCTTGCACCAGTGCAAGTAGTACCTAAGTGTAGAAGGATTTGTTCCAGCCACTGCTTTCTGCTGGGTAGGGCAAGAATGACAATGAGTACTCTCAGAAAGTCTCCTTTCCCTCTCTCTAGGGCTGCCCAGTCCCTTGCCATGGTGAGGAATCCGCTGCCCCCAGCCTCTGCCACTTATTTGACTGCCAGGTGGGGGACAGAGAAAGATGAGCGGAGGCTGGTCACAGCTCGCTATGCAAGCATTCAACAAGTACAAATGACATCACTTCCAGTTTAAACTGGAAGCTGTGGTGTCTCAGTGGGGACAATTCTCTATGAATCGGACCCAAACATAGCAAAAACATAGCAAAATATAGCTTTTCTGGTGGGGGCGGGGGCTGACCATCCTACCTCTATCCAACCCTTCTCACAATACAGAGCATAAAATATATGAATGTAGCAGAAAGAAACAGATTTCCCTCTTTAATTAATTAAAAGTCATATTATGTATAATGGTTCCAAAATGCTTCTCACATTGTGCTTTCCCCTGGTCATTCTAACTGTGCACCTAGACATCCTCCTATTTTTTTTCTTTTCAGCAAAAGTGACAGAATTAGACTGTGCCATGATCCTAGAAATTGGTTATACAGTCCCTCATGACTGTAAGCTCCTGACCATAAGTCAGGACAATGCACAAATCTTATTAGAAAGTGCCCGAGTGTAACTATACACATTCAGCCTGTATTGTTAATTAAAAAATGAAAATCAAAATCCTGGGCTAGTCAGAAGCCTGTGCATGGGAATTATTTAATGTCAAAGAGGAAATCAAAATGAGATGAAATGGAATGAAAGATGACAAGAGTGTTGATGTGGATGCTGCCTCAGTCACTGTGCTGTAATGAGGCCATGTCCAATATCCAGCATTTCTAGAGCAATTATCTTTCTTCAGTGGGCTGTATTCAAGTCTCAGATTGCTGTACCACATAAATGTGACATGATAGAAAAAAAAATTCTCCTTCACTCACACACTTGTGCATGCATGCACACCCACCCACACTCCAGACCCATGCAAACAAATTTTGGCAAAAATATGTTGAGTAGACCCAGCAAAAGAAAGCAATAAACTATGACTAAGGAATCTCTGAATATGAAGTACTTTTCTATGTTCCTGAGCAAGCCTTTGCTCCTTTTATTTTCAGGTTGTTATTGCTGTGCAGGAAACGGCCACTTGCATCCATGAAATTAATAACCTTAATCAAGGTCCATCAGATTTATCTGGGTTGTATTTTTTAGGATTAAAATCTGGAAACATCTGTGGATGAATATGCGAATACGCAATTTATGAACAAAGAGGAAATACTAAAGAGATGGCAAAGAAATGTCTCAAGTGCAATGAGGGCACAAATGTCTTGTTTACATTATTTGGTATACTAGTCTAATTCACTATCTGAGGGCTAGAGCAGCTTCAGCAGGATTTTATACATCTTTATATTATTTTTTCTCTTCACATTAAAATTAATCCAATGGAAACCTCTTTGATTTCCTGCTTTATAGTGCCTTCAGATTTTAAAGGGAATGAAACCTGATCAAAGCAGAAACATTGCTCTGAGAGTGATCATGTGGTTTTTGTGTTGTTGCTAGGAAACCCCCTTCATTTGTCTATCCATGTTAGAAAGCTGGCTTCTTTTTCTCTGTGACTCTCAGGCGGATTTACATCATGCTACTGTTACATCACAGCAAAGCAAAAATCTCTGCTGTTTCCACTAAGAGTAAAAGGACTATAGTCAGGATCAACCAACAATATACTTTAAATTGGATAGGGCACAGAGTGGACAAAATTACTGTGAAATTCCCACCTCTGCAAAAACTGGGAACAAACCATAGTACTAGGGATTCCACTTACATTGAGTCTAGACAAATTATTTTTGTCTAGAATAAATCATGAAGAATATGAGGACAGGTCTTCTATAAAGTGCCATGTCATCTACATAAAGTGCATAAAGTGCCATCTACTTTGAAACACTATTTCTGCTCGTAATATATGGGGGAACTCTGTCTGTTTGCAAGCCTTTCCCATACCTATCTTTCCCTCTCTTGCTAAGGTATGTTTTGTATGGGAAACCTTCCTGTCCCACGAGGCAGTTTTCTTACGGAGTTAAGACAGAGTCAAAACACTGAAAACTGAAAGTAAAGCCTCACTTCCAGGATAGCAATGCCACCACCAGCGTCTTTGACTAACTCTCAACTGGAGGCCAAGAGGCAAGCCCCAAGTCCTACCAGGTGTAAAGCAAAATGGAAGCCAGCCCTACAAGGTAGAATACATTGCAGACTGAGTTCCACAAAGCAATTACTTGGGCAGCTATGGCAAACAGGCTGAGGAGCTAGATTTAGAATGAAGCACTGGAACCCAAATAACTCCACAAGGATATAATAAATAAAGTTTATTTTAAAAAGTGCAAGAAAATACAAATTATATATATATACAAAACAAGAGAAGAAAATAATAAGAAGCTAAATACCTAACCTAATAACACTGTAAAGGCTTTCAGTCTTAAACCAGGGGTTACCTTTTAGCTGGAGCACAAAAGTCCAGGCACAACTTCAGAGCCCAAAGTTCAGAGAACAAAGACAAGATGGCATATAGTTACAAGTTTTTACCAGCAACTATCTCTAAGAATAGCATCCAGGGAGGCTGTTACCAGAATCAATGGATATGATCCCTAACTACAAGGATATGATCCTAAGGAAGGATGTAATTAAAGTGACTGTTCAGGCTTTAAGACTACATGCCCTCAGTATAGTCTGAGCAGCTTGACCAATCAATGAAAGGCTCAATCTGTGATGATATGCCCCTGCAGGTGGCACATCTGCCCAAGTGGGACCCAATTATTCCACTCCCAGAGCGCTATGCATTAATGAGATGGAATGCCGGTGTGAAAACTCCTTTCCATGTTCTGATCAAGTTGATTCAGACAGCTCTTTTGGCAGGATGTTATTCTCACGCCCCTATGGAACATCGCACCTACATTTGTGGATTACCTACAGTGGAGAACCTTTCCCACTACCTACTTTATTATCCATTATCTAGTGTACCCAGAGCTAAATTTTTGGCCAGAATCCTATCAGTAACAAACATGTACTCTGAAATCGAGAAGACTGTGTTTTTGTTATCTGACAATGATAATCATGTGTTCTATAGAGTCCCTCAGTTTGCACTTGCAGCCAAAAAGATAAGATCTAAGGTGGTACTGAATGAGGCTGTTTCGTGACTCCTGGGACAGTTTGGCGTACGGTACTGTTTTAATTAATTTTAGTAACCTATACAAACTGTGGTAATGGTTTTAATTGTTTATTCGTCGATGTTTGGTGAATTGTGACGGCCTATGGCTATAGACATTAAACTCTTTTGATTAAGTTCTTTTGACCTGTGGCTGATTTCATTTTACTTACTTACCTGTCTTGGGAACCTGGGTCACCCTGACTGCACTTTCCCATAGGAAAAGGCTTTCTTTACTTCTAAACTAGCTTTTAACTAGGCTGAAAAGCCTGAACCAATGCTTGAGTAGACCAAGGAACAGACTAGGCATGGTTAGTTTCTTACATGTACGCAGTGGCGTAGGGGAGAAAAGAGCTCCTCCTGACTTCTTTGCTGCTAGAAGCAAGTTTTTCAGAACATGTATTATTAGCAATCTGTCAGTTTTACACTGAAAGTTATCTGCTAAATTAATCTCCTGCATTTTTGTTTCAAAGCAAATATGGAATCATTTCATGGTTGATACTCATTGCCCTTTTTGTTACAGGACGGCAAAATGGGAGCAATATTGTTCGGCAGCTGTAGGATGGATACTGTCTGAGCATGAGTCATAGCACATTTACAAGCTAGAACGAACTTGGAGCCATCAGGCTCAGGTTAGCTTAACAACACGCTTCAGTGAACAGCACAACAGATTAGGTAGCCCTAATGGAAACGACCATATATCATCCAGCCTGCTTCTTTCAAACTTTTAACTATTCAGACACTGCAAGGATTTGAGCAGCCCAGTAAATTATGTTAGGGAGGGGGCTGAAAAAAAACAACCCTGGCCTGCTAGCAGATTGGCAATTAAAGTGGGTTGCAAATAAGCTGGGCCTGGTGTTTCCCCACTATAAACAGGGTATTATATTAAGTCAGGATCACTAAGGATCAATTCTCATAGTAAGCTAAGTTCTGTGACTCTTGTTCTCCCATCCATCCATTTGTAAAAGTGAAAAGGTAGGCTTTTGTGTAATAGAACTGTCTGATTCAAAGCAATTATCAACAAAATGTAGTTACAAGACCTCTGATGATGATACCTGCCCACTGACATCAATGCACATAAAATGGGATAGTGAATGAGCGTGCTGGCCAAGTCCTGTAAAAACTGCCAGCTTGTGAGTGCAGCATCCTGTACAAAGTGTACACACAGATAGTACAGCTCATTGATCAGGAATACTGTTCTGTCAAATGTTCCCAATCACAGAGGACAGGGCTGGGGCCTATTAAAAGGTACACAAAGCTGGGCAGAGTGGCAACAATTGCAGGGAAGAACATGATGGGTGTTGAAGGTTGCTGGCTAGTGTGTAAGTGAGAGAAAATAACAAACCTACACTTAGCTTGGTTTAGAAAAGAAATAAGAGTTCTTTATTATAAGAACTCTGGTAGGCAAGAGGAGAGATAGGCTGTTATCTATCTGTCTAGTCTAAGGATAGGAATGGATTGCAGGACAAGATGGTACAAGATGGAGAGAAGAGATGGTTGTGTGACAAACAGAGGAAGAGAAGAATGTCACAAGGAGGAAGTCCTGAGATTAGCAATCTACATATCAAAGGATAATTCAGGGAAGTAAAGAGTAAATGAATGCCCTGACCTCTCTATCTTTCTAACTTTCTGGTTTGTCCCCCTCTAAACCTGAGGAAAGGCGCAGCATTAATTTCCTCTTCTAACACCCTCTCCTGCCTTCACTTGATCAGTCTAAGGTTCAACTTTTGTTGTAGAGTTTAAAAGTGAACTCTTGGAAGTAGCTTGGTTAGGGTGTCAGCAATAATTTCTGTGGATGGAAAGTAGATTATCTCTGCGATGCCTTTCTGTTGTAGTTCTTTCACTAGATAATACTTCATGTCGATATGCTTGGTATGCTGGTATGCTGGTGGACATCATCTCTCTGTGAGAGCTTGATACAGCTTTGATGGTCTTCATAGATTGTTATGGGTAGTGGAATTTCTATTCCAAGATCTTCTAGCAGCCACTGTAGCCATATTATCTCTTGACAACATAGTCCAGCTGAGAGCTATTCAGCTTCTGTAACAGCGTCTTGCCTTTTGCTTGACCAACTTATCATTCCACCTCCGCAGAAGAAAGCATGTCTACTGGTAGATAATCTGGTTTCCAAGTCTTCTCCATAGTTAGCATCTGTGTACACAATTAGTTCAGGTTTGTTATTGGCTGGAAGCTTGAGCTTGAAATGTGCTGTACCTTTCAGATATCTAAGAAGTTTCTTGACTACATTCTAATCTTTGAAGTTTGGTCCTGAAGATTTTCTGCCTAGTAGACCCACTGCAGCACTTATGTCGGGTCTTGTCACTGTACTAATTTACAGTAGTTTGCTTATAGCAATATGTTATTTGTTGTTTCTCAGTAGTCTTTCAGTGTCATCTAGTTCGTTTATGTAGCTTAGTTCTACAGTAGTGGCAATTACAAATACTACTTTCATATTCATGAAGGATATAAGGTCTTTGATCTCTTATTCCTGGTTGCTAAGAAAACATATTTTTTTAGCGACGTTCTAGATCAATTCTATTAGCTAAGCCTTCTTCTTCTTCTTCTTCTTCTTCTTCTTCTTCTTCTTCTTCTTCTTCTTCTTCTTCACTATTTTCACGACTGAAGTCATAAATAGAGATGGGCACGATAAAAAAAAATACCGATTAAGCCATTCGTGGATCCGGGCCGCTGCCGAACCCAGGCCACCGATTCTAACCGATCAAGTCCCATTTCCGATCCAGAATCGGGAAGGCCAAAGCGGGAGGGCGCCCTGCTGTTTCCAGCGATATAGGAATGGTGGTTGGTGGCAGTGGCCACCAGGCCCGGCGGGCGATGAGCTGCCTCTCTTCAGGGAGGGAGGGGACATTCACACACACACACACACACACACACACACACACACACACACACACACACACACACACACACACACACACACACACACACACACACACACACACACTTAGAGTAGAGGGGGGGAAGTTTTTAACCCGGCAACGAGCTGCCTCCCCTCAGGGAGGGGACATTCCCAGGGCCGGATCTACGGTTGCCAGCGCCCAGTGCAACCGTAGTCAGGCTCTTGCGCGCGTGCGCTCCTGGTTTGCCCCCCCGCCCACGCAGCAAGCCGGCTGTTCCGGTGCGCTGCGGAGCTGGCGGTGGTGCGAGTGGCTTGGTGGCTGCCCGCACCGTTCACCTGCCCTGCAAGACAAGGGGCGGCCAGCTTGCCCACGCGCCCCTTGTCCTGGGGAAAGGCGAACGGCGCAGGCGGCCTCCCAGCCTCCCGCACTGCCTTCTGCCTTTCCCCAAGACAAGGGGTGGCTGGCTTGCCCATGCACCCCTTGTCCTGGGGAAAGACGAACGGCGCAGGCAGCCTCCCAGCCACCCGCACTGCCTTTTGCCTTTCCCCAGGACAAGGGGTGGCTGGCTTGCCCACGTGTCCCTTGTCCTGGGGAAAGACAAATGGCACAGGCAGCCTCCCAGCCACCCGCACTGCCTTTTGCCTTTCCTTTGTGCCCATGGCTTCAGAACACCCCGTTCCCCCTCCCTCCCCTGGGTTGCTGCTCCGTGGTTGGAAGGAAGCCTGCTAATCAAGGAAAGCTGGGCTTCCATTAGTGTTTCGAGGGCGACAGAAGGAGGGAAAATACAGCTCATTCCCCTGGCTCCGTTGTCCCGGGAATAAATTACTGGTGCCAGAGTCCCTGCAATTCCGAACAGAAGCCGATATATCCGATCAAACAAGCAACCCCCCGACTGCTGGATCGGTTGCTGTGGACGGAACCGATTAGCTGAGTCATGATGGCGCAAATGCCAAAATCGGGGTTTTTTTGAAATGGTAATTCTGATCGTGCCCATGTCTAGTCATAAACTTCAAGCTTCGCCTTCTTGCATTTGAAGAATGTGCTCATAACTGGTATGACCTAGTCTTTTGTGCCATAGGTGCAAGTGGTGTTTGTCTGCACATGACTTAGTAAGGGTTGCTTGCTCCTGAGTAGGCCCCAGAGTGCTGTTATTGTCTCCTTCCACATTATAGAGACCTTTACTTAGCGTGGCCATTGTATGCATCTCCCATCCAAGGAAATTGTACACCATTTTTGCAATTAAATCCATAGTCTTCTGTATCCAGCTTTGATTGAGACATGAAGTTTGATTTGAAGTTAGGTGCATAAAGCACATCATTTAAGAGGAGTTCATGTGTTCTTCCATTTGACAATTTGCAGTTTAACACAACAGTTCCCATCTTAGAGATTCTGCAGGGTTTTCCTTCAGCAGTTTGGACAGTTGTTAAAGCAATATCTTTCAATTCAGTAAATAAATATGCATTAGAAACAAAATGAGAGGTCGCACCAGAGTCTAGTTGTCACTTCCAAATTCATTATTCATCACAATGTGGTAAGAAAGATTGGATTTGGGCATCTTTCCCCTCTTAAATTTGCTTTCTTCAGAAATGGGCTCTCTGTCTGAAATGCTCTCTCTCTCCCTCTTTCTCTCTCAACAGCCCTGCTGCTTGCAGGCAGCTTTGAAGGACAAATGCTTGCTCTGTGTCCTGTTCCTTTACAAATTAAGTATTCAGTCAGAGTCTACCAGTGTGCTCCATCCTGCCATGCAAATTCCCTTGTTTTCCCAGCACCTCCTCTAAAGTCACGTTGCCTGCCAAAAATGTAATCCTCGTTCTTTGTTTGAACCACGAGGCATTTGGTCCTTTTCCTTTCTATCTCATATGAACTTTATTTGCACACTACAGGCTCTCAGTTTCTCATAAGCAGTCCCTACATTCTGTTTCCAGTAAAATTGCATCTGCAGCTTGAATAAATAATATAACATTGGTAGTCTAAATGGCTGATAATGTTAGCAGAACTGCTTGGTAGAGAAATGAAAAGGGTAGATAATTTGTCTCCCTGTGGCAGAAGTCTGTCTGCCTCACTTGGCTGGTTGAAGACATGCATCAACTAGGCCGAATTCTTATCAAAGGGTTCTCCTTCTTTGTATTGGATGCTGGCAAGTTGCCTTTTTGATTAACTGATCAGAGACCAGCCAGTTCTCTTACGAAGTGATGCTAGTAATTCAACATTTTCTTTAGCAGTTTTAACAGTATGGATCAGCACTATCTGCTCCTCAGATACTACACAACAGATAAGATCCTTCCCAGTCCTGCAATTCCCATGGGGATTTGTGGGAGATGGGAGTTCACTAGTAATTACCTCCAAAATCCCATGAAGTTCCAGAGAGCTCCAAGCTGAAGAGTTCCCATTCTTCAGATGGACCAAAGGGTGCCAATCTTCAGGCTGGAGATTTTTCTCACTTGACCTCTGTGGATTAGAGGGAGCAGGGTTTTGCTGCGAGCTGCTAGTAGAGACAGCCCCAGCTCCACTGTCATCCAAACTCATGTTTCCTATTGTTCTCTAAGGTTCTCTAAACCACATCAGCCAAGGGCAAATCAATTTGCTTAGTAAGCCTGCCAGCTTCAACTTTTCTCAGCTGAATTAGGAAAGCACAGCTTTGTATGCTCCTTTTTGTCACTCTTAAATTGGGCCCCATAACCTATTCAAAGGTATATAAAACTGGGCAGAGTAGCAACAATCACAGGGAAGAATGTGATGGATGTTGGAGTTTGCTGGCTAATGTGTGTGTGAGAGAAAATAACAAACTTACACTTAGCTTGGTTTAGAAAAGAAATGAGAGGTCTTTATTATAGGAATGCCATACTCTGATAGGAAAGAGGAGAGATAGATTCCTGTTTATCTGTCTAGTTTAAGAATGGGAATGGTTTGCAGGACAAGTCCTGCATCCATGGTGCAAGATGGAGAGAAGAGATGATTGTGTGACAAAGAGAGGAGGATGGTTGTGTGACAGAGAGAAGGATGTCATGTGGATGAAGTCCTGAGTACAGATGGGCACGAACAGGAAAAAAACCCGAACACAACGTTTGTTGTTCATTGCCATCCACAAACAGGGATTCACAAACATAGATGGACATGACATGTTCACGAACATGTTCGTAGTCAAGAGGTTCATGGGAGCCAGAACAGCCCCCTTGGGACTTAGCTGAACTTGAGCCGGGGAAATGGGAGTCCATGGGTCTCCCCCTTTCATGTCATGTTCTCTTCTCAGTGGCAAAAACTGGACTGTCTGCTGGAAGCTAATTGAGGGGTTATAAACTGACCTTCCCAATGTCCAATACTCACCAAATTTGCAGGGGACATAGGCCTCACTGTCTTCTGAACACCCTGCAAGTTTCAGAGAGATTGGACCCTGGGAAAGCCATGATCTATGGGTCCGTCCCTCTACTGTCATTTTCTTTTCACAGTGGAAAAAACTGGACTGTCTGCTGGAAGCTACTTTGAGGGGTCACAAGCCAGAAGGAAAGCCAGGAGTTCAGACAGAGTTCAGACAGTCCATGCCTATGTTGCCAGGGGAACTGATTGAAAGGTGCCAGACTGTCTGTCTTTATGAACGGCTGATGAATGCCATGAAAAAGGCTTGGAATGAACACATGTTAGCTGGGAACGGGGCCTCATGAACAGTTTGCTCGCGAACAGCAGATTGGGCTGTTTGTGGCTTTTTTTTTTGTTCGTATTGCTGTTCGTGCCCATCTCTAGTCCTGAGATTAGCAATCTACACATCAAAGGCTAGTTCGGGGAAGTAAAGAGTAAACAAATGCCCTGACCTCTCTGTCTTTCTAACTTTCTGGTTTGTCCCTCTCTAAAACCCGAGGGAAGGGACAGCATTAAACTTCCTCTTCTAACAGAACCTGCATGCATTCTCAAGAGCTGGTGATTTTATGTGGGCAGGCTAGTTTGTGGCCCATTGCTCTCTATGGGTATTGATTTCAGCATACCTATGGCTGCAGAGGGCTATTAATGCTTACATAATGAAAATAGATAATATGATTTGAAGTTTCAATACCTTGCCAGAGTAAAACAGGGCAGAACTAAAATCTTTAGCTATGATATTGTTGTCAGTGGCTATTTAAATAATCAAGCGTAGGAGTAAAACTCATGGGCATATCTGGCCTGCCGAAGCTTTCCCTTTCGGTGGCTGTTATGAACTGGGTGTTCTGATGATAAGAAGGCTCTCTAAAGATTAAAAAAATAGAATCTAGTTATATCTCTTCTTCTAGCTACTTGGTAGTTGGAAATTGAGCAAGCTTGGAGTGATCTTCAAAAATAGAAGATAATTCTATTCAAAGAACAGTTATTGAACGCTTGAGGGGAGAAACATTAATGTTTTTCTCAGCATGCATCAGCTGAAGGAGGTCAACACTGCATTGACTAGAAATTATGATCGTGCCCAGCCTTTTGAGATAATAAAAAAAGATACTTTGATGGGAATTATGACATGCTTTAAGTGGATAAGGACTTTCATTTACTGGGTCAGGAACAATGGACCATTTTTACACTTGACTGGCTTGGCCCATAACAAGTCTTGTTCTATAGCAAAACAACACTGTGAACCAACAGAGAAAAGGAACACGTGGACTGTCTTTATTGGCACTATTAAGGAACATTTTTGTCTTAATGGAAGTGAGATTAATTATCTGTGATTAGATCCAGAGGAGTTAGTCATGTTAGTCTGCAGTAGCAAAATAGCAGAGTCCAGTAGCACCTTTAAGACTAACCAACTTTATTGTAGCATAAGCTTTTGAGAGCCACAGCTCTCTTTGTCAGATGCCTGATGCATCTGACGAAGAGAGCTGTGACTCTTGAAAGCTTATGCTACAATAAAGTTGGTTAGTCTTAAAGGTGCTACTGGACTCTGCTATTTTGCTATCTGTGATTAGATTCAGACTTGTCACTATAGTTGTCCTTTGCAAGTGATGTCAGTGTGTGGAGTGAGCAGATGTGAGGAGGAGGAGGACCACTTCTGACCAGCAAATGCTCAGCATACTCTGAGAACATTCCCCAAACTACAGGTCAGGAGTAAGGCTTTCCACTGCAATTTTGCTTCTCCTCATTTTCATCCAGTCTATGAAATAAGATAATCTGAAAAGGCCCATTGTTGCCTTGAATAATGAATTGGATGTGGAATGGGATTATAAATTTTAATTTGTTATTTTGGGTCAAATGTTTCCCTTTCCCTTGCCTGTTTATATGTTGCTTATCATTCAGAAAATGTTAGTGTCACACACATAAGGAGACTGGGTTCTTTGTAAATTATATAGTCTCTTTTAGTATTTGACAGGAAAACTATTGGCACAAACTCTTCCCTTCCCTTTATGCGGCACAAAGGAGGAGACAGATCATGGCAACTATTCATCAATGATCCTTCTATAGCTGGTTCACCAAAAATTATTGTAGGCTTTGAAGAAACTGCTGATATATATCTCCAAAATCTCTCCAATTCGAATTTTTATTTCTTTATATAAATGTTTCTCCTGCCACAAATGGCACACTCAGTTACAATAAAGGAGGACAAAGACTGAAGTTTGAAAATGGCAGCCATATGGTATAGCTTAAGGGCCCCCAACCTGGCACCATGGTGTTCATTGACACCTTTCTTGGCATCCACCAAATGTTCTTTAAAAGTGGGCAGGGCCAGGTGGGCTTTTGCCCAGGAAGGCTTCTGATTGGCCATTGGACAATGAGGCCGCACAGACTTTTAAAAATATTGCTTTGGCAGCAGTTGCTACCATAGCACAAGGATCTGCACTGTGTGACTGAAAGGTAGCTGGGGCAACCATTTTGGGGCTGGCTCTGGCTCCTGTGTGCAGCCATTTTGTGGCTGCACCACTGCGCTATGTCAGACTTCCAAAGGTGCCCACAGGCTCAAAAAGTTTGTGAACCCCTGGGATAGTCTGATAAACAGTGGCTTGGTTCAGATGAACAGTGACATAGCTGTGTTAATCTATTGTAGCAAAATTTAAAAAGTCGTGTCAATTGAAAAACTAACAATAAATACTGAAATAAATATTGCTCTTGCCGGTGCTATGGGACTTTTATTTTGTTTCAGAGTAGACATACCACAAAACCATTATCTATTTTAATTATGGTTGATTTCTGAAGTGATCACACAGATCCTGGTTTGCCATGATAAATGGGAGGGTGGAAAGGTGGTGCTTGGGAACAACTGTGGCTTGTTAGGATTTCCACATTTGTTCATACTGGCAAAACTATAATTAAGACTACGTTAACAATCCAGTTTCGTTTCTGGTCCTGATTTGACGGATGTGATCCAACCACAATTAGTGATATGGTCATAATTAGTGAAAAGTGCAAACCATTGTGATAACTATAATTAGTTTAATTAAATTGTGATTTTGCATTTTGTGTAAACCAAGGAAGTGAATTTGAAGGACAGACATTCAATCTGACCCTACCTCAATCAGTTCATCTGCCACAAAGGGCATAGTAATAGCTTGTGATAACAGAATTCAGAAGAAACACTATCACTTTTATAACTATTGCACAGTAAAACCTAGATGTTGCATGACACAAAAATTATAAATGCAGTACTGCAATGTACGTGGGAAAGAGAGAGAAATTGGTTTGGATTTGTCATGGGTTTGCTGCACTGGGAAGCTCTATTACCTTTTAGCAAGGCTGTCAAGATGGCTAGATCAATGTCCTGGTGCCCTTCTGATCCCATGCGAAACACCGTAATCTAAAATGCAGAGGGCAATAAGATTGTTAGAGAATTTTTCAGGTTTTTTAAACCTGGCACTTAAATAAGCAGCACCTTACCACCATAGCAAAACAAACAAACTTCAGTAGGGAAATATAATGGGCAAACAAAACTGAAAAGTGATCTGAGCAAATTCTTCCCCTTCAGATCTTAAAGGGATTTTCTGTATGGGATACATGATACGCAATACATTATTATACAATTCACAGCAATTGTCTTTCTGTGGTACCTGTTTTGAGTGGGAAAGGAATTCACAGAGTTGCATAAAGCCAGTAATAGGGCAACAACCTTACTGCTGTAAAAATGTCAGTGTGATTTTCACCAGTTCTTTGCAATGTGGAACTAAGATAATTAATCACTTTTTTCTATTCCAGTACAGTAAAATGGTAGATTTATTCAACAAAAGCATCTTTAAAACTTGTTTTTAATCCTAAATACAAACAACAACAATGTAACACATTAATAAAATAACAAAAACAGAAATACAGACCTCAACCAAAATGGGTTCTAGACCATGGAAGCTTAAACCACAATAAACCTGTTCATTATTACTGCACCACAAGACTCTTTTGTTCTTAATAACATTAATAGATCTTATAAATAATAACTGTTTTTAAAAACGGAAATAGTTGGCATTTGCCAAAGAAACCTTTAAAAGACAGGCTAATCAACTTAGAAATTCACCTATGTTCTGAAATACATAAGAAGTTGTAAATTAAGCCACAATTTCTGTGCCATGTAACAGTACATATGTATGCTTGTTCAATAAAATTTATCTCCCGCCTTTCTTCCCTCACAAGGACTACCAAGGTGGCTATCAAGTTAAAATATATATAATAAAACTACATTTTAAAATAATTAAAATCAGCCAAATAATAACAAGAATACGTCATTAAAACAGTTAAACCAGAGCTAAAAACATACAAGATGTAATACCACAATTAAAATATTTAAAACAGTTTAAAATATTAGACAGCAGCCCCAGATCCATCACATGCCTGCTAATGCCATTGAAAAAGCAGTTGTAGTTCTTTAAAAAATGTGGGGCCCCAGTCCACATCGCACGTGGGGCATGGCATTCCCAGAAGCTCTTATCCCAGTAGGGTGGCTGTTCTGGCACTTGAAAAGGCATGGGAGGAACAAGAGCACCTGAGGCCGTGCACTGTGTGCACAATCCAGATTGGGGTCCTGTGGCAATTTTTAAAGAACTACTGTCACCCAATGGGAAGGTTTCTGTCATGTCTGTGTTCAGTCATGTTGTGATTGTTTGTATGTTGTAACCACAATGCTCATTATTAACCTGATGTATTCTCTCCTTAATACAAGTGTTACTTTGTGAGATCCAGAGTGGGCCTCTCCTGTTATCTTATAGAAATATGCTCCTCTGAGCTAGCACTGACCTTGGAGTGTCCAGATGCCAGCTCTTGCTACTTCGCCCAGATGCTGGGAATGTATGATTGTATACTGAATGTCTAGCCATAACTAAAAAGGGTTCTCACAGGACCTGTGTATATTGCGTGCCAAAACCGTAACAGTTATTTGAGCGTGGGAAAATCAAGTATAACATAGAACTGCTTGCCTTGCCTTATCACTTCTACCAAGCTCCGTGCTGGAGTGCAGACCTGAACTGTCAAATCCTAAATAAAGCTTTTCTACTGGAACCAATGTGTGTTCACTGGAGAGGGGCTGAGGGATCTGCCTGCCAGGAACTGACATTTTGGTAGAAGTCCCATTTTCTCTCCACCTGTCTACCTTGGGAGCTAACTACTGGCACTATGTCGTATGAGGAAGACCCAGGAAAGACGGAGTTGGAGAAGCTATCGCTTCTATATGGGGACTATCCCATACTAAACTTAGGAGATGCATTGGAACTGGAGGTGGAGTGGCCACCGACTCTGGAAATACCACCGACAGCTCCACCTGATATGGGTTAGCATGGACTTGGGACCCCAAGTACTGCCTGAGCTTCAGTGGAGTCTGGAGCGATGGCTTGGCCACAAGACCCTGGGAATCAACCCTGGGGGCACGGGCAGGAACCCTACCTGACTCCAGATGCATGGAGACATCCTGACCCCATCATGGGACTCATGGAGAGCTACATGGATGAAATGCTACTCCAAACTCAATCCCCCCATTGGAAGCTTGCCACGAGGACAAGGAGGGAAAAGTATCAAGCAGGGAGCCACCTCATAGACTCTGCCAGGGTGGACCAAACCGCGGAAGGGGCGTCAGCGGGAAATGGAATGGACTTATGGTGGGATTCTATGGTGGAGCAGTATTTTCGTTCCACCCTTAGAAAGGAAAGCTATATGCCCTGGGGAAGTGTTACCCTGCTGGAAGTTTATTATGAATCTCGAGGCAGAAGATGATGCTGACCTCCGATACATACGCCGGATCTGTGGCGAGTTGCAGGAGGTGAAAAGTGAACTACTTGCCCTACAAGGACTTACCTGGAGGTTGGGAGGGATCCCAGGATTAATCCCCTCTCTCCCAGTCTCCTGGCAGGTAGCACACCCCTCCTTGAACCCCCCCTCCTCTGTGAGGAACATGGCTGCTACTACTGGCGATCAGCAACAAGCTGGACTACCCATGGGATCTCAAGGGAGACTAAGAGCTGTGCACCAGGTCAGAATTTCGTCATCTGGGAGTGGCAAGATCCAGATCATCGTTCTGCCACATGGGAGCACCACATTCTCTTCACTTACAGGATCCACCTTCAGAGGTCCCCTACCCCGGCCATCAGGAAAGTCATTTTGAGAGCCAGTTTGATGTAGTGGTTAAGAGCTCAGGACTCTAATATGGAAAACTGGGTTTGATTCCTCACTCCTCCACTTGAAGCCAGCTGGGTGACCCTGGGCTAGTCACAGTTCTCTGGAGCTCTCTCAGCCCCACCAACCTCACAGGGTGTTTGCTGTGGGGGGGATAATGACATACTTTGTAAACCACTCTGAGTGGGCATTAAGTTGTTCTGAAGGGTGGTATATAAATCAAATATTATTATCATTATTATTATCGCGCCCCAAAGTGGATTACAAATGGGTCCTGCTACCACAGAGCAGATGGGATTACAAATACTTCCAGTTGGGAGGTTGCAAAATGCGGTCCCTTGGCCAGGAACCCAACCAGTCGACCAGACTAGCCGACCCAACTACCCGGGCTGCACAGCCCCTACAGACCCAACGGATTGGAACTCAACTCAACCCAACCTGTGACCGCACCACCCATTGTGGCAGATTCCAGTGCCAGGGCCCCAACCTCCATGAGACATCCCTCCCCAACAACCTCTCGGGCGGATACTGCACGTCCAACCCAGATTGGGACCACAACCATGGGTGGGGGGGCTGGTGCCACCACCTCACGACGGATGGATGTTTCCTCTGCAGCCGGGGCATCCAGATGTGCAAGCACCAGGACCACTAATGCCATTTGTGAGGGGAGAGGATCCCGGCTGGCCGAAACTTGAAGCAAGTTTCAACAGAGCCCCAGAAAAACTGGGATTTTTTATGATACAAGCATTGGAATTTTTCCAAAACTGGGGCCACCTGTTCCCTGATGACTATGGAAAGAGCTCAGGGAGTTCATTGACAAAAACCTGGCACAAGGATTCATCTGCCCAGCCAGCTACTCCCATGCTGCTCTCGTCTTGTTCCACAAGAAAAAGGATGGGGGGCTGAGACTCTGTACAGACTACAGAGGAATAAATGCGATTTCCATGTCAAATGCATACCCCCTCCTTCTCATCAAAGATTTGCTAAGCGTGGTCGCCCAAGGGAAAATCTTCTCTAAACTGGACTTGAAAGACGCTTACTTCCGGGTAAGAATTCGGGAGGGGGATGAATGGAAAACTGCTTTCAACACCCCTTTGGGGCAATTTGAGTACTGGGTCATGCCGTTCGGACTTCAAGGGGCTCCTGTTGTTTTTATGAATGTAATTAATGAAGTACTGCATGAACACCTGTACAAAGGTGTGGTGGTTTACCTAGATGACGTGTTAATCTATTCTCTTGATTAAAAATCACATGTTGAACTGGTCAGGAAAATGTTAAAAGCCCTAAAAGACAATCATTTGCCTGTAAAGCTGTCCAAATGTGAATTCCATAAAGAGGAATTGGACTTCTTCGGCTACAGAGTCTCAGGGCAGGGATTCAAAATGGACCCGCAAAAAATCCAACCAGTACTGGAGTGGGAACCCCTAAAACCAGGAGACAGTTGCAACCCTTCCTGGGATTTGCAAACTTCTACTGCTCCTTTATTAAAAACTTTGCCCAAATATCCCTGCCATTAACTGACTTGCTCAAAACCAAAGGAAAAGGGCTACAAGAGACAAAACCAAGTGCAAAGTTGAATTGGTCACAAGAATGCCAGGATACATTCAACCAGCTAAAAAAAGCATTCATTTTTGAACCAGCTTTACAGTACCCTGATGAGAACCGTAACTAAAAAGGGTTCTCACAGGACCTATGTATACTGCATGCCAAAACCTTAACAGTTATTTGAGCGCAGGAAAATAAAGTATAACATAGAACTGCTCACCTTGCCTTATCACTTCTACCAAGCTCTGTGCTGGAGTGCAGACCTGAACTGTCACATTCTAAATAAAGCTTTTCTACTGGAACCAATGGGTGTTCACTGGAGAGGGGCTGAGGGGTCTACCTGCCAGGAACTGACAGTTTCCTTGCACGTTGGGGGAATTAGCATGCAAAGAGAGGCAGCGAAAGGGGGAAACTTTGAGATTTCCACCAGTGTACATGAGGATTGTCCTGACTAGAGAACTCTTTCAATAACTAGACAGATGTTTCAACCAAAAGGGGATTTTGATTGAAAATAACAATGATCAGCAGCAAACAAAACTTACACAGCTCACACTCAGAGCTAACTGGAAAGCAGTGGTGAAAGTTGGATAGAGTTTTAAAGGATTGGGTGATAATTACCATCCAGAAGAGGGCATCCAGGAGAGAGAGGATTGAGCAATCAGTGTGTAAAAGGCAGAAGAGCTTGAACAGAGGTTTGAGGGTGGGTGCTGGATCCATGAACACAGCTATGGCAGAGGGGCAGGCCAATTATACTGTGGATCCTGCCCAGGGGCAAGATTGCATCTTCTGCCCCCAAAGACTTAATGATTTATCCCAGGGTGGGACAAAGAATTGAGAAGTCATCTCCAAGGCATGACAAAGAGCTGGCGAATTGTCTCTGAAGTGGGACAATGAACCTGCAAACTATCTCTGGGGTGTGACAATTAACTAGGAAGGTTTGATTAGGTATTCCCAGGAGGAAAAACAGGGTTTCTCACCTGTAACTGTTGATCGTCGAGTCTCTTCTGTGCAGACACACATTGGGTCTGCGCAGGTGCAGGCCAGCCGGCCTGCGCCTGCGCAGTCCCAATGTGGGGCTGCACAGAAGGACGAAGACGATCTAAAGTTATCAATAATGATTGACAATCCACGAAGTATGGATGGGTGAGGCTATCAGCTCCCTGAATTGCCTAAGAATGAGAAAGTGGTTAAGGGGAGATCAATAGGGTGTGTTGCAGTGATTGATTTAGGAACTCAGGGAAGGCCCTATTGTATCAGGATCCTTAACACATCTCTGGGGTGTGGGAGGGGTGAGCTGGCCTCACCTGTCATCCCCCATGTTCGCATGTTCCATCTTCCGGCCGGGATCTGGGTTCCATATTTCTGCCTTCTTGGGCATTAGTTGTAGTGCTTGAAACACAGTCAGAGAAGGGACTTATGATATAACTATATTCATGAGCCTTCTAATATTGTGTGGGGGCAAGTCTGACTGCTAATGCTTTTAAAATGGTGTCACCTGGTCCTGAGGAACATCAAATGAAACAAAAAAAATTTCATCTGCTGGAAAAAAATGGTAACAGAAGGGGATGCTTTATCCTCTTTTGCCGGAGAGCAGGGGGCTACATCACCAGCTGTTTGCCCTGTTGGATGTCTGCAGTATGGTGGCGAATCAGGTGATATCGCTAGACCTATCCTAATTGATAAAAGGCCTTCCTGGAGTTTCCTGACAGTTGCTAGAAGATGATAGCCCCTGAATAACAAGGTGTTTCAAAATCCACAAGTTTCTCTATAGCTGCTGTCCATCAGATGGCAGCTAGGAAATTGTAGAGAAAGATATTCTGCTTTCTATAGGTGGGATTACCAATATTTAGCATTGAGAAATGCTGAATAACTGAACAGCAGTGGTGGGCAGAGGAAAGGGTCTCAGGTTCACAGTATTCTGCCACTGCAGAAAACAGGAATATGTTTGCAAAATGTTCTCTGATCTTTCCACAATTAAAAGTCACAGCAGCCCTCTTTGGGTCAGAAGCCTTGCAGAAACAGAACAGATATATGGGGTGAGGGTTGGGGGAAGGAAGTGGAATATGAAGATTATAGGCCACAATGAAACTTTTGTAGTGGATAGCAGGCAGCTGCTACCCAGCCACCTAGGATAAGGCAGATAATATAGGGCCCATGGTGTTGCTGTGGCAACCAGACTGACATTTTCTACTGTGAAGCACAACAGTTTCACAGTTGCAAAATGATTTACTAGGAAGACAAAAGTAATGACCTTCCAAAAACTCAGATGACAATGATTATGTAATGTAAAACTCAAGCAGTAATTGGCAGCTCTAAAAAAATGCTCAATACACACTTATAATCAAACATACCTAAATCAAAATACATGGAAAGATACTGAAAAAGTAGCACTCAAGAACAAAGCTGATATTCATGTATGAACGCCAATAATATTAAACCTTGATGAATTCTGAAAGCAACAGACAATAGATATACATATTCCTCACACTTGGATATTCATACATGGACAATCACCTCCTAAATATATCTAAAAAGACAGCTCCTTCAGCAAACAAGTTATATTGTTCAAGAAAAATATTGTTACAAAATGAGGGAAGTGACTTTAAGATAGGGATTTTATGAAGGTATGTAAATATTCCCAATGGTAATTCTTATGGGGTCTATACAGGTCACTTTAATTAGACACGGAGACCTCAATACCATTTTAATACTACTAGAGGCTAGAATTTAACAGTTAAAATTAGGGTATAGAAGGTTAGGGGAATTTTTTTTTGGCAAAGCAGCAGATACCAAGACAAGAAGATAATCATAATTCTTCTTCGTATTATCTCTCTTCTTCATCTCATATCTCTAACTAAAAAAAGTCACTATCTTCTCGAAGAATTAGCACAAATGATTAAATTAACTATATGTCTCCCTTCCTTTCTTTTATCTCTGTTCTCACCCATTCCCATAAACTACACAGCATTTGCCTAATCTGATGTGACCTGTTGGGTCAATTTAATAAAATACTATCTCCCAGATCCCCAGGTAAAAGGCCATTGTGTTCAAGCCAAAGGCTATTTTTGCTGAATGCTGCTGAGCACTCCTATTTTTTTAAATTTGGAAAAAAGTCCCCTTTATTTGCCATAAATTTTCCAGGAGCGACTAAAAAAATATGCATCTGTCTCTGTTTCCAGGCACTTCCCAGACAGAATGTATGCAGAATAACTCAAATAGTAAATGGATAGTAAAAGCCTGAAGAACACAATGCAGAGATAGTACCAACATTCCATAGATCTGAATGGAAGGTTGATTCATGCGAAAATTGTGAAGTAGAAGAAACAAAGTGATTTTTCTCTGCAATAACTGAGCAGTTTTTAGGAAATGGCAACTTGTAATTTTATCAGCTGGAACAGTTTTGGAGTAACATTCTATCATGTAACTTTTTGAGAAAAAATGATAATTAACATTTTCGTGTCCAAGATGCTCAGAACTCAATGCATTTCAGCAGTTGTGTATTTTCAAATCTGCATATGCTGGCATGATTGAGGAAGGGCTGTTACAGGGTAAGGTACCTCAAATATGACCACCAATACTGCTTGGTCTTAAAGTATAGGGAACAGGAAAAGACACATGCTCATCAAATCCTGTATTTATCTTCCTTTGGGTAAAATGTTGGAATTGGAACTAAAAGAAAAGGAAGTATGTGGACAGGGCTCAGAGGGTAGCCTTAACATTTGGCTTCAGTTCCACCCATCTGAAGTGGGACTTATAGTAACCTATACAACGGGGCTTTGTGCAGATAAATGAGACACAAGAAAACTGTGGCCATGGTAGCCTTAAGGGACTGAAGTTATTAATTTTAAGATCAGTGAATTAATATAATAATAACATTCGATTTATATACAGCCCTTCAGGACAACTTAACGCCCACTCAGAGCGATTTACAAAGTATGTTATTATTATCCCCACAACAATCACCCTGTGAGGTGGGTGGGCCTGAGAGAGCTTTGAAAAGCTGTGACTGACCCAAGGTCACCCAGCTGGCTTCAGGTGGAGGATGGGGAATCAAACTGGTTCTCCAGATTAGAGTCCTACCATTCTTAACACACACACACAGATGTGAATCCTATCACTTTGCTCAGCACAGAAACATCCAAGGTGGAGGAAGCTTCTTTTAGATGAAGGAAGGCTTCAGACTATGTTGAGCAAAGTGGTAGAATACATGCCATTTTCTTTCAAAGTGTAACATTAGCCTACTGAACACAAAGGGGGAAAGGATGAATTGCATTCCAAGTGCTATCAAATGTCATCTTGAAAGAACAAGAAATGTAATGTATCAGCACCAATCATATTGCTACATATTTTATTCTGTCTGTTGCAAGGGGGCATAACAAGAAGCAAAGGAAATAAATTTATTCTTGACAAAGACTGATGGACTCTTCTGTTAACAAAACAGAAACTGTATGATGCAAGAAAAGATACAGAAGCAATATTAAGCAGTAAGCAGTACTCCCCATACAAGATGAAATCTAAGGTACTGCTGTTTATTAGTGCTCTCGGGGACAAAAATAATGTCTTTCACAACTGCTTCAGTGCTCCTCCTTAGAGAAGCTATAAGAAGTTAGAGTGAGCTACTGTTAGGCCAGAATTTTAATCGCTCATGTTTTCCTTAGCTACTGTGGAAGGTGTTTTATCAATGTACACTGCTTTAGCCACAAGCAATAGAAACTATTGCTAGCTTCCTTTTGCAGATAGGGTTATTAATATATGATGGCCCTTTTACTAGAACAGCAACTTCTATTCCAGTATACCTTAGCATTTATAATTCAGCTAGTTGTGCTTGAATATTTCCACGTAAAGTTTCCTTGACAGCAAAATAAGGGATAGAGAATATCAGAGGGAGAAAGATAAGCTGCTTAGGTGGGAAAAAATAAAGTAGGCATTTTGGTAAAAGGAGGTTATGTAAATGTTACTTATATACTCTGCATTTCCCCTAACAATAAGATGTGTAAGAATAGTGCTGAGAGGTTCATATTTTTGCATGATATAACGCTGAAAGTTTATGAATACGAACCATATACAAACTCGAGTTTATGATAAGAATAAGCCTGATTTATGCATGGGCTAACATGCTCACAAACCAGAAACTTTTTTTACTAAATTGTATGCTGGATATGAGCAAGGAGCAAAAACATCTGATAATTCATATAGTAACGGTGGCCAGAATCTTATTAGCGACTTACTGGAAACAACAAAAAATTCCACAGCAAGAGTTAATAGCGAAAGTAATGGAAACTGCGGAAATGGACAAATTAACTTCGCTAATGAAAGGACAAATGGAAGAAGACTTTTCCACAGCATGGGATCCCTTCTACAAATGGATGACAAATAAATCTAATGATTAAATGTAATGTAATATTAAGGAAAATAGCATATGATATAATGGAACTCACAGTTAAAAATGTAGTAAGATGAAATATAGGAGGTGAAGAACTAGATAATGGATATAGGCAAGCATAATGATAACTGTCTCATACTCTTTCTATGTATATGTGAAAAACAATAAAAATACTTAAAAAAATAGTTGGCTGTCTCTTCAGGATGGGTGCACCTCATTTGGTGGAGAGTCAGGGAATCCTATTCTATCCCCTTTTCTCCTTGTAGATGAACCACAAACACAAAAAGCTACATACCTTTTTTAAACACTCTCTTTAGAGAGGGGGATCTCTCTCCCTCCTTGTGAGTTCCACTAGTGTCCCCAGGCTCCATGACTTGGCTACTTTTAGGCATGTAGGGGCATGTATGCCACGGAGCTGGGCACCAAAAGGCAAAACACCATTCCTCCATCCCAAGGTGAAGTTTGAGCAAAGGATGCACTGCCCTACAAACTTTTATTGCACCTTCAGACCTGAGAAGCGATCAACTTTCCCAGGGCTGGGGCAGAGAGATGAATTAGAGGCCAGTCTGATATCTGAAGGTTAGAAAATTTCCTCTGTTTTTATTTTTTATTTATTTTATGTTATTTATAAAATGCCTTTCTCACTGAGACTCAGGGTAGATTACATAGCGTAGGTGAATATAACTAATAGCTGGGGCATCCAACAAACACGACAATAGGGTATGCATTGCAGAAATTTGAAAACAAGAATAGATGTAAATGCAAATATGAAACATTTTAAAAACTGGATACATTGCAGATAATCATGAGAGGGGTAAATTAACTTCTATGTGGTGGCAGCTACTGAAAGGAAAGCTGATAAGAAAGTTGGGTGGAGGCAGGGAAATTTGGGTTTCCCTAGGACAAAACAATCTCCTCCTAGCCTCTAGACAGGGTTGTGCATCACTTCCTCCTTGCTGGCTAGTTGCAGAAAATGGGTAACCAAGAGAAAGGGTAACCTGATGGATACCAGGGTGGGAAATGTTACAAGCAGGTCTAGCTTAGTATCTGGATTTATTCCAGGCAGATCTTATTTTAGTATCCCTGGGTGTGGAATAGGGAGTAGAAGAGCAAAAAAAGTTTCATATCTGATTGGAGGTGTTTCCTGTAATTCTAAAAGGCAAACAACATGGTGCATTTCTTATTCTTGGTTTCTACAATAAAATATTTCAAAGCATTATTACCAAAAAGCCCCTGCCCAAAAACATTCTCTACACGTTATTTCTGGAAGCTAGGTTGCAGTTATATAACCAAACATGGTAGTCAGCCATGACATCACCTGCCATTGCTGGACAGCATCCAGGCTGGAATTGGCTAGGAAAGTAAGTCCTTTATGAATTTTGATGAGGGTCTTATGGAGATAGGACGGAAATTAGGGGTAATGGAGGAACTTTTGAACCTCCGAATGGAAGCTTTGGACACTATGCAGCCGGCAGCAGAAGACCTGATTTATAAGGCAGTAGTCTTGTGATATAGAGTCCATTTTCCTATCCCCTTGGTCTTTTAGTAAGAATTCACATATTTGGCCATTATTGATCCTCCTGCTCCTAAATTTGTTATAGGTCCAGTTTGCTTGAAACTTGGGGTGTCTTTAGAGCATAGGCAGCACTAGATCCCCTGCAATTTTGGCATTATTTGGTTGAAAAACAGCCACTCCAGCCTCTCAAAAGAGGCAAGGATGTTGCACCTGAATATATCCAATCTGAATATATATCCGTATCAGTATCATCAGTATTTCTGAGGTATATTTGGGTACCCAGAATGGTATTTCGGATTCCTGGGAACACCAGTACCTGGGTCCCATATATTTCCAGAAATTTTCAGGAATATCTGGGGTCATCACCTTGCCACTCAGTGCTACCATGTGATGGTTAAATCTAGATCAGGAAGCTTTTGAAAAAAAATATGGCAGAGGATAAACCTAGAATAAAAGAGGGTAATTAAGGTTACAGTCCTATGCACATTTTTTAGGAGGTCAGCTCCACAGAAATCAATGGAACTTAATTCTGAGTAAATGTGAGGAAGGTTGAGATATAAACCTACTGATCTTTGCAGAAAATCATACAGCTATCTGTGGCAGCTTCCTTAACTGCAGAAAATGTCAATGTAGGTCTAGGTCCTTAGAAACATCTGGATGGATGCAAGCTAGGAAGGAAGTGCATTCATTTTCATCAATAAATATTGATAAGTTCCAGTGTTTACTAGGTGAAGAATTGATACGATATGCAACCTCACTGATTTTTTTTCCTGATGCAAAACAAGTGGCTGTTATTGAAAGAAACAGGATTCCTTAGATGTCTTGACAACATGTAGAATCAAGCTTCCTGCACATATTTTTCCAAAACAAAAACTGACTTAAGTAGGTTAATAGCAAAACAGGAACTGAGTGGCATATTGAATAAAACATTGAATCATTACCTTTTGAAAGTCAACCTGAATTTCAAGGTAAAAACATTACAGATTACCAGCTCTCAGGAGAACACCCACTGCAACGCTTATTCTAGGAGGAAAATAATCCTCTGTAATTGCTGCCAACACATTTTTCAAGAAGCATTCAGAGATATATTTAAAGATTCTTGTCACATATTTTATGAGCCCTTAGATTGTTCTATAGCAAATCATCCCAAAGTAATGAGAAAATGTAAATAATTACACTGCCGCACTTAATTTTTTATAGTTATATAAATAATAACTTTAAAATGTTATATTAGACTTTGTACATATTTGTCCACTTCCAGTCATATGCATGGTCCTTCTGCTTATGTCTTTCAATTCATTTCAGCGGAGGAAGGAAGACCGTATACATGATTCTGCCTCCTCAATTGAAGAAAACCGGGAAATATTGGGTGCGGCAGCTGCATGCATATAACGGCTCTTCTACTTGCAGCTAATTGCTTGGTAGGGGCAGATGATCTAATATGCTTTTTCCTTATGTGTTAGCTACCAAAAGTGCCCTATTGGGTGCTCCCAGTCAGTCTTGATAGATGTAATGGGACATAAACATTATGAAGTTGTACTCCTATTCAGTTCTACAATGTTTAGAATTTATTTTAAGGTCCATCAGAGTGTCTACAAGCCAGCTGCAATTATCCTTTCAATAGCTGACTCTGTATGTCAAATATAAAAAGATACAGAAGTTAGAATTTGTACAGTAGCCTTCTCAGATCAATAAAGGTACCTTCTATTATTTACACTATCCTAAAAGACTGCTTCATCTCTATACACCATCTCACCAAACACACACATACCATAATATAAAAGATATTTATATCAATGTTTAATACTGCAGTCTTTATTAGGATGAAATTATGCAAAATTATGCAAAAAATTTAACGTGATTCTGAACTATATATGACCGAAGTGGAAATCAGCTAAACTGGAAAGGTGGGTAATGGAGAGTGTCATCAAGTCACAGCTGACTTGTGCCATAAGGCAGAGGTGGCCCAGGACTTCCTGTTTGCTGGCTTACTCCCGAGTAGGCAAGTGCGCAGCTGCTGAGAGCCGCTCATGGCATGAAGCGCAGCCTGCGCTGGGATGCTTTTGCATGGATGGAAGCCCCATTCGTTGCACAGAGGACTGGCTCACCCATAAGCGTGTGCAAGATAGCTGAGATGGAGGATCAGGGAGTGCGTTTGCTTCAGAGGACATGTGCTTGCTTTAAGATTGTGTGGCTCTGCTTTTGTGAAACTTCCTTTCTTGATTTCTTTTTCTTTCTTCCCTCCTTCCTTCCTTTCTCTTTCCTTCTTTCCATTTCTTTCTTTCCTTCTTTCCATCTTTCTTTCTTTTTTTCCTTTCATCCTTCTTTCTTTCCACTTCTTTCTTTCCTTCTTTCCATCTTCCTTTCTTTTCTTCTTTCCATATATTTCCATACCTTTCCTTCCTTCCTTCCTTCCTTTCTTCCTTCCTTCCTTCTTTTCTTTCTTTCCATGTCTCTCCATGTCTTCCTTCCTTCCTCTTTACTTCTTTTCATATCTTTCCATATCTTTCCACGTCTTCTTTCCTTCCTTTCATGTATTTCTTTCCTTCTTTCCCTTCCTTCCTCTTTACTTCTTTCCGTATCTTTCCATGCCTTCCTTCCTTGTTTTTCACTTTCCTTTTTTCTTTCCTTCCTTCTTTCCATCTTTCCATGCCTTCCTTCCTTATCTTTCTTTCTTTCCTTTTTTATCCTTCCTTCTTTCCATGTCTTCTTTCTTTTTCTTCTTTTCTATCTTTCCATATCTTTCCCTTCCTCCCTTTTCTTTTTTCCTTCCTTCTTTCTTTCCACATATTTCCTATTTTCAATAAAACATTGGGGTTGCCAAGTCCAACTAAAAAAATACCTGGGGTCTTTGGGGGTGGAGCCAGAATACTTTGGAGGTGGTGCCTTGCAAGGATGACATCACTTTTGTGATGTCACTTCCAGGTCAAAGGTCAGGTGGTAGTCCTTCCCAAGCTCCACCCCTTCAGATGATGTCACTTCCAGCATACTGTGCCAAAACCCCACCCCTTCCTGTGATGTCATTTCAGGGCACTCCTCCCAAACCTGCCTCTTCCTCTGAAGTCACTTCAATGCATCATGTCTTGTGGCTCTCAAACATCTCAGGTTTATTCTATGTGGCTCTTACATTAAGCAAGTGTGGCCACCCCTGACTTATGGTAACCCCCTAGTGGGCTTCTCATAGCAAGTGACTAATAGAGGTGGTCTGCCACTGCCTGTCTCTGCAACCCTGGTCTTTGTTGGAGGGTCTTCCATCCAATTACTAACCAAGTCCAACCCTGTTTAGCTTCCGAGATCTGACGATATCTGGCTTGGCTGGGCTATCCAGGTCAGGGCAAACTGGAAAGAGAACAATAATATAAGTAGGTCAGGGACTTAACAAAGCCCTCAGCTAGCAGTATGATTTATTGGACATTTTAGATATGTAGTACTGAGTGGCACAACAGTGTTGTGGAGGGGAGAAGAAGTTCATGATGCCAGCTCTGCCCACATATCCACTCCAACATTACAATCACTGGATCTCATAACACCAGCTATACCATCTCAGGCTCATTCACTTGTTCATCTTCTAACATTATATATGCCGTCAAATGTCAGCAATGCCCTTCAACTCTCTATATTTGACAAAGAGGTCAGTCCCTTTGCAAAAGAATAAATGAACATAAATCTGATATTAAAAATCAGAACATTCAAAAACCTGGAGCAGAAAATGTTAAACAGTTCGCTGACCTAGCAGTTCTCAAGCAAACATACTTCAAAAGAAAATTACTACGTGAAATTAAGCTTATTTGCTAATTTGGAACAATGAATTCCCCAGGGTTGAATTAGGATATAGGATTTTTCACATCACAGATGCTAATTTTACACACTTCACACCCATGTTCTATCTAGCTAATTATATCATGTATAGCCAGCTTCCTGACAATCAGATTTGCTATACCCCTCCCATTCTGTACTTGAACTTCCAACACTTCTTCCTTTTTCCACTCCATGTGTCTGATAAAGGGAGCTTTGACTCTTGAAAGCTCACACCCTGGAAATCGAGTTGGTCCATAAGGTGCCACTAGACCTGAATCTTGACCTTGTTCAGCAGTCTCTAGGGCAATGATGGTAACTCCGTAGCTCCTGGAGAGCCACAGCTGCCAGGGTTATATGGCTACCTTATGCTCCGTGCACCATCCCAACAAACACACATATACCATAATATAAAAGAGAACTATAAATATTTCATAATAAATAATAATATTAATATTTTAAATTTCCAGAGTACTTGTGTGCATGGAGGGTAGTCTCTCCCTACCACTGCTGAACCTTTGCCAACCCTTGTGTATGAGCAGTGTTTTCCAATCTTTTTCCCATGGAGGAACCTCTAAAATAATTTCTCAAATCCTGAGGAATTCCTACCTATGAAAACATTTACAGGCCAGAAAAAGCTGACAGCGGAGAGCACAATTCAATTACTGCTAATTTATTGTCCAAAAAATGTATTTGTAAAGAGCTGTTATTTGTGTGTATGTGAGTGTACATTGTAAGAAAAAAGTGAAGTAATTCCACTCCCCCCACACAAATATCAAATATCAAATCATATCCAAAGTTCATATCCAAAGTTCATATAAGGTTTACTTTCAGTGTGATATTTGGACTTGTCTATTTTTGCACAAATGTTGAATTCTTGGCTGATTTCTTGCACAACCCCTGATGATTCCCAATCCTGATGATTCCCAATCCTGATTCCCAACACTGAACTAGAGGGAGTGGAAAGGCTCCCCTCTCTGCCTGGTCTCTCCTCAACATGAGGCACAACAGGTCAGGTGAGAGAGTGAAATTGCCAAGGCACCTGAAAGAGAGCAAGCTGGCCATGGAGAAAGGGAGGCTGCCGTAGTGCTGGTGGTTTTACTCTCTGTTTTATGCAGCCAGCTTGTTCTCTTCCTGGCAAACACTTGGGTACTGGGATGAGAGTGTAATAGATTATAGAGGCTGAAGAGGAGGGTGTGGGGTTGCTTAATTCCGTCCCTGGCACAAGGCTTGCCTATCAGGAAGGTTCACAGCTTATCTGTCCTTCAGTCTCTCTGGCTGCAGTCAAGGTGCAAACTACTTGCCATCCTCAAACCCCACCAGACGATGGTCTTGCCCACTTTCCTGGAACATAGGGTGTGTGTCCCACTGGCAAACAATGTCAGAAGAGCCATGGATGGTATATTAAAGAGCCACGTGTTGCTCTGAGACATAAGAGCAACTGAGAATAAGTATCACTGATCTAAGACATGTTCTAGAATTAAGATCGTGTGATCTTTGGACAAATACTCAAACTACCAGTTCCCCAACAGTTAACTATAAGAAATATCTCTAAATTATAAACTCTATCAGTACAAATGCACTACATTTATATGAATTTATATCATCTCCATAGACCCAACTGCAAAACACTTATTCACACAGGAAGTCCTTATTAACTATAATAGCAATATTGAATGCCAAGTGGTCACTACGTCATGCTTGTATGAATCATGGCAGTAGGAATACTTATCCTGGCTTTGATTTAAGAAATCAATTCAATATCCATTTAAATTCCATTTTATATACTAAAGGATCTGTGCTTCTATCAAACTCTTTTTCTAAATAGGGGTTTCATTTCTCTCGCTTGAAATGTGTTCTGCATAGTCAAAAACTGATTAGGTAGGATTTATTTACATCATCAGTTATTCTGGGATATCATTTTGTTCTCTTATTTTCTTCCATATTCAGTGGAAGAATCACAGTTTGAGATAAAATGAAAAGAATGCAAACAAGCACCCTGTTAAACATAATCATCCTACAAGATATTGGGTAAACGACACCTAGGTTCTTTTCTAGACACAGTGTCCCAGCTCCGTGAGTGATGACATTGCTTTTGATGTAATGTCATTGTGTGAGGTGAGGGACGGTGCATGTAATACTTAGCACCTTGCATGATCACTTCCAGAAGTGATATCATTGCATCCAAGCCCCGGAGCGTGCATGTGAGGATGGTGCAGATGAGTGTAGTGCTCCCCTGACTGTTGTCAGGAGGACCTGGCAACTCTAGTGAAACAACAGTACAGAGACAGCCCTCCCAATACTCCAGTGCAGCACAGGGAAGCCAACTCTGAAGTTATTCCTGGACAAGTCCTTCCTCTTTCCCAAAACATTTTTTACCAGACTATTTGTCTGGGGATGGCCCTCGCTGGGTCCCGGTCTCAGACTGACAGCCACGACCCCCCCCCTCACAGGCACTCACCAGCCGAGCATCGGGAGGAGGCTCCAAGACACAGGAGGCAGGATGAGCCGGCGACCAGAGAAGCGGCAAGAGGAGCGGCACGAGGGCCACACCAGCAACAGCGTGGCAGAAAGGGGTGGCGCGCCCGAAGCCTAGGCCCCAGCAGAAGAGCTGAGACGATGGCCTTCTTGGCCCTGCCAGGCTGAAGATGGGCTGCAGAGCCAAGAGCGTGCCGACGGATCGTGGCACTTGCAAGTGTCTGGCTCCATGAGGCTTCGCCCCAACCAGCACCATCCTGACCTCAGCTGGGGGAGAATGCCCCAGGAACGAGCCTGCCCCCACCAGCCATCAGAGGGCTGTTAATTGGCCCAGGGCCAGGGCAGCCCAGGATGACATTGGCTGGGTGCGGGAACAACCCAGAGGGATGGGGGTCAGAGCCAATTGGCCACATAGGCCTGGGAGGGATGGGGGCATGTGGCCACACCTAGCCCAGGTGTTAGGCCTCACCTTGGGGGTGGGATCATGGGAGGGGGTGGGGATGGCATTAAGGGGGAGGATAAAAGGAGGGCTCCAGTTCCCAGCCGGAGAGGAGAGAAGAAGATTGTCCCTGATGCAAGGGGCACCTTCTGAGGTGGTGCAGCAAGCCATTCAGTGCTGGAGCTCACCCATTCTGAGGCCTGTGGGGGAGCCCTCTCTCTTGCCCCCCCAGGTTTGTGCTGGCCAGCAAGGGACGGCAAGGGACAGTCAGGATGGACCTGTCGATGAAAGCCGGAGTTGCTATCACCACCTTTACACTGCAGGAGGACCTGCCGAACACTGACACTATTAAAACCTCCATGATTGCTTTCAATAACCTCTTGGATATTAACACTTATCCCATGGAGGCTCCAACCTTAAGACAAAACTGAACACATTTACACTTTAAAAACATTTATGCCTTTTTATCTATTAAAAAAGAATTAATATTGATCGCTTCAGATGTAGTTAGATAATTAGGACAGCCACTTCTCACAGCTTAAACACAGGGGTTTTTGAGGATAAAAGGGGGCTGGGGGAGATGAAGTGTATAGCATTTAGAGCTCCTTGAAGAGAAGAGACACAGATTTGAACATCATTCCTTGGTGGGATGGAGGGGATAATGAAGGGCAAATTTGAACATAAAAATCTAGGCTAGGGGCCTACCTTTTTCTATACCCTTCAGACCCAGGCCACTTTCAAAGGGAAGAGGGAATTTTCTTTTTAGATTTGAGCCTTTTCTTCCTAATATGACAACTTGTTCTATCTATGGCCTTCCTCTAATAGGGAAAAATTAGCCAACAGGAAGGAAGATGGGCCTGCCCCATGCAAGGCTTGCTGGATTTATGTGATTGGTTGAAAATTGCCTCACAACTGAGTCTGGGTAGCCTCAGCAGTTGCATTATCAGGTCCCTATACCCTCCCAGGAGGCAGAGGGGACCCAGTACTCTCTGGCACCAGGGTGCAAAACGTACGTGCATCCCTGGTGCCAATGCAATGATGCCACTTCTGGGAGTCACATCATTGTGCCAGCTGTGGGAGTGCTTCCATGCTTCCCACAGGGTTGATTCGTGAGCACTACCCCCATGTGCAGCATGGGAGCATTCCCATGGCTAGTGCAATGAATTATTTCTGGAACTGATGCTGTTGTTTCCACTGGGATCACACACACCACAACTTTGCCTGGGGTGCCTGCTGGTGGCAGGTGATCAGTGGGTGGCCTGCAACCTCCCACAAGTCATCAGCGATTGGTAGGCAAGCAAGCAAACCTTGGGGAGGTTGCCTCCACTGCTCAACAGCCCTTTCCTGAAAGCTTTGGTAATTCCCCAAGAAGTAAAGTGGCCCTCTCTGTACTGATCGCAAGGTCTTCTCATGTGACATTTGCCTTGAAGCCATACTCTGATTTCTCTTCAGATTGCAAATCAAGTGAAAAGCCAGCTTGTAACTAGAGACTCAAGACATGAGAGAGAAGACATAGGATTCGACAACCAGAAGAAAACCAGAATTAATCAATCAGTGACTTAGCCTAGGTCACAGAGAAATATTTGAGTAATAAAATACAATGAAGTCTTTAAATACTTTTTTTTTCTTTTTTCCCTTTCATTTTATCTTGGAGGGACCAAGTCCCCTTATGGAGGAGCCTCCATTGATGACTAGTTTTATTAAACCTTGGCATTATATGATTCTGAACCAAGCTAAAGGCTAAAATAGAATTCCTTAATAATATGGGACAGAGGTTGTCAAACTGGCACAGGCACACCATGACACAACTTCAGGTTTAGGAGTTAAATGTACCATTTCAGGTCATGCAACATCTACTCTTAGAACTTGGAGAAGTTCCATAGCTCAGTGGAAGAGAATGACTTTTGCATATAGATTGTCATAGGTTCAATTTCTGCCCTCTTCACCTGGGAAAAAAATAATAGGGAACAAGGCTGGAAAAGAAAGAGGCTTTGAAGAGCTATTGCCAGACAGGAAGGATAGACAGTTCTGGGTCTCATGGAACCTTACTCAGTAACAGGAATTCCTGAGGAGCGTGGAGCAACAATTCCTAAAAATGTTTTGATCAGCCCTGTTTGCCTAAACAAGCCCTACATGTGTTCTTAGTGGCCACTTGTTTAAAATTCTAGTGCTTAGAAAAAGCATCATAGCAATATTGGCATACTGTTTGTGAGTCTGCCAGACAAGCTAATAATAAAAAAGTCACTAGTTCCTTAAAATAACAGCTGTCTTTCTGTTTCTTTTCATTGCCTAACTATAGGAGCTTCACAAACACTGTAATTCTCTTATTTTTCAGTTTATAAAACTGTGGCATTATCTTTTTTGAAATGTTACCATCTGGTCACTTTTCACATGTGATTTTTAAAATGTTGATCAAGTGCTCAACATCTATATAAGTGACCAAGCACAAGGAGGATACCAGCATGTCAATGGGAGAAATTTATCAAGCTATTTTTAAAAAGCAATTTCTCTTCCCACTCCTCAATCCCTCAATGCTTTTTCTATTTTATATCATACTTTATGAATTTTGCTTTACAGAAATTCATGGGAATAAAGGTTATTCAAGCATTCCCCCAAAGCTACTTGGCATATGATAATATCAGTTGTATTGATCCAATGGAAACGTCAAACAAGAAAAGTTTGTTGATAGACTCATTTTGAAGGACAGAAAGAAAAGGGGGAAATAGATTAAATCCAAGTGCTGGTTCCATTGTTCCACAATCAGGTATAGAAAATGAAGATAGGAAATGAGCATTCACTGGCTTTGTAATGGTAGTAAGTAGACGTGGGCACGAATTGAAATACGAATGAAATTTTGTGATGAATTTGGGCTGATTTATGTACTTCGAAAACGTGTTTTGTGGGGCCACGTTTTTCATGAAATCCACTACTTTTGGGGCCAATTCATTTGATTTGTGAATGCTTTGTGATGCCAGACAGGCTGGCGCCGATACATTGATTCCCTAGGCAACATAGGCCCAGAATGTCTGCAGACCTTTAGTTGCCATGAAAACCCCAATCTTAGCCCACATAACCTTGATAGGCAGCTCTCCGTGTCAACCTGAGATCACCCGTTCTGTTCTATGAGACCTACAAGTAGGGGAGAGATAGGCCTTCTGTAGCCATGGGAACACCAATCTCATCCCTCCAAACCCTGCTAGGCAGGTCTGTCTGCCAACCAGAGAGCTCCTCTTCTGCTCTATGTGAGTGTGTCTTATATAAGGCACAGCTCTGTGCCTCCTGCTTTCAGTTCCAATAGACAAAGGGAGAGGGAGGAGCTGTTGCTGGGATTTGGAGTGAGAGAGAGTAGGTTTGGGAGCTTTTGGCTGGATTTGCTGCTGCTTCAAAAGACTCTTTCTTATTTTCTGCTCTTGTCCTTGCTGGGAAGGTTGTTGGGTGAGGATGCCTTTGAAGTCTGCCTGTGAGTTTGGCATCTCTGGGTATGAACAGGGCCATTGTACGCCCCCGGGATCTGACAAATCATGAACCTAACAAATTGTTTCACGAAATAGGACAATTTTGTGAAAGTTTGTGGTTGATGGAATGCGATGAACCACGAAACTAAGGGTTCATTTTTTTCCTGTTTCTCTAGTGCCTGCAGACTGTGGACCATGTGACCTACCAGAAGGTCCCGAGAACTATTCAATATTCAGCTTGTATCTCATCATTTTGACATAGGGAAGGAGATGATGAAGATAAAATCCAAAGACTCCGGAGAAACCAGTTTGAGGTATGCATTTAAATGGTTGTTAACATTTCTCATTCTTTAATTTTCTGGACTAGGAAAATTCAGCTTAAGAGATTTTCACATGGCTGAGCTGTGAAATGTTTTGTGTTGATAGATTTACACAAGTTAATAAGAATATAACAATAGAAATTAAAATCACAGTGCATATTGGTTGTCTCTTCTATTCTTTTATATTTTGCTAGTGACATCATGAAGCAACTGTTCGAATATGTGATCAAGTTTTCACTCTAGAATGGGCCATTTCAAGAAGATTATATGAATCTGTAAAATCATGAGATTTCATTGTGAACACAAATGCTGCTCTCTCTTGTTGGCAAAGGAAGTAAATGAAAAGCTATCAAGCAAGACAAAAAAGCTTCATCAATCATGATTGCCAAACAGAGATGGGATTTTTTGTTTCCCTTTAGCTAGAAACTAATTAAATGTTTTCCCGAGCTTGCTTAATATGGATGCGTGCTCTTGGTATTCAAGAATTCCTTTACTCTGAATACTAGAAGGCATCTGTCATCTAAATCCCTGTCCTTATATGACCATAACTAATACAATGCAATAGTGCTACTGAATCCACTGAACCCAGCAGCACTGAAGGAGAAAAGCAACCATTTAGTAGCTTAGGCTAGATCACAATCCTACAAACACTCATGCACGCCAGTCTAAATAACAAGTGACTAGCAGTGTGATTATTTCAATCAAAGGGGCTTTATTCAGCCATTGCATTTATATTAATATCATCTACCATGGCTCGATATGGTACTTTTACAGTGCAAACCTACACAGACTCAGAGTCCAGTGAAATCCATGGGCTCAGAGGGGAGTAACTAAGCCCATGGGAGTAACTCTCTGTATAACAGCAGTAGCAGCTTAGAGACCAACAAGATTTTCATTGGATAGGCTTTTGAAAGTAAAAGCTCCCTTCTTCAAATATCTCAATTTTAACATGGGTACCTACCTGAAACTATTTTATATATTTATGTTATTTATTGTCTGCCTTTCTCACTGAGACTCAAGGCAGATCACAGTGTGAGTCAGCACAGGCAATTTCAAAGTTATTGCAACAAATAATGTAATATGGTATATGAACGCAAATTTTCAAAGATTGAAAACCAATAGCAATCCAATACATAGCCAAAGAAATGCAGAGCCAAAGAAATTGAACACAAGGAATTCTAAGCCTGACATATTAAACAAAACAGAAACTACCCACACTTACAGCAACACATAGTACACAGAAGTAAAGTTTATAATCACTATCTACAGAAATTACCCAGCAGGATTATACCTACAGCAAAAAGCAGTACACAGCAGTAAAGTCTACAGTCCCCATCGTCTTACCAATGCATCCTCTTGAGACCACTTCTCTACCATACAGCCTTCCCATCTGAGTAAAAAGTTCTCTTGAATAATTCAATTTTTCATAGTTTGTAGAAAGCCTGGAGAGTGGGAGCTTTCTTGACCTCTTCAGATAGGCCATTCCATAATATGGGGGCTACCACAGTGAATGCATGTGTGCAGGCAGTTGTTGAATTTGCCCGTGTGCAAGATGGCACCTGCAGAAGGCCCTGTTTGGATGAATGAAGCTGTCATGGTAGAACACAGGGAGAGAGGTGGTCCCAAAGATATGATGGACCAACGTTGCGACGAGCTTTCGAATGTGATAGCCAATACGTTGAATTGAGCCCAGTAACTGATAGGTAGCCAATAGAGTGACTGCAGAATGACAGTAATATTCATGTTTCTGCTACCTCTCAATCATAACTGAGCTACAGTCTTCAAATTAACTTTTAGGGAAGACCTATCTAAAATGCAGTACAGTAGTCGTGTCTTGCTGTTACCCTGGCATGGATCCAGGTGGCCTGATCGGCTGTGGCAAGTTAGGGGGCCATCTTCCAGGCTAGACTGAGTTTGCAGAAAGCAATTTTTTGGATATGCCTTAGCTTTTTTTTCTAGCAGTAGCGCTGAATCCGGTATAACCTTTAGGCTCTTAACTAAGTCTGCAAGGGTCAGACGAACACCATCAGAAGTGGAGAGTATAATATCCTTCAAGATCTCTGCACCAGTCCAAGGGAGATCCCTCAATACCCACTTCTGCCTCCAAATGCCTCAACACGATGGCATAGTTTACTGTACAGAAGGCTGCAGACAGATCCAGAAGGGGAAAAAAAGCAGCATAGCCTTTGTCTACATTCAGGAAAAACAAGATGGGTTGGGTTGGGTTGGGTGAACCCAGATCCAACTCACCAATAAAATAACATCTTCTTGGGCCTTGGGATTGGGAACATTACACATCCATTAGGCCAGTATGTATTGGGGCCTTTCTGATTTCATATCTAGAAAATATGTTTGCCAATGCCTACCAGTTCCTTCTTCTTCATGCACTCCATGAGGATTATGAAGAGATGCTGTGCCTGGGTCCGGGTGTAAGTGAAGGTCTTCTGGATGGTAACAAGCAATTGATCCCTCAGAGATTCATTGATAAGACTGAAATTCAAAAAGTCAGAGAAGGGTTTTTTAAATTTCTAGCATGAAACAGATAACTTATATTTGGGACTGCATTTTGTCTGTGTGGAAGAAATCAACTATCTGAGCCAAGGTAACATAAATAGGGATGTCAGCCCCTGGTGGGGGCAGGCGATTCCCCACACCCTCAGACCCACTCCCCTGGCTGGTGGGGAGGGGTGAAGGAGGGGAGCGGCAGGCTGGGGGTCCCCAGAGCACACAGTAAAATGGTAAGTGCATGCACTCTGGGAGCCTTGATGACATATTTCTGGTTGAAAACTGGAAGCAACGTGGTCCCCATTGCGCCAAAACAACCCCAAATAGTGAAAATGCTATGTTTGGGGGCGATTTTGGCCCTGCTTAGAACCTGTAGCTTTTGGTTTTCAACTGGAAGTGGCATAACTGAGGCCTCCAGAGTGACCGCATGTGAGGAAGATGGACCGCCCCTCTGCATGCCTGCCCGCCCCCAACCCTTGCTTTCGGTGTAAGGGGGTCTGGCAACCCCAAACCTAAATTTTGCATCAAAAAGCTTTAAATCAGGTAAATTTTCATATTTTTTCTTAATTTGCTTGTTTTCTGTCATTACTACTCTGATTTGGGAGGAGTGCAGAGATGCACTAAAACCTGCTCACCACTGGAAATTTTGTTCATGGTTCCTTGTTACTCATTTAATTTAATCAGTAATTGTCCTTGTGGATTTAAGCCTCTCTGCTTTGTGATAAATGCCAGAACCCTGTCTTTTGAAAATGAAAGCTGAGATTTGTAAGAGGGTGAATTCTGAATGCATTTTGCGCTTTTCCTGCATTTGCAGAATCCTAGCATACATTCAGTCATGTCTATAAGGTAAGAATGCATCAAAATTGGTATGTTACAAGTATGGTATGCTCAGATAAAGAGAAGGAAGGAAGTTTTTCAGGCCTTTTGCACAATGAGGCATCTTTGCATCAATTTGGTTTCAGTTCATTATTTGGCAGACAGGCTTGGAAATTTACCCACCGTTAAAGTGTTCTATTACACTTGACAAGCCTGGATGAGATGCAGCTTTTATGCTGCCTAAATGTGCTGAACACATTGTTCTGCCAGCAGGTAAGCAGGATGTATTAGGAAGTTCATTTATCGTGGCACCTTTGATGCATTTTTTATTGCAAAGATTCATTAAGTTTTAAATGAATATTTAGTCACGCTCTTCCCTATTTGCAGATTTAATTATGAAAACACAAAGTAACATCTTTTCATACAATACAACAGTTTCTGATTTTTTTTCACAAGCTAAAATTTTTTTTTGCTTGTGATGCCATAGGAATCGATCATGTATTGACATCCTATAGACAATCAAGTTCAATGTGGCTTCCACTTTTAAAATACTTCGTCTAGTCCAGCCAAATGAGGTATCTCCAGTAATGTGGGAGAGGGAAGGCACCACGGTACAGCCTGATTTCATCAGATCATGGAACTAAGCAGGTTTGGTACATGGATGGGGGACTACCAAGGAAGACTCTACAGAAGAAGAAAATGGCAACTTTGTTTCTTTTTTCTCGTTTTATATTATACACAACAAATACCACACAAGAAAATAAAACAAAACACAATCATCTGATAACCTCATCTGATAACCAAACAATAGTTAATACCATCATATTATATAATTGTTACCAAGTACTAAAAAAGAAAAAGGGAAAGACAAAGAACGTGGATGGGGGAGCTTCCATCCAATTGGCTATAAATTAACAAAATTATTATATCCATTTTTGAATGATAATATCCTCTACTATTGTTAGTCAAGTTTTAAATAAGGGTTTCCGTCCAATTAAAGAATTTTGTAAAAAGAGCTATCTTCTGGAAATTCCTTTAAATAAACTTTGAAGCTATTCAAAATTATCTTGAAATCATCTTTCTTTTTTCTCCTCTGAATTAATCTAATCTTGTCTGTTTATTTTTCAAGTGTCGCCATATTTCTTAATTCACAATGCCACCTATCCAAGTAAATCTCTTTAGCATTTTTCCAACACTGAGCAAGAAGTATCCTAGCTGCAACTAAAAGAAAATTAATAAGTCCTAACTCCCCAGGAGGGAGAGAAAGTCTCCCCTGCCCTGGAGAGAGAGGGGTTAAAAAGGCTCTGCAGCCTTTTGTGTGTGTGTTTCATCAGTGATGGAGAAAGGAAAGCACTAGCATTTATTTATTTATTTATTTATTTATTTATTTATTTATTTATTTATTTATTTATTTATTTATTTATTTATTTATTTATTTATTTATTTATTTATTTATTTATTTATTTATTTATTTATAGTCTGCCTTTCTCACTGAAACTGAAGGAGGATTACACAGTATGAGATTAGTACAGTCAGTATCAGGAACATTTCCATTAACAATGCCATAGGGTAAATAGATACATGTTCACAAAGACACAGCATTGGTAGGAACCCAATACAACATAGTGGTGAGGTCTAAGATTCTTAACTCATTCGCAGATCATCTGAGATCTCCTCCCTACAATACAGCCCTTCTACCTGAGTACAAAGCTTTTTTGAATAATTTGGTTTTGTATCATTTGTGGAAAGCCAGGAGACTGGGGTCTCTCCTGACCTCCTCAGGCAGGCCATTCTACAGGGTGGGGGCCACCACAGATAAAGCCTGTGTAGGGGCTGCTGTCGATTTCGCCAATGTGCAGGGTGGCACCTGCAGGAGATCCTGTTCGGAAGAGTGAAGCTGCCCTGGAGGAACATAGAGAGGGAGGTGATCCCGTAAGTATGCCGGACCAAGGCTGTGAAAAGCTTTGTAAGCGATAACTAATACCTTGAACTGAGCACAGTAACTAATGGGTAGTCAGTGGAGTGACTGCAGGATGAGAGTGATGTTCATGCTCCTGCTTGCTCCTGAGTTGAGCCACAGTATTTTGCTTAAATTGGAGTCTGCTAGTTAGTTTAGATGGGAGATCTATGTATACTGCATTACAATAGTCAAATCTTGATGTTACCATTGCATGGAACCAGGTGGCCAGGTTGGCCATGTCGAGGTAAGAAGCCATTTTCCAGGCTAGGAAGAGGCTGTAGAAAGTATTTTTTGTGGCTGCCTTAACTTGTTTTTCTAGTAATAGCACTGGATCCAGTATAATCCCTAGGCTCTTAACCGAGTCTGCAAGGATCAGACCAACTCCATCGAAAGTGGGGAGTACAATGTCCTTCAGGATTTCTGCCTTCCCAACAAACATCACTTCTGTCATGTCTGGCTTTAATTTCAATTTGTTTGTTTTCAGACATTTCATCACAGCTATCAGGCAGTGAGCAAAGATTTCTACTGAATCTTCATAGCTGTAAATAAGTTCTCCTAAAGGCTTTATGTAGAGGTTGAATAACGTGGGAGATAAGACTGTGCCCTGCAGGATTGCGCAAGATAGTTACCATTCTGGTGATAGCTGATCTCCGACAGCAACCCTTTACATGAGAAAGTCCATTACATGAGAAATGATTTAAACCAGTCCGAGGCACATCCTTTGATGCCCACTTCTCTCTCTAGACGCTTCAACAGGATGGCATGGTCTACTGTGACAAAGGCTACAGACAGATCCAGGAGTAATAATAAGGAAGCATGCCCTTTGTCTATGTTCAGACAAACATCATCTACAAATGCCACTAGTGCCTTCTCTGTCCTGTGCCTTGGTCTGAATCCAGACTGCAAAGGGTCCAGAGCACTAGAGTTATCCAAGAAAGTTTGTAGTTAGTCAGATCTCTCAATCATTTTGCCCAGAAAGGGCAGATTAGAGATTGGCCATATCACTTTTGTATAAGGATGGTTTTTTAATTAGCAGATGGATAACTGCCTGTTTGAGTGGCTGGGGGAAGGTGCCCTGAATTAGTGATAGATCTACAATAGACCTCAGTGGTTCACTTATGTGGTCCTTACTTGATATTAACAGCCAAGATGGGCAAGGGTCAAGCACACAAGTAGTGGCTTTCATAGATGTCGGAATCCTGTTAAGATCTGTCACTGTAATTGGTTAAAGGCAGTCCAAATGTAAGCCAGATGGTGTATTAAGCATTCCTTCTATCTCGTGTGCATTGCAGCTAACAGCTAGATCAGAGCGTATTTATGCTATTTTATCAGTGAAAAATTTAGCAAAGGCCTTGCAGCTAATTGTCTGTTACTGGGACTGTAAAGGTTCAGATTTAAGAGTTAAAAGGTGTCTGGATATCTTAAACCGTTGGGACAGTCATGAACTAGCTGACACAATGATTGCCAAGAAATATCATTTCTTTGCCATCTTCATTTCTGCTCAAGGGTCCTCCGGTGGGCTCTGTGGCATGCTCTATCAGCTTCCGAGCAAGCTTTTCACCAGCATCTTTTTAGACATCTTCCAACCCTCTTTAGGTCATCCAGCTTCATAGTAAACCATGGGGCTAGCTTCCATCCCAGGGGCCAGAGGGATTGACAAGAAGCAATGATGCCTATAGCTTCAAGGAGCTTTGCGTTCCACATTCCTACAGCAACTTCCATGGAGTATCTGTCTGGAATTCTAAGGCCCTGCAAGGCATTTTGGAATCTAGAAGGTTCCATGTGTCCTGGTGGCCGGGCTCTGGTATCAGATTACAGTGTCCCTTCCAGTTACTCTGAATAACAAAGTCAGGTCAGGTCGTTCAAGCAGGGGTTGGGTCTCCCAGCAACCAATCTTTCAAGATAACAAGTCAGAAAAGGAGTAACCAAAATTCAGAGTTGTTCAGGCTGAGGTCAGTCTTCCAGTAATCAATCAGATAGTGTTGGCAGGTCAGCATCTCAACGTACACGTTGTGTCCACGCCCAGAAGCATTTCTCTGGAGGCTTTAAAGTCTGCACACCCATACGTTACACACCCAGCTGGCTTCTCAGGCACAGTCCTGTAAAGACTCATCTTCACTGTCAGTAGGCAGTTGCCTTCGAGCCTTCAAGCATGCGCTGTGCCTTTTTGCTTTAATTTTGCCCTTAGTCTGTGTCTATGGTGTTCCAGCAGCACTGGTGATCCTGGAGGGCTGGGAGTGGCTAGCTGGCCTTCACCTGCTGGGTCAGAGCTGGACGATGGAGTTGCTTCTGACCCAGCTTCTGGCTGTCGGTCCTGGCATGCCTTCTCCTCATTCCCCTGCTGGTTGGCTCCTGTCAACTCTGGCCTGGTTACATAGGGCCCCTCCTCCTCTGAGGAGCCTTCAGTGTCACTGAGCCCTGGCTGCACCATGACACCATGAGCCTTTGTGGTCAAATCATTTTAACTGGACCCCCTATTTTGCAAGGTGTTGGGACCATATTTACTTCTGCCTTCAGTAAATGGTGGTCTGACCACAGTTTAGGCTGAATCGCTAACATTGAAACAAGACTTTCCCTCAAAGGCTCAGTGAAAAATATTAAGTCCAAGGTGTAGCCTTTCATGTGTAGGGCCTATCACTATTTGAGAGAGGCCCAGCCTCTATCCCTTACCTCCCTAAACAACAAACTCCCATCCATCAGGGATGTTCCAGGTACAGTTTGACAGGTTGTAACTAGACATGGGCACGATCGGAATTACGGTCTGAAAATTGCCCCAATTTTGGTGTTTTCACCATCGGGACCGGGCTGATCGGTTCCGTCCACGGCTCCTGGTTCAGTGGTCAGGTGGGGCACTCTATCGGGTCTCGATTGGATCAATCAGTTTACGTTCGGGATTGCAGTCTGCAGACAGTCTTGCGCCAGCCATCTGTTCCCAAGGGAACGGAGCCTGGGGAATGCCGGAGCTGTTTGCCCTCCTTCTGTCGCCCTGGAAACGTGAATGGAAGCCCAGCTTTCCTTGATCCGCAGGGCTTCCTTCCAACCACGGAGCAGACAGAAAAGCGCGTGCCCGTCTTGTCCACTTGGGAGAAGAAAGGGGAGGGCGGGGGAAGGGGTGTTCTTCTGTAGCCATGGGCACTTGAATCTCGTCCCTGCAAAGCCTGAGAGGCAGCTCTTACGGCCAAACACAGCCCTCCTGCGTAGCAGACCCAGGCTTTATAAATAGCCATGTGCTGTGCAACAAAGTTTCACTTTCCGCTTGCGGGTGGAGTGGGACAGAGGCGAGCTCTCGCTTGCCACTTTTGGAGAGAGAAAGCGCAAGAGAGAGAGAGAGAGAGAGAGGGAGCTTTAGCTTTGGGCTTCAGCGGATAGGGAATTAGGGAATAGGGAGCTATCTCCTCTGGTTCCAGGGCTGCCGCCTAGCTCTGGCGCCAAGCTCAGTGGGCACCTCGGCTGAGGGCTCAGGTCTGGGGGGGAGTGTTGCAGCTGGGGTTGGGCTCTATTCCTATTCTCTCTCTCTGCTTCCAGGGCTGCCGTCTAGCTCTGGGGCCAAGCTCAGTGGGCACCTCTCCTTGGCTGAGGGCTCACACAGCATTACACACTCTAGTGCCTGGTCACTCTGGTCTGGGGGAGTGTTGGTGGTGGGGCGCCCTCCCGCGTCGGCCTTCCCGATTCCCGATTCTGTATCAGAAACGGGACTTGATTGATGAGGTTCGGGTACCTGGGTTTGGCGCCGCCGCGGAATCACGATCAGCTAAATTGGGATTATTTTTTGGATCGTGCCCATGTCTAGTTGTAACTCTCAATGGGTAGTTAGCAATGAGACCTTTTTCTTTTCTTTCTGTTTTTTAATGCACGATAGCTTCCTATATACTGTGTGCTTTCTGTATTTTATATTCTACTGTAGTACAATAAAGATCTTTCTTTGGTTATGTCAAGCTGTGTCAATAGTGTTATTATCCAGGGGTCTCCTACCAGGGGCCATTTGCTAGAACTTTGCACATACACAAAGTCTCATCCCAAACAGCTGGTGAAGGATTAAGCTTTTTGAGTTTGGTGGTAGCAGCCTTACGAAGGGAACCGAAGACTGGGAAGGAGAGCCCTCCCAGTCATAATAGCTCCATTACACAATAGCAATAGCAACATAGACTACTGAAGAACCTATACATTAGAGGTGTGCACTGAAAAAAAATTCAGCTCATGCAGTTTCTGAGGCAGGGCAATTATTGGTGGAAATGCTATCTTCCTTGGTGGATAACTTAGTATAACTCCACCGATTGGATAATGTTCTTGTAATTTGCATTATCTGATGAATCATTCTCTCCTTCCTGCTATCTTGGTCAAACTGTAAAAACAGCAACGCTGTAGCATACTGAAGATTAATAACCTTTCCCAATCATTTCCAAAAGTTATTATTTCAGTTTGGATTAGTAATAACAGCTATATCAAAGAACAAGGCCTCTCCATTTTTTATTAGTTGCTATCCAAATGACATCCCTAGATGCCATTTCAGGGTGATTACATTATATAATCACCAGCAATTTTCATTTGTCTAAGCCTAGTCAAGAAGGTCTGCATTTGAAAATCAGACGTGTGCACGTATCTTACAGGAATCTTTTAAATATTATTTCTAAGGTGGGTGGTATTACTTAATGGCATCAGAACAAAATATTTCATGAAATATCAGTTCTTGTAGCCAATTTCTAACAACGGAAATGCTAGTCACTGAGAATATTCATTTATGTGCTGTTTCTACAAAATACATTATGAATTGCTGTTTGATTTAGCCATTCAGAAAATGTATCCATTGAAGTATGAAAGCTCTCATACTACCATCATTGTTTTCTCATTTAAAGTCTCAAAGATAGGTTTGTCATTCTACCATTTATTATAGAAGCCAATTTAATCAAAAAGGGAAGAAAATTTACTAAGGCCATAGGGGGAAAAACCTTGTTTTAATTCTGATCAAATCCATGTCTAGTATTTCTTTAAAAATCTCCTAAACGGGGAAAAAAATCAAGTATTATTAAATCAAACTCTTCACAGTCAGTGCTTCCTGCTTGATTAAAGATGACTAAAATGCCACAGCTGCATACATCTACTAGAGGTACCAGGTTTTTTTTAAGTTAAAGATTGTCCAAGGCAACTGACCTTCTGAGATAAAAAGAAAAACTTATTATCAGTTTGTTTTGCTCGTCTTACAAAATGCCAAGAGGAGTGATTTGAAGCAAATGAACAGTTCAAACGGCAGTTGTCAAAATGTGTCCCTAGGATTCCTCAGAAGCTTAGTGGGGATTCCTCTATGAAAAAATAACCAATAGTAGACAAAGCTCTCTAACAAAGAGCTTGTCTGCCATCATGATCTCTTCCTTTCCAATGCGGACTCACCAGCAACTACTCGGGGCATTCCAGGGCACATTCTCAGTTTCCATGGAGGAATAGCTAGATTCAACCCAAAATTGCCAATACACCATGCATCCCAGTGAATGTATTCCAGAACATCATAACAGTTCACAGCATGCAGCAGTTTCTTAACAATTGATTTAGAAAGGTTTCCTGAGGACATCTAATAACTGCAAGTTTAAAAGTAATGAACAGCAGAACAGTAATTTGCCTTAAAGTAAAGCTATACCTCCCTTTTCCTGAGATATAAAGGGGTATAAAGATATAAATAAGATCACACTATATCAGAGAATTTCTCAAGAACAGTGAGAGTGCCTTCTGATTAGAGATGGGCATGAACAGCAATACGAACAAAAAAAAGCCATGAAGAGCCTAATCTGCTGTTTGTGAACAAGCTATTCGTGAGGCCCCATTCTAAACAAACAGGCGGTCATTGCAAGCCTCGTTCGTTGCTGTTCATCAAGCTAGACAGTCTGGCACCTGCAAGCAATTCCCTTGGCAACTTAGGCAGGGATTGTCTGAACTCTGTCTGAACTCCTGCTGTTGCCCTGGAAACGCCACTCTAAGCCCAATTCAGCTTAATAGACAGGTCTTCCTTTCAAGTGTGGAGCTCCAAATTTGTTACAACAAGGGAGCAAAGAGCAGGGGGCAGGAGGACTTCCAGAGCTGCTGTTAGCATTTTGAAAGAGAGAGTGCATTGCCTGGTGCCTGTTCAGGTCAGGTTTCTGGGAGTGGTGCAGTAGGGATCTTGACTTGGATGATGGTTGGAGGAGAGCCTGCTGGCCCCCACAAACAGCCAACCACGAACATGTTCGTGAACAGGGCCATGTTCATGGTTGTTCGTGAGTCCCTGTTCGTGGATGGCAATGAACAACGAACATCATGTTCGTTTTTTTTCTGTTTGTGCCCTTCTCTACTGATCCTGCCTGTCCCTGCTACCTGGATGTTCGTGTACCCTGCTCTACTGCTTGCTTGGACTTTGACCTTGGCCTGCCTACTGACTACTCTTCTGCCTGCCCCTCTCTCTCTACCACACACTACACAACCAAAAAAGCTCACCCCAGGCGGAAAAATGCAACTTTAAGCAATTTAAATGTGTAATACAAAAAATACAAGGAACATTAAGTAATTCCAAAGAATAGTAATTATACAATATTATTGCCAATAATAGCTGAGGCTAGTATAGTCCCCAATTTCACTGAAAGGGCAACGGCCCTAGTAGACATATATAACAGCCGTAGTCCAACAAGCTGTCCCGGTCCAATGCATGTAGAAACAAATTAAAGCCACTGAGGCAGAAAAACGTCCCGGTCCGACGCTAACGAGCATAAGCCGGCCAAATCGTTCTCTTTATCTCGTTTCAGACCTAAATACGTCTTTCATCAGGCCATAACATAACATAAATTACAATTGTGAACTCCCAGGAAATTATCCAACATATGCGGAGTTTTCTGCCTCAGTGGCTTTAATTTGTTTCTACATGCATTGGACCGGGACAGCTTGTTGGACTACGGCTGTTATATATGTCTACTAGGGCCGTTGCCCTTTCAGTGAAATTGGGGACTATACTAGCCTCAGCTATTATTGGCAATAATATTGTATAATTACTATTCTTTGGAATTACTTAATGTTCCTTGTATTTTTTGTATTACACATTTAAATTGCTTAAAGTTGCATTTTTCCGCCTGGGGTGAGCTTTTTTGGTTGTGTAGTGTGTGGTTGAATTGTGGCTAAGCTCTCTACCCCCCCTTTTTTTGCAATTTGCCCCTCTCTCTCTGACTGATAGCCTGACCCTGACACCTGGCCTGACTCCTGGTTTGCTGTCTTCTGTAATACTGAACTCCTGCCTGCTGTGTTCAGCCCTGCAGTACCAGTGAGCCTTCTGCCTGCTGTGCCCAGCCCTGTGCGCGACACTGCCTCAGCATGTGTAATATGAGAAACAATCCATATTTGGTGCAGGAGAAAGATTACAATGGCTGGAGGAGAAAAGCATATCCTGAATTTTTATAATGTTCTGCTTTTGATACCACAGTCATTATTGGGGAAAGGGGTTTATGAAAATCCCTTATTTCTCACTCTTCCATGATTTTTGTTGTACTTTTCTGTAGCAACTATTCCCCTGATCTGCTCCTGCTTGTCATTTTTTAAAATTTGAAAATTCTTCTTCACCACATTGCCATACTCACGGATCATATAATGAGGAAACTTTATAGTGCCACATAATCTATCAAATTTTGTTAAACCAGTAGTTCTCAGACTTTTTGAAGTGGGAACCACTTCTAAATTTACTGTATCTGTATACCTTTCGGAATACACTTGCGCAGTAATGCCAAATAACTTCCTCCTTCCCTTAATATGCAGCCACCTCACACCATTTAATAATGAACAAATTTATTTTTATTTTTTAATGCTTAATTTATATATAAATATGTAGCACTAGCAACAGGTTGTATTTTACAGCCATTTCAAACATTCTGCAGTGGCAACACCAGGTAACACAATGAAGAACTATAGTTAAGAATAACTGTGGTGAATAAACCAACTTCAAATCATGGTTTTGGATCCTGGTTTGATGTATCTTAATAAAGTATAGGTAGTGGAGGGCTTCTACTTGGTTTATCACAACAAAGCACAGTTAAAATAAATCATTTTTGTGACATATGAACCAAGCAAATGTGCGACTAGTTGCCACAAAATATGGATGGGATATGTATTCCAATATGCATTGGAGTGGACATCTATAGTAAAGCAGACCCACTCCTCCCCCACTCCTAAACCAACAAGGTGGTTTGCTGGGGCTGGGAAGCCTTTGGTAGCATGTATCTGGGTATAACTTAGAATTCCTTTTGTCCCACACTTCAAGAACATATATATAGTTGGTTTATTACCCAGACCAAGACTGAGAACAGGAAAAGCAGAGACCCATATCTCCTTTAAAATGAAATGGCACTAGAGGCTAAATAAAGTTCAAAAAGTTAACAGCAGATTTAATCAACAGGCAGGAATGGTATGTAGGTAGGCAGAGAAAGGAAAGATGAGGTAAATTTTGTTTGTTGGGCAGAATACTTCTCAAGCACTGGGCACAAAAGTCTTCTTACAGCTTAGTTTCAAATATTTACAGATCTTAGAGGTGAGAGGTTGGTAGTTTCAGACTTTAGTTACTTAAAGCAAAGTTCCCTTCATTGATTTTACTTCCCAGCATAGGTGATCAGACTTAAACACAGCACTCTTCTCCTTTTACTCCAGACCCAGGGTACTCCAGAGCTCAATCCCCTTTCCAGATACTGGGCAGGAATTATTTTTCTACTAAAGACATAACCCTATTCTTTTGGCTGAAGGGGAGTCTCTTTACTGCCCACTTCCTCTGCCAATCATACACTCCCAGTTCTATCCCATCTGAGTAAAATTAGTGCTGGCTTTAGTTCAACAACTAAAAGCTTTTCATCAATCTTAAACTGTCAGAGTTAGGGCAACTTCCCCCCCCTCCTTTTCCTTATATAGAGGAAGCTTTGTCTGACCATCCCTGTTCAGATTACAAGCTTCCTCTATCTCCTAACAATCCTGTCAACACCAATTTGTTACCTTCTCAATGGCCAATCACAAAGAGGGGGGAGCAGCAGGCCATCAGGCAGTTGTTTTAACCTTTAAACTTCTGCTCTCTGGAAGCAGCATTTGGTAAACCTTGCATTTAATGCCCATTCTGTCACAACATCACATTGAAAGTACTGCAGAATATCAATACCTGAATGCTCATTTGTCATTGGAAAAAAATCCACATTCTGCAGCAACTACATGTTAATAACTTGATCTAGGTAAGTTTAGCTAACTGAGCAATGGGGCATGTGCTCCTTCTTCTCCTAAAGACATATCTCCTTACAAATAATTTAGCAAGATGCATACTTACAAGGGGAGGGGGATGTTTACAAACACATGCTTCCACTTTTAGACAGGTACCAACAAAAGTCTGTTTGCTGTGTTTTCTTGTTTCCTAATTCCATAAATATCAACAAAGCAGTAAGACTGGATTGCAAACATATTCTGATCGAATACATTTAACTCCTAAGTGAAACACTAACAGAAAAAATATTGTTAATGAAATTTGAATGTTTCAAAAGAAAATATTCCATAACATGCTGGGATGTGTGTGCATCTGCTGCATGCTTTTCAAAGAAAGAAATCTATTTAAAAACTAATAAAAAACCTTGTAACACCATGTATTTTGAGGAGGGGGATTTCTTGGTGCCATACAGAATATTATACTGCAGACAACTTTATAAAATTATTCTAAGTGATCTCTCCTCAGACTTGGTTCATTCTGGTGGGGGCTGCGGGAAAGGACCGTTATAGCTATCTTTTTACTAAAAGTTATACCCACCTGTCAATTTATACTTTGCCAAAGAGCACAAACAGCAGTTTCTAATATGGACAGCTAGGGAAAAACAATTTCTACGATATTAGTGCTGAAGAAGGAAAGACTGTGATGCTATGCCACTATCATGAAAAATGTCAGATAATTCTGAAGCTGTATATTATATTTAAGGAAAATTGTGCAGCTTATTTCGAAAGTAGGCAAAAAAATTCCACTGTTTCTCAAAGATATTAGGGTTGCCAATAACCTGGAGAAAAAAAATGCCGTATCCTTTTAAACAGAGGTTTAGTGGTATGATATTTACCAGGTAGTGGTATTTACTGCCATGTTACGAAAAATTTCAACAGGGAAGAATACACGTGAGTCTGTTTACTTGCTGTTCAAGTGTCATTCATCACTTGTAGCTTGGCTCATAGTGATACAAATTACATTCAATACACTGTGTGTATAAATAGTCAAGTTGCAGCCAGGTTTTCAAGACAAGATACATTCAGAGGCGGTTTGTCACTGATTCAGTACATTACAACAGCATGTTTACAACAGTATACTTCCCACCCATCAACAATCAGAAATCCTTGTATATAGAGAGACATTCCCTCTCCCCACACACAAGAAAAGGTAGCAATGAATTATATAGCATTAATTTATCACTGAGTTTTTAAATGGCAGGTTGGATCCAGTCCTTCCATGAATGGAATGAATTTGCAGAAGAATTTTTTGACATCTGCTCCCTCTCCAAGACCCTTGCATCCCCCAAAAGTCACTCCCAAGAAATGAGATTGTAAAAAAAAATAAAAGGTTTTTTTAAAAAAAAGAAAAAAGAAATGAGATTATAAGAAATACATGGTAAACTGATGGTGTGTGTGTGTGTGTGGGGGGGGGTCATTTAGTGCTGGTGGGGCACTCCACTATGCACTGAAAAAGGCTTGCTGTATTTCTGCCAACAAGAAAATGATGGTGTATGTTGGTTCATGTTGTCACATTTGTTGCATTGCCATTTTGATTGTAAAGATGAAGATTACTGACTAGATAAAACTTTATTTTGTTTTGGATCCATACCTAGTACTGGTGCTTTGAAGTGACTTGTTTCTCATTCTTGGGATCTTGTTTGTTTTTTTCTATTACTCCCTTGAGGAAGGCTGCTGAAGCAGCCTGTGATCTGGTGGAATACGCATGTACTTCCAAAGGATAAGGTAACTGTGTCAGCCCATAACAAATCTTAATGGTCTGTACCACCCACCTTGAGATAGTCTGGAATGATGCCCCTTTGCCCTTTCTTGGTCCCAAATAGCAAATGAAAAGTCGCACGTCTGTACAGAAAGAGGCTGTATGGTCGAGGTAAAATATGCCCCTCTTTGCATCAAGTGTATCTAGGGACCTTTCAGTATCTGAAGATGGTGATGGGAAAAACATGAGGAGGATGTCCTGGGAGTTGTGGAATTTTGATACCATTTGGGCAGGAACTGCAGGCTTGTCCTAAGCACTACCTCTTGGTGATGTATTTTTATGAATGGTGGATCCATCCTCAGGGCTGCCACTTCACTCATATGCCTAGCTGATGTAACTGCTACAAGGAATGTAGCCACCAAGGATATAGACAGCCCTGTCAGTTTAAGAACAATGAGATAACTGAGGACCTTTGGTATAGGACAAGCATAGGGTGAGGCCCCCTGTTTCCTGGCCAAGCTGGAAACCTATTCTACTTCCTTACATATGATTGTCTTATGTTTCTTTTCCTGGCATTCAAAAGTACCCCAACCACCCTATCAGCTTCCGACATCACTGAGATATCAGCCAAGCTGTAAGCTTGAGTCTGGGCACATCATGCTGCCTTGCTTGCCCTTGTCTAGACTACGGGGAAGTGGATGTAATTGTTCCAGGCTCACATCAATAACTGATGAAACCAGGGTAGTTGTGGCCAAAAGGATATCACTAAGATGCACCTAGTTCTCTCTGCCTGTATCTTGCTGAATATGTGAGGTGTCAGAGGCAGAGGTAGGAAGGCATAGGACAATGCTCTTGTCCAGGTGATCTGAAATGCATTTCCAATGGACAACTCATCTACCCTTTCCTGGGAACAGAAAAGAGGAGCTTTGGCATTGTTTTCTGGCAAAGAGATCTGGTATAACCCAGTGTATAAAAACCTGGAGGTAGCAGCTGTTTAGGGACCATTCATGATTTGCTGAACCTAGCCAGCTCAGCCTATCTGCTTCTACATTGTCAGGCCCAGCCATGTAAATTGCTTGGAGGGAGATCCCATGCTGTACGCCCATTCCTAGATAGGGCTTCCATAGTTTCTAAGAAGTTGTGCTGGTGTCATGAGTCAGCCAGGGCTCAGTGATAGTGAAGACTCCTCAGGGGAAGAGGAGCCCTGTGCAGCCAGCCTGGAACTACCACAAACTAAGGACTCCTCATGAGAAGGGGAGCTGACAGAAGCTGACCAGCAGGGTGCTGATCAGCAGGTACAACCAACCCCTGAAGCAGAGCCAACACCCTCTAGCTCTAATCCAGCAGGTGAAGCTCAGTTAGCTGGCCCCAGCCCTGCAGTTTCACCTCCACCCTTAGAGTGTCGTAGATGGAAGCTGAGAAGGGAACTGCAGGCAAGGAGGCAAAGTGCACGCCTCCTGAGCCGGCGCCAGCTGGCTCCTGATGATGAGAAAGAGTAGGTGCAGGATCCTTGCCCAAGCAATTGGCTGCACTCATGGCCCTTAGCACTGAGGCTATAAACCAGTCAAGAGAGGCTGCTGAGTGTGGATGCAATCTGTACAATTGCTGTAAAGCCAGTCACTCTGCCTTACCTTGCCTGAAAGCCTGATTACTAGACCCTTGGCCTCACCTAGCCTGCTGGAGCCCTGACCTTGGACTTCCTGACCCTGCCTAGCCTGCCTGCTGGAACCCTGACCTTGGACTGAACGACCACGTCTTGCCTAGCCTCTGGAGTGTCAGCCTTGGAGTGGGTGTTGGAGCCCAGTCTGTTTCCCAGTCCCAGTAATGGGAGCCTGCAGGCCAGGACAGCCACCTTGTTTGTTTAAACAGAACATCACTGTTCAGTTGTCGGTGTGGATTTGGGATACTTTGTTGTGCACCATATCTGAGAGGGAGGTAAGGGCATAATGGATGGCACACAGTTCTAGGACGTTAATGTGATTGTTTTCTCCTGTTCCAACCAGGTCCCATGAACTGTAGTTTGTTGACAGTGGGCCCCTCATCCCACCAGTGACGCACCTGGGGTCAGGGCTGGTGTGTCCATGGAGGCGGGTTCGGCAGCTGCTTCCAGTGCTGAGGCACTGGAGGGGGTGCGGGAAAGAGGCAGGGGCGCATGCCACAGAGCTGGCGGCAGCAGTGCTGGCAGCTGAGCGGAAGGGCTGGGAAGCCGTCCACACACCACCCTGGCCACCTGCCATGCCTGGCCTACAGCTGCTGCACCCGGCTGGGAGTGTGTGCTGGCGGCGGCAGCACGGGGCATTCTGAGTGGGCAGCCTCCCAGCCCTCCTGCTCAGTTGCCTTGTGCTGCCGCTGCTGCCTGCACACAGCTGCAGGCCAGGCGCAGCACGCAGCCAGGGCGGTGCGGGGCAACTGAGTGGGAGGGATGAGAGGCCATCCGTGCGCTGTCCCAACAGCCTGCTGCGCCAATGAGGCTGGCTCGCAGCAGCATCTGCGTGATGATGTCACATGCAGTGACATCATCACGCTGTCTGGGTGCTCTCTTTGCTCACACGTGGCAACAGCCCTGAAGCTGCCCCTGGCCTCAGGCTCCAGAAACTCTGGCACCGGCCCTGCCTGTGGTGATTGTAACATCGACCTCTGGGGGACTGAATGTGGAACCTCTAAACAGGTGCACATCTTCCAGCCACCAACTTAGTGACTTCACTATGACCCAGGGACCAAATACTTCTTAGCCTGTGAATGCAATCTCGGATTGTATACTTGCAAGAACCAAATATGCAGTCTCCTCATATGCATTCTTGCTAAGAGGACTACTGCATGGTTTCTGCTAAGAGGCCAAGTAATTTTGGAATCATAAGAACCAATTGGTGTCTGACTCTCCTTAATAATCTTATCATAGATTTAATTTTACATGCCCTGTGGGAAAGAATGCCCTGTTCTAAGTTGAATCCAGGGAAGCCCCTATGAACTGAACCACTTTGGAGGGCAATAATTCGGACTTCTTCCTGTTGATGGCCAGTCCCAACCTCTTGCAAATTTCAATAATGAATGCAATGTGCTCACTCAGAGTATCTCTTAATTAAGCTGTAATCAACTAGTGACCAAGGTAAGGGTAGACAGAACAGCCTGCCATTCTCAGGTGTGCCACCATGACCACAATACAATTGCTAAAAGCTAGTGGGGGGGGTAGCTAAACCAAATAGCAAAACCTGGTATTGGTAAATTTGCCCCTACACAGGAATCTCAAAAACTTCCTATGTGATGAGTGTATTGCTATATGGAAACAGAAGTCCTGGGGATCTAAGACTGCAAACTAGGAATCTGTAAATAGTAACTGAAGAACCACGGGCATAGTAAACGTCCTAAATTTTCATACCCCAACAAACTTATTAAAGCTCCTCAGGGTCTATAATGGGTCTAAACCCCCCATCTTTCTTGTCTAACAGAAAAAATCTAGAGAGGAACTGCCATTAGAACTCTGAGTCGGGTATGCTTTGGACTGCCCCTTTCTGTACCAGTGTCTGCAACTCTTTAAACAGCTCAGGTGAGGACTTGTTAGTAACCCGGTTAGGTAGACTCACACAGATGTTCATAAAATTCTATTTTATAACCATTCTGGATAATGCTTAACACCCACATATCAGTGGTAAACAAGTGCCAAAAGGCAACAAATTGGAAAAGCCTATCCCCAAAGCCTGGGAATCTTCTAGTCAGAAGGGCTGTTTCTGTCTTTATGGGAATGGGCCTGCTGCGCCTGCCTGTGTGAACATTTCTGCCTTAGGTTGCTGTGCTTAGAATTACTAATGTGGAGGTTGGTATCTGAACTTTTTAGCCCTATACTGGTGCTGCCTGGTGTACTGCCTGGATCTTGAGGAGGAAGCATCCTGTAAGATCTAGCTGTTTGCCTATCTTTTCTTTTCTGGGAAAGGTACTCAACAGTCTTTTGGGAGAAGAGAGCTTATCCCTAGAGATGGGCACGAACCAGAGAAAAAACGAACCATGCGGTTCTTGGTTCGTCACGTTTCACATTTCACGAACTTTCACGAAACTGCCCCGGTTCATTAATTGGTTTGTTTTGTTTCATGAAAATGTCACTTCCAGGCCAGCAAATTATCACTTCCGGGTCAGCAGAAGGTCACTTCTGAGTCAGCAGAAGGTCTGCAGGAAGCCTACGAAACTGTTGTCTACGAAACTGATTGATCAGCGCCAGGCTGTCTGCAGTGATGAACTGAAAAATGAACCAAACAAACCAGCCTAAAGTTCATGGTGGTTCATCAGAAATGGGATCTGACTAACCAGCCTGGTTCGTCACGAATTTTGGTTCGTGTTTCGATTTGTGCCCATCTCTACTTATCCCTCAAAAGGCACATCCTCCACTCTGTTTCTTCTTTCCACAGGAAGCACAGTTGACTGCAGCCATGCATGCCTCCTCAGCACCACTGAACATGGAAGAGCCCATGTAGGTGAATCAGCCATGTGCTTTTGTACATTGATTTGCTACTTGGATAAGCATAGTGCCTTCTCCTGGATGACCTTTGCCAAGCTCTGTTTATCCTCAGGTAACTGCTTATTGTAAAATGCCATCTTATTCCATAGAAATATCTAGTAGGCTCCCATAATGGTGATGTAATTGGCAATTTTAATGTTCAGAGCCAATGAAGTGTAACTTTTTTGACCCACAGCAGTCAGCTTTTTGCCTTCCTTATCTGTGGGCATGCAGTGAGCTCCTTGCCTCTGCTTGCCCTGCCTTTACTCAGTTATTAGAAAAGAGAGAGCCTAGGGAGTAAAGAGGAAGCAGCGGTTATCCTCCTTCATCTTATACATATCCCCCACCTTCCTGGATGTCACTAGACTGGAGGCTGATTTCTTGCACAAAGCCATCTATCATACGGAAGGTTAAAGAAGATGGATTTCCCAAATATAAATGCTGGAGAATTTTATCCTTGGGCTTGAGTTCTGATGAAGACATGTCAATATCCAAAGACTTGGCTATCCTCATCATTTGCTCTGAGTATAACCTCATCCAAAGGGGATACTGCCTCCCTGCTTCTGACATTCTCATCTGGGGACGGACTCAAGGACTACTCAGGCTTCACTCGGATACAGCCTTGTTAGACTCTAAGTCTGAGAGGTGGGCTGACATCAAAGAATGAGGAGGATCCACTTGATACAAGTAGCGTATCAAGTAGTACCCTTGATACAAGTAGTGCTTACGGCTCCAATGAGCTGGATCCAATTGGACTTGAGGTACTTCATCCTCCTCCTCCAAAGATGACTGCAAAGAGGACCAAGATCTTACCGATGGAGTTGTAGGCACTTCTATAATTCCCAAGTCTGTGCTTGTTGGTTCTGGTTTTGTCATTCTCTGATCAGCCACCTTCTGGGGATACTTACACTTGAACTTCTTTGCTGGAGGCTCTGAGGTGCTGCATACAGAGCACCTTAGTTGTGGATCTGAGCACAATCAACCCTGAATTGGGGTCGAGGAAAGAGCCCAGGAGGTTGACTCTGATAGGTATCTTGAATGGGATTGAGGTTGGATCTCAGGCAATGTTGTCAGATCCAATAGACCAGAGACACTCAGTTTCAAGCCTCCCCACCCTGGGGGCATTGACCCAGATATCTCCATATGCTTCGCTTGGGCAGATGACTTAGTTGTTGGGTTGCTGGAGCACGATAAAGTCCTTTCCTAAAGCATTGCTTCCAGTTGGGTGGCTCTCTCATCACGGACTTTAGGGGTGAAGACCTGGTAATATTTACATGCCCCTACATTGTAGCCCTGTTCTAGGCAGATCAGACAAAGGGAGTGCCGATCCATCCTCAACCTTTTTGTGCCTGTCCGGGGAAGGAGGAGGGCAAATGGTAGTCAGGGAAGAGCCAATCACAGGTGTTATGGATACCAGAAGGAGGGGACAGGGCTAGTGGGGGGAGGGGTTGAGTCTAGGTGTCATTCCAATCCCTAGCCCATTGGTTAGCCTCCCCAATAGGGCCAGGAATGGAAAGGTGGGGCTGGGATGGGGCGAAGGTTATAAAAGAGTTCTCCAAAAATACAGCTGGGGAGGAGACAACAGGGATGCTGTACCTATGCCAGAAAGAGACAGGCCAGCCCCTGGAGAGCTAGTGGAGATGTCCGATTGATGCAATCTCACACCACACTCCCAATTCTGAAGTTGTGGGGAACCCTCATCACCTCAAGGAAATCACCTTGGACAAGCACATGCCCTGCCCCAAGCTAGGGGAGACTCACAGAGCTGCAAGGTGAGCACTTTTTGAACAAGGCTTTATTGGCCATCAGAATAATTTTTATCTTTTTCTTACTGGTCACCAGTGGCAATGAAGCTAGTGAAAGCAGTTGCCAGGAGAAGTTCACTGATGGGCCCTCCTAACCGCAAATGCTACAGAAACTCTGCTCTGACCCTTGACAAAAGAAGAACTGAGGGAAGGGGGCACCCTCTCCTATACAGATGTATAGGAACCATACATGCACTCTGGAAGGGGAGGATAACAGGGTTAACATGCCTGTAACTTATGTTCATCGAGTTCTTCTGTGCTGACACACATGGGGACTGCGCAGGCGCAGGCCAGCCGCCGGAGAATTTTCTAGAGCTTCCATGGCTCCGAAGGGGCCGTTTGTCGCGCGCCTCAGCGACCGTTTTCCCGCCCAAACGGTCACGTGATCCTCCAGCGACCAACGGCCCCTTCCCTCAGTTCTCCCTTGCCGCCGCTTGACCAACACACTTCAGCCATAACACCTTAAAAACACCAATTTCCGTTACAGCCAACACAGTATTGTGCATTGGAGTTCACAGCGGGGTAGGAGGGAGGGTTGTGTGTCAGCACAGAAGAACTCGATGAACATAAGTTACAGGTATGTTAACCCTGTTTTCATCTTCGTTCTTCTGTGCCTCCACACATGGGAGTGTACCAAGCTTCACACAATAAGGAAGGCGGGGGTGAAGTCCAACACAATTTTATTAAGCAAACAAGAACAACAATAAATAGATATGCATATATACATCTATGTAAAAATACTGTGTAAGGACACATAAATACTCAATATTTACATATATACACACCCCCAGGTACATATATACACACTTTCACTCAAGGGTACCCAACAGGTACGTCAAGAAAGTCATACCAAAACTCCCTCAGGAAAAGAGGGAGTGTAAGACAGCCTTGGCCACAGATACATCCTGCTCCGCATTGACATCAACGGCGTAATGCCTGACAAAGGTGTCTGCAGAGGACCATGTGGCTGCTTTACAAATGTTAACCAGGGGCACCCCCCTGAGGAGTGCCGAAGAGGATGCTTGGGACCGCGTGGAGTGGGCTCTGACATGAAGCGGGCAAGCCACCCCTGCCAGGGAATAGGCCTTGCTAATGGCCGTCACAATCCACCTAGACAGGGTCTGTGAGGAAGCCCTGTTACCCTTGTCCTTGGCCCCAAAACATACAAACAGGTGAGGACTGGAGCGGAATCCCTTCGTCCTATCCAGGTAATAGGCTAGGGCCCTCTTCAAGTCTAGGGTATGGAGGGCCTTTTCCCCCTTAGAGGAGGGTTGAGGAAAGAATGCAGGCAGTGAGATATCCTGCGAGAGGTGGAAGGCGGACACCACCTTGGGCAGGAACTCAAGGCAGGGACGCAGGACCACCTTGTTGGGATGAAACACAAGAAAGGGAGGGTCAGACCGCAGTGCAGACAGTTCACTGACCCTTCTGGCCGACGTGACGGCCACCAAGAATGCTACCTTGTAGGATAGCATATCCAAGGGGCATGTAGCCATAGGTTCAAATGGAGGCAACATGAGATGTGAGAGCACCAAGGACAGTGACCACCGAGGCACTGGCGCAGACACAGGTGGGTAAAGATTGTACATGCCCTTAAGGAACTGGCGGGATTGTGGGTGAGAAAACACCGTAGCACCCTCAATTCGGGTGTGAGCAGCTGATATCGCTGCCAGGTGGACCTTGAGGGAGGAAACCTTCAAGCCCATACCACGCAAGTGGCACAAATACTCGAATACAACCCCCAAGGGACTGCTGTCAGGCACCACCCCTCTGGCAAGTGCCCAGAGCTCAAACCTGCGCCACTTGGCCGCATAAGCGCGCCTAGTGGATGGCCGACGAGCATTCAGGAGGACCCTTTGTACCTCGTCAGTAAAGCCTATCGGGGAGGAACGATCTGCCAAGCCGTTAGGTGCAGCTGCTTGGGATCGTGGTGGACTAGGCTCCCGTTTAGGAGAAGGTCTTGCCGAGGAGGCAGACTCACATACGTCCGTTTGGACATCCGCAGGAGCTTCGGGAACCAAACCTGCCGTGGCCAGAAGGGGGCCACTAGGATGCAGTCCGTCCCGTCCTCCTCTATCTTGCACAGGACCCTGGGAATCAAGGGGAACGGAGGAAACATGTAGTGCAAGCCCTGCGTCCACGTAAACTGGAAGGCATCCCCAATAGAGAGGGGGTCGCTCCCTGCCCTGGAACAGAACGTGTGGGCCTTGGTGGTCGCCGCAGTGGCGAACACATCTATCACTGGATGACCCCACATCTGGAAGATCGGCCCAACGCACTCTACGTTCAGTTCCCACTCGTGTTCCAGTAAAGGGACCCTGCTGAGGGCATCTGCCCGGGCATTGTCTGACCCAGCCACGTGTATAGCACGGAGCGACACGCCGTTCTTGATAGCCCACTGCCAAGTGAGTGTGGCTTCCCGGCACACGGCCATGGACACTGTGCCCCCCTGCTGATTCACGTAGTACATGGCAGTCGTGTTGTCCGTCTGCACCAACACCTGACGATTTCTCAGCAGTGCTGTAAGAGACACAAGTGCGAAACGAATGGCCCTTAGTTCAAGCACATTGATATGGAGGGTCTTTTCCCTGTCAGACCAGACATCTTGCACAGCCACATCACCACAGTAAGCACCCCATCCCATCAGAGAGGCATCAGTGGTAACCGTGATGTCATGGTGTTGATACCCAAAAGGGGTCCCTCTAAACAAGTTGTCATCAGACAGCCACCAGTCCAAGGAGGAGAGGATGACCCTTGGGATAGAGAATTTGAGGGACGGAGGGTGCAGTAGAGCATCGTACCTCCGCACAAACCAGTTCTGGAGAGGGCGCATACGCAGCCTAGCGAAAGGCACCACAGAGGTGGCTGCTGCCATATGCCCTAGTAAGCACTGGATAGTGCGCACAGACTGGAACCGGTTCCTTTTAAACATGGACACTAGACCCCTTAGGGACCGAGCCCTCTTCAAGGGGAGCAGGGCCTTACCCTCCACAGAGTCCAAAAGTGCACCAATGTAGGACACCTTGCAGTTGGGCACCAGTTTGGATTTCTCCAAGTTCACCAGGAGCCCCAGGCGTTGGCACGTGCTAAGTACCAAGCCAATGTCCTGCACCAGCCTAGACTCTGAGTCAGCCACGATGAGCCAGTCATCGAGGTACGGAAAGATGGTACAGCCTTCTTCCCGTAGGAAGGAAACCACAGGGGCCACACATTTAGTGAACACTCGTGGGGCAGTGGACAGGCCAAAGGGGAGCACCTTATACCGGAAAACCCTTTGCCGGTAAACAAAGCTCAGGTATTTCCTGTGCTCCTTCCGTATGCCCACGTGAAAGTATGCGTCTTTTAAGTCAAGAACCGCAAACCAATCCCCCTGTTTCAGCAAGGCGATCACAGCCGCCAACGTTACCATTTTGAATTTGGTCACCTTGAGGAAGGCATTAAGGCCCCTCAGATCTAAGATGGGACGTAAGCCCCCATCCTTCTTAGGGACCAGGAAGAACCTAGAGAAGAAACCCTTTACAGAGTCGTCATAGGGCAATTCTTCCACAGCACCCTTGGCCAAGAGCGACACGATCTCCGCATCCAGCTCGGCCATAGTGTTATTGACAGCTGTCAGGGGTGAACTGCATCTAGGCAGCTCAACAAACTCCAGCCCGTACCCCAGTTCAACAATAGTTAAGACCCATGAGTCAGATGTTATTGACTCCCACTCAGAGAGGAGTGGACTAAGTCTGTCCGAAAAGTTCGGGGGTACGGCTGGCGCGACCTGTCAGTACTGCCTCCCGGCGCCCTGCTGGTCTTTCTGCAGGGCCGGTTGCTGTGCCTGACGAGGCTTGAAGGGCCGACGCCTCCTCTGCTGTTGTGCGGGAGGGTAGGGCCGCTGCTGGTAGGCAGGATACTGATGATAGCCCGGCCGCTGCTGTTGGTATCTGCCCTGGTAGTGGTAAGGGCCGGACCGGGGAGCGTACCGTGACCTGGAGGAGGGCTTGTCCGCTGGAGCCAGACCCAAGGACCGCGCCGTCTGCCTGTCCTCTTTTTTCTTTTTCAGGGTCTCGTCGGTCGATTTGGAGAACAGCGAGTCCCCTTCAAAGGGCATGCTCTCCACCCTGGAACGCACCTCCTGGGACAGGGCCGTAGACCGCAACCAGGAGTGGCGCCTGAGGACCACCGCCGACGCCATCCCTCTAGCAGCAGTGTCAGCAGCGTGGCTCCCAGCGTTCATCTGCTGCTTAGACAGCCTCACAGCCTCCGTCTGTAGCAGGGACACCACAGCCTTCTGCTCAGGAGGGAGGTCCCGGGTATAGGATGCCAACTTCTCCCAGAGGTACAGCTGGTACCCTGCCATGATGGTCTGGTAGTTGGCAATCCTCAGACCCAGCGAAGCGACGATGTACTGGCGCCTGCCCATGGCATCAAGCTTCTTGCCCTCTTTATCGGCAGGCACCAAGGAGTGACCCGATCGTCGGGGGTTGAACTCCTCTGTGACCAAGGAGGAAGGTGGAGGGTGTTTCACCAACGCCGGCCAGGTGCCCTGCTTGATCTTGTAAAGCTGCTCGATGCGCTTGGACGTTGGAGGTTGATCACAGGGCACCTGCCACACCTTCTCCACAATCTCCCCAATACCCTCGAGCATGGGGAAGCCTACGTACGCCGGATTATCTCCATAGATACGTTTGAGGAGCTTGTCCTTGGTCTGGGGAAGTGCCGAAGAGATGTCCATCTCGAGAGCCTTGGCCATCCTTGCCATCTGATCGGCGTAGATGCGGAGGTCCTCGAATGGCGAGTCCGCAGATGGCACTAGCTCCTCAGCTGGCGATGGTTCGGACCAGGACTCCGACTGGTAGCCGCCAAAGCTCTCCCCATCCTCCTCATCGGAACCGAGCTGGGATTCCGGAACCTGGAGCGGAGGGGGAGCCCACGCCGACCTCGACGTCGAAGGCCTCGGTTCCGACACGGAGAAGCCCGCAGGTGCCCCCTCCCATTGGCAACGGTATGGCGAGGGGAGGTAGGAAGCCTGCCGATGCCGGGACGCAGTGGACCGGACTGATCGGACACTGTCCCCGGAACCATGCCGCTCACGACCGACCAGAGGTGGAGACGGACGGACAGGCGACGGACGGCTCCGACGAGGAGATGGGCTCGGTTCCAGCCTCGGCGACCGAAGGGCAAGCGATGGTCGGCTCCGACGGTGCGGGCTCGGCTCCGGCCCCGACGAGAATTCCGCGGGCACCGTCTCGAAGGCCATCGGATCCGGCACCTGCACGGAGATGTCCTCTGGCTCCGGGGAGCCCAGGTGAGGGGAAGGCGTGTGAGGAAGCACGATGACCTCCTCCTGAGGAGCGGGACGCGGCGACCGATGATGCTTGGTCTTCTTCTTCTTCTTCGCTGGTTCCGAAGAAGACCTCGGAACCGACGCGCTCCTCGCCTTCGAAGGGGACCTCGGCTTCGACCTCTTAAGCTTCATCGGAACCGATCCGACCGTCGGTTCCGACCGGGGACTCGGTACCAGGATCCTCGGTTCCGAAGCTGGTCTCGGATCCGACCTGGTAGATGACGCGCTACGGGGCGGCCGCACCGGTCCCTGCGCTGGAGAGGCCGCTCTCGACGCCGAGGTACTCGGGGGACGCGGTTTCGACCCCGACCTCGCGGAGGCCACTGAGCCAGCTCTGGAATGCCGTTCGGCAGAGGGGCTTGGGCCGGCCTTGGAGGAGGGCAACGGAGCGCCTCCGGACATGACCTTCTGCCACAGGGAGGAATTCAATCGGGCCTTGCGCTCCTGCCGGGCCTTGCTGGTGAAGCCCTGGCAAATTTTACAGGCCGTCACATTATGGGTCTCTCCCAAACAGAACAGGCACAGTTCATGGCCATCGGTTTTGGCCATTTTCGTGTGGCATTGGAGGCAATGCTTGAAGAGAGCCTTTGAGGCCATCTTCAGGGGCACGCGAAAGGAAGGTCAAAAACAGTCCGAGTCAAATTACCGAGTCCACAACAATGTCCAAAACGAGATCCGAAGAATAGTCGAGGTCACGAAGTCCGAAGTCAAAAGCCAAGCAATCAGTCAGAATAAAGCACGAAGCACAAAAAAGCACAGAGCAACGAAGCTCACGTTCTCTCCAAGCGGCGGCAAGAAGAGAACTGAGGGAAGGGGCCGTTGGTCGCTGGAGGATCACGTGACCGTTTGGGCGGGAAAACGGTCGCTGAGGCGCGCGACAAACGGCCCCTTCGGAGCCATGGAAGCTCTAGAAAATTCTCCGGCGGCTGGCCTGCGCCTGCGCAGTCCCCATGTGTGGAGGCACAGAAGAACGAAGATGAAATGCCATCTATGTCTTAAAGCTACAGAATTCCTACCAATTGGCTGGCCTGCACATGCGCAGTCCCATGTAGGACAGCACAGAAGATTGAAAATGAACTATTGTTGCCTCCAGACTAGAATATCCCTGGGCAACATGCATATCTAATAGCCTCTAGTATCAGTGGTCTCTCCATCCTTTCAACCCCATCTACAGCTACCCATTTTTCCAGTATTTCCCACAGTCTTATCCCAAAGATGTCTTCATAGTATGTTTGCATTTGATTGGAGATTAGTAAGCAAAATAAAAAGTCTGGCATAAAAGGTGATAAAAGCAATGGACTCCATCATAAGGGAATCAGGAGGACTGCAGTAGCAGCAGGCTGAATAGAGGAATTTGGGCAATTTTGACTGAAGATGATCTCTGTGGCCACGATGTATACAAGCATGCGCGTTTAAGGAGAAGGATGTGCATAGTAGATTTGATTTATATTCAGCTATATGATAAGACAATGTTTTGGAGCTACTGATGATTTATTAAATAGAGTAAGTGGAGCAAGAGAAACGAAGCTTGCGATTCTAGTGGCAACTTGTTCAAGCTCAGACTCCTCAGACACAGGCTGTTCCCAACAAAGTCACTTTCCAACCCAAGCAATAATATTTGCAGGGCTGGTGCCTGAATGAGTTCATTTTCTCATTTGGCAGTCTAATTGAACACCAAATCTCAGCAGAATGGCTCCTTCCTTTGTTCTGGCAGATCTAGCAGAGAGACAGATGACAGGGCCTTGGCATCTTTTGTCTGACATGGAAGTCTCTTTTGAAATGATGCCCTGTGTCGGAGAGGGTAACGTACACAGCACTAAATTGCATTGTGGCCTTTCAGCTATGAAGCTGCAATGAACAGATGAGTTGCAGGATCTGGTCCATAGCCAACCCTAAATTATTTAGTGGGTTGTTGTCAGTAAATTACATCAGTTCTTCAGCTGAAGATAAGCAGCAGCTGCTGCCAGTTCTAAGTGACTGTTAAATAGTGCTTTTTTATTGATGAGGCTGGGCAGTACAATAAAATACTGGTTTTGATCCTCTTTTCTTTCTCTTCATATCCTTGCAGCTATTTACATGCACCTGTGCACCAATAAAGTCACCACATGAACATTTTCTTTAGCAAACAGTAGGTGCTGAACTGCTTTCCCTGAGTGTAGCTTATATAACTGTGAGTTCCCTTTATCAGACAGTGTAGTGTGTGCAAGAGAATTACAAAGAAGAAGCAGCCATTCTGGGTGAAGACAAAATAATTGCAATTTATGTCAAGCCCCTTATCCATTAAAATTATGCAACAAACCAAATAAATCCTTTCCCAAGAATGAATTATTGGACATGATATAAATTTGTAACATTCCTCTTCTATTTTTCACAATCTGCTTCCAAGACTGAGATTCAGTTCAAAATGCTCAGCTGTGGAATGCCAAGGCCTTCTTCCCTCCGTCTGTCTTGGCCTCCACGCTCCCCCCCCCCACTTCAGATACAGACAAACATGTACACAAATAGGTATAGGTAAAACCCAAAATGTCATCAAGGCTGTACAAGGCTCTTCATTGTGCACCTAATTTGATCCTTAAATCTAAATCTGTTATTTTTGGATTAAAAGATGGCTAGTATAATGATATATGCATATAGATATAATAGACTGTATTTAGTACAGGGTACTGAAATTCTACCTTCTGACCACAAAACACCATATCCTGCTGACTGTCTTTATACTTCCGGACTTATATCTATTAGTAACTTTTTTATGATAAAGGAAATTTTGTGATGTTCCAGAGTTGTAAATGCTACACCAGACTGCAAAGAGAAGTCATAGATGTATGGAATACAAAGACTTTCTGGGCACACAGTGTTACACACTTAGCTGTACTTAAAACTTAAATTGGTCCAAACAAGGCTCATTTCAAAATTCTAAAATCTGTTCAAGTCCCTGGATTGTGATTCTGTATTCTGCCTTGTGTTAGTTAGCAACAGTTGTCACGTCATTTATTGTGTACATGTATACATAAAATATTTCAGATAGCCACCACTGTATAGAATAAAATATGGCAAGATTTGTGTCTATACCATAGGGTTTAACTGTATGTGCACTATGTTTAAAACCTGCAGCAAAAAGAAAAGGAGTCAGGTTCAAAGGTCTGCCTCTCTGGACATAGAGTGTTGTCACTATAGCAGTTGAGTTACAGTTGGCTCTTGATGCTGGGGAGAGAGAAGACAGCTGATATAGCAGGAGAGCACGTCTCTAAACTTTGCAGAGAAGTAAAGACCAAGACTGGCCCCAAAACTGATATCCGATTCTTCATGTGACCCTCAATCCCTGAATGTCAGGTATAGCTCTAAACCCATATTAATTAGTGTTTCTTTAAAGACATTTCTCCACAGCATAGCAATATAGCACTCTTCTTATTTGTGTATTAAATCAGTACATGTGCTTCCCACTGCAAGAAGGCATTTTAAGGTACTGAAACGAACAGGTTGATACTATTATTCAAAGCAGAGGAACTCTAAACTGGTTGGTGCTATGAGCCCATTTTACTCAAGATGGTCAACCAGTGCAAATCAATTAGAAAATACTGTGTGCCTTGAAGAAATGCATAAACTAAGGAGGGCTGCCCAAATTTAAGTGTGATTTTTCATTGCAGCTGTGTGAAATATGAATGAAGTGAGAAATACTGCCTTGGTTCATATATTAACCAGCAGCTACAGTTGAAACAGCATAATAAAGGGAACACGAGCCTTTCCTCTCCCCATTCCACAGATAATTTCCCGAATGAGCTAAAGCCTCTACATGAATAATCTAACATTTGGGGTACTTTATATAGTAAAGGTCTGAAAAGTATATTAAACAAAGTTACAAAAGTTAATAAAATGAAAATGTTAGGGAGATGTCATTTTTTTACAGCAATATTTTGTATTTGTTACAAGTAAGAATAGTATGTTACAGAGCTATTTCAAAGTGGTACCTTTAGACTCACAAACAGGAACCAGGAATTATCGCTTGCAATACCTTTAAGGCTGTCCTAATCATTCACTAGGATTAGAAAAGTTTGAAATGCTTTCCCAGGATAGGGTTGGAGGATGTGTCATGCTCCAGGTCTGAGGCTGGTCAGTGTCTGATAGAAGATGTCCTGGGATTCTGACATAATTTGCATTTATGAGGGAAATAAAGTGGGCGATACTGCTACTACTATCACCACCACCAGCCCTTAAGAATATGACATGTTTTGATGCAGAATTTATAGTACAACCAATCATTTCTCAGAAAGCATAGTAAACAATAGCTGCTGTCAAGAATAATTGTTGGAATGTCTAACATATACTGTCTATTTTACCTGTATACTTCTCTAAGATTTGATTCTTGGCGGGGAGTGGGGGGGGGTGCAGTTATTTTTTCATAAGGAATCCCATGCTCTGTCAGATAGTCCTATATGCCCTAAACAGTAATGTTTCTCTGTAGTGCCTATGAGCTCTTTCTCTGAATTTAGATGTAGCAGGTGAATCAACAGGTGGTCAGTGACCTGTAAAACCAGTCAGTTGATCCAATCTAAGCTCATAGGCTTCGGAAGATGTAATTCTGTTTAGGAATGCACTGTGGGTGCAGTAAAGAGGCAAGACTGGATAAGGGATACAAAGGAGGGAATTCCTGTGTGGAAAAAATGTCTTCTTGAGCCAGGAGGACTTCTAATCTGCTATACGTAAGCTAGTAGTCCAGGCAGGAAATAGATACCATTGCTGTAACTTGTCTCTTACTCTGTGTCTGAAGCCCTTTCTTACATAATTATATAGAAAAGAATAAAATCTTTCCTAGGAAGCTATGTAGCAAGAGGCCTCAATACAAACCTATAAGCAAGAAGGTATCTGGTGCAAACTTCACAAGCAGGAAAGTCTCTCTGCTGCCACCAAGACAGCGTTTACTGTACTTTACTTACTTGCTTTGTACATGTTGACACAGTACATGGAACAGTCATGTGTCCAATGTCTTCTCATTCGCTTGTGGTCTAAAGAACTCATATTCCTGAGCTCCACGAGTGCTTTAACTGTAACTTATGATGATTAATTTATAGACTAATTACAAAATATAGTTTTTACTGCTGGTATTCCTGAAAAGGGCAAACAATGGGAAATGCTTGCAAAGAAGGATCTGTCTCACCGATACAGTCAAACAACAGACTCACCCTCCTTCTTCAGAGTACTTGTGTCCAAATGCAAGGATGTCAGATGCTCGACCACTGCCATCACAGACTACAACTGGAACGGGGGGAGTATCGCGTAGATATTCCAGGACAATAGAAATTACATTGGGTCCACCTTCCACAATGAGCGCCACCACTGGAACACCCTGCCCAATCCCTGTAGTGAAGTAAACAGAAACAAAACAAAACAAAACAAGAAAGCCAGCAAATCAAACAACAACAGAAAAGGAAACAAATTGAAATTATTAAGCCAAAGCAGCATTCTTAACACCTGTACTATACTCAAAAGAGGTTCCCTGCAGAGGAAATAGCAAGCATTAGTTCATGAAGCTTCATTAAGGATTGTACCTGTTTGGTAGATAATTTGCTAGCTAGCTAATTTTCATATTGGCTACCCTATTTAAATGAAGAGAAGCAAGTTAGATCTGAACAGAAATATTGAAGGGTAGCCATATGATAAATCACAGCATAGAAATCTGATCCTTCTCTCTTGTGTATATCATTGTCCTTCAGTCTTATATCAGTTCAGCACCTAATTTATACATAAACCGCCATGTGCACACGGAACTACTATGTATACAATAGCTTCTCCATTTATCCCGTTGGAGTGAACAGCTCTGAGCAGACATAGAAATGAATGTGAGCACTTACTTTGTCTTCTGAAATCCTGCTTATGCAGGCACTCCATTGGAACAAGTTATAGTCCCTCTTAACTGTCTGCCATGACAGTTACCCCTAAATAACAGCTGGAACACAATTATAAAATACATCTAAATCTGCCTTAAACTATTGTGTATGAAAAAATGCAGGGAAAGGGGGTGCAGCACTCTCATTGCTTTGAAAGGGCTGAAGTCCAAAATGGCATACAAGGAAGGAAAGAACTTCTAAGAAAACACAGATTGGTGCCATTAGTGAATTCCATAGTTTCTAAATTGTCCATGAGCATTATTTTGACAGTGCCCAAAATCTCATTAATGGAATCTTAAGGGTAACACTGTTGCTACGACATGCCACAAATAAAGACACCAGAGACTTTATTGGGTTAATCTAAGGTTTATTAAAACTTCATAGCTGAACTTCTAAACATTTAATGTTAACTTTAATTTTATTATTATGCAGGCCCAGGTTTCCTGTGGGTTTGCCAATATATGGGCAGACCAGCTCTGTCTTGAAGCTCGGCTTGGTACCACCCTCATGCTATTCTTTTCTTTAGCAGCCCATCAAGTCTGTGCTGGGAGATATTCATCAACGCTATTTCCCTACGCTGGTTTCCACAGTGTCTGGATTGGTCATCTCTCTCTGTCCACAGATGCCTCGGGGTGCTTGTCAATCTAAATTTGCTGATTAAATACCTACCTTGCACCAATTCTGCCTACGATAGCTGAAGCCTCAACAGCATAACTTGGCCAGTTGAGGCAACTCACAACACCACCCCCTCAGAGCAGTATGGATCAGGTGAAAAAGAGGAACCTCTCGAGGTCAGTTTGAAAGGAGCCCCTCAAACTTCTTCCTGGCCCCCAGGAGACTAGCTAATCTCACCCAGATCTGAAGGGATAGAGGGAGGATCACTCTCCTCTAAGTATTGTGAGAAGGGAAATATGGCTCTACTGCTATGAATCTGGTTGGTCCAGGATAGCCCAGCATCAACAGTTGTCCAAAAATACAGGCTTCTTTGTTTTACAAATAAGGAAGAAAACCAATGGCTCCCATTCAGCTGAGTATCTCTCTTCCTTATGATACCTGTATCAATGAGTCCCTGCCATCTCAGGGCCAAACTACAAGTGACGAATGACACAGGTTGGACACTTGTCAGCTTCCCTCAAATTTTGATGGGAAATGTAGGCAGCTTGGCGGAATGTTGGACAAGGGACAATTGAAAAGTCCATTGGACAGCAGTCGGAGAGCCAAGCTGCAAGACCAGGATGCCTACATTTCCCATCAAAACTTGAGGGAAGCTGACAAGTGTCCAACCTGTATCATTCATCACTTATAGCTTGGCTCTCAATTTAACTGGCAAGGCTATTTAGGAATCAAAATGGATATCATACAAAGTATAGAGTGCTGTATGGTAAATAAGAGACCATAAACTTAAAGTGAGCAGTCCATGTTAATCACAGTAAAAAAGATAAAACAAAATATATACTTTTAACACTATAATGGTCAAAAAAAAATTCCTCACATTTAGTAAACATAAATACATGTATTCTTGGCCCCACTAGTTTAATTTTAAAACAAAATGGATACTCCATTTATTTCCAATGAGGCATTTAAGCAAGGGCAAAACTAGATATTATCAAAGGCAGAGGACTGTTGGCTTAACTATGGCAGTCCTGTGAAAAATTCTCCTCTAATGTGTAATAACACTTACCATATGTCTTGACATTCTGAATTTTCCTGCTCTCTGCTCTACATTTTTGCCTACTACTGGCAGAGGCAGGAAAATGTAAAATATCATGTTGATATTACACCAGGTAAATGTTGCAACTTATTAGGAAGTGATAAACATGATGATTCTAATTTCTGTAGCACGCCAGTGGTTTATTTTGGCCTTCAATAGAATGTTGACAGTTTGTATAAAAGAGGCAGTTTAGATATTTAGAAGCACAATCTCTGTTTGTAAAAAGAAATGACAACTTATCGGCATCCATTTTACATATATGTAAAGCTGGGGAGACTGAAAGACAAATAATCATGCCTGTTCATGTCCTTTGAAATATATGAGCAAAACAATTGCTTCTTAGTATGAAAAGACTAGATGAACAGAAATATTTTCCTGTTATATAAAAGCATTACATAACAACAGCTTTTCTTTCTTCTATTCATGTATACTATCATTTTCAAAGGAACCCTTGGAGAGAGAAACATTTAATGCTATTCCATCAGGTAGTGAAGTCTTACCTTCACCCAAAGGAAATACTATTAAGCAAAGCCCCTTCTGGCCTTTGGTTCCACTTGTTTGACCTGCATGTTAATCTCAGCAGAAATTTTCTTTGCACGCATTGTATTAAGAGTTTTAGAGTTTGCTCAGTAATGTGAACATACGGCTCCCCCTGCTCCATCCAAATGTCATTTGCAATTAAGTCTTGCACTAAGCCTGCCTGTTTCTAGATATGCTTCACCACTCAGGTATTCCATGTGCACCTTTGCAGTATAAACTAATTGCAGTGTTGACAGCAGCATTTAATGGGACTTTGCCCCAGTGAGCGTTTGGCAGTTTGGCTCTCAGGGTAATACCTAGAGTGACAGAATGGGGATAAAAGGTTAGTGTGTGCATATTCTAACAGGAGGGTTTTTGTGTGTGTGTGAAATATCCTTCTCTACAGTGCTATTATATAACAGCAAGGAATGTCAAGAAGATACTGACAAAAAAGGGGATCCACACAAGCATATACACAGAGCCTCAGACAGCTTTCCTACCATGGAACCTATAGGTCTATTTCCAATATGAATCAGAATACTTAAGGGAAGGAATTTCCACCCTCTGAATTCCTAGCATTTTCCTAAAAGCAACAAATTATGATGAACCATTGCCCTGTTAAAGGGACTAGGTTAATAGCTATGGTAAAGAACTTCTCTTGGAAGTATCCTTAACATGAGGAAGTCCTGGAAGTCTCACATACATGACATTGTAATGATGCAGTCAAATTCAGCACATCCATTTCTGTGTGACTAACTATTGCTGACATACCATTAGAACAATAATAAGCCAGATGTTGCTTTAGCTAGGCTAAGAGCCAAGATACAAATGATGCCTTACACAGGTTGGACACTTGTCAGCTTACCTCAAGCTTTGATGGGAAATGTAGGCATTCTGGTTTTACAGCTTGGCTCTCCATTACAGCTGCAAGACCAGGATGCCTACATTTCCCATCAAAACTTGAGAGAAGCTGACAAGTGTCCAACCTGTGTCAGGTGTCACTTGTAGATGCTATGTGGAATGGCATGAAATGGTTTAGAAACCTTCTCTTGGACTCTAGGCTTGCTTTTAAAGACTGGTTGTTTGCTAATTAGAAGTGGACTTAGATGGCTTTGTGTTACAAGGAATGAGCCAAAAGATTAAAGAATAAACACACTTCAACTGAACAATCTTAAAATTAATACATTTGCAATGTTTACTTTCCTTATGGACAGACCCCAATCACCATACACACTACAGGACCCCATCAGGGACATAACAAAATGATGTCAAAGTTTATTCTTTGACAAATTAGACATTTGATCATGGCCCACAGAAAACATTGATTAAAGACAGACTGTCTGTTTATCTGTTAAAATATACAAACACACACACATGTCATGCCAGGTATCTTCTACTCATATATAATAGTTGAAATAAATTTCTAAAGGAAATTTCCCTAGATAGATTTGAAAGTATCACTGCTAATTTCATGCTAGATTTTGTATTAGAACAAGTTTGAAACTGGAAAGCAGCAGGGCACTGCAATTACTAAAGACAGGAAAATTAGCTGATATTTCACAATGCACTACATGTAAGTCATTTCATATCTAAAAATATTTGCAGAAATATTGCCTGAATGACAATGGACAAAAGTATCTCCAAAAGAAAACCCCTGAACCTAGGAATAACTCTGCAATTTACAAATCCCTGGTATGCCTAGTCACCTGGGAATCCCAGGTAGAAAAACGCATCCAGGGGCATCTGAAGACCATCAGCTTGTGCATCTAGAGGATGAAGAGTTTCAAGGCCCTATTATTCCTAGGTCACAAGACCACCATATCCATACTAACTTCAGTTGTCTCTGGATTCCAATTGAGCTCCTTTGTCCATATTCAGTTCCCAGCCACAACCAACACCAAGGTAGCACTGAAGTTGGGTTGCCAATCTACAGGTGGATCCTGGAGATCTTCTGGAACTATCATTGATCTCTAGACTACGGAAATCAGATCCCCTGGAGAAAATGGCTGCTTTTGATGCTGTGTCCTAAGGCATTATACCCCCTAAAGTCTCTCCCCTTCCCAAACCCTGTCCTCCTCAGGCTCTACCCCCAAATCTCCAGGAATTTCCCAACCCAGAGTTGGCAACCCTACACTGCAGATAAGCATTAATTACTGAACAGAATGTGAAGGAAGACCAGGTCATAAGTAAATGAGCATTCCAATGCATTTGATGATGATGTAATGGTCAGAGAAGATGCCAGTGATGACAATTGAACGTCCCTTTGCCTTCCCAGCCCCCTTCATATATACTCAGGCATAGGATGACAAAGGGAAGTCCATAGGTCACATGAATAGGTACTGCAGACACTTAACAGTTCTGGAATTCATGCTCAACTTGAATTTCCCCTACTTTCTTCTGCAGTCCATTTTAGTCCATATTCTGGAAAAATAAATTTGGCTTCATATAACCATTTGAATTAAACTGCATAATACTATGTAATCTTTGTATGTTTTATTCTGTTGATTTTTCACCATAAAATAAAATCTCTCTCTCTCTATGTTCACTAAAATAATATGGAACTCAATAGTTTAGAGGGTTACTCACTTACTTGAAAGACACAGAGGTCAATTTTAAAAAATAGATTATATTTTTAGTCAAGTATAATGAACCAGTAAGCACCTTGGTCATTCCTACTATCTCTTTGCCTCAGTGCAAGAGTTTGGAATTTATGACTTGATCTGAGACATAAACTGAACTGTTGTTTTTCTTAAAAAGGAAACAGACCTCCTTATTGTGATCTCAGAAGGTAGAAACAGTTGAAAGAGGGAAAAAATTCCAAACAAAACCCACTGGAACTACATAGGCTTTAATTGGCTATTGTTGCGTATTTGGAACAGATCCTTGAGCCAATCCATTGCTTTTAAGCAAGGAATGAAGTAATTTGTGACACAAAATGAATAATTTCATGGTTGATTACAAGCCCTTCAGAAACACTTCTTGTTGCTATTTCATAGTCAGTCTGTATCTGTCAAAAATCTACACTAACACAACTCAATGTTTACACAAATACAAACATAAATATTACTATGTGTCAGGGCTTTTTTTCAGGGGGAACGCGGGAGAACGGAGTTCCAGAACCTCTTGGAAATGGTCACATGGCTGGTGGCCCCACCCCCTGATCTCCAGACAGAGGGGAGTTTAGATTGCCCTCCGCGCCGCTGAGCAGCGCAGAGGGCAATCTATACTCCCCTCTGACTGGAGATCGGGGGGCGGGGCCACCGGCCATGTGACCATTTTTTCTGAGGGCAACCCATTGAGTTCCACCACCTCTGTTCCCAGAAAAAAAGCCCTGCTATGTGTCCTGTATAAATTATGCAGGTAAAGCAAATTGCACACATGTTCTTGGTTTGTACAATCTATTCTATTTCTGCCATGGCTTAGAAAGACATTATTTAAAAGATTTCATATTCTGATTACTAGAAATCCTACTGAGTTTCCACTTCAGACATTTCTGTGGGCTTTTCCAGCAACAAATTTTAGAGACTTAATATCCAGAAACTTAAAAATATGAAAGCCAAAGTTTTGACAGTTGAGTTCTGTGCCCAGTACCAAATTCTGCACTTCTGTGATATGGATTATGGAATCATGACATCTGAATTACTAACACCATATTCCATTATTTTAAAAATAATCTGCCAGTTATGAAATGGCAGCATGCATCTGTACCAGAAATGACCACTATTTCACAAAGCTTTCTTTGAGAAGACATGCAGCCCCTCTCATGAAAACATCTAGTTTTGCAAACAGGGTTCATGGAGTGGGGTATACCTTGGGCAGTTGTGGATCTGCTTTTCTTGGTCCCCCCCTCAAAAAAAAGATTGAATAGACATCAGTCACAGATGCTTTAGGTATGAAATAGCCTATCATTTCAGAAAATTTAACACTTTTAAGTCCATGACTCTGTGAAGCACCTTGGAGGTTTGGTTTCTGATGCCGTACAAGCCAATTTGGACTAACATACTGGGTAGTTTGATAGGAACCAATTTCAGACAAAAGTATTTTGATTTCTATACAATGCGTTAACTGTTGCAAATGCATTTTCAAGATTATTTTGTCCCCTTATTTTCTATTATTCCATGAATGCTTTGAAGAAACACTTTTCTTTTTAAGAGCTCAGTGTGTTCTCTTTATTTTCTCAACAGGTTTATTGTGTTCAATCAGCTGTTCTAAAAAGAAACATAATGTTACGTTTACTGAGAACAAAGACGAGCATTCACACAGGAAAACTACATGGCCGATGGGTAGCTTTTGATATATAATCACTGGGGTAGATTCTAGAGATTAAGAGCTACAATTTTCAGTGGCATCTTAACCAGAGTTACACCTTGCTAAATCCACTGAAGTTAATGGGCTTAGAATGGTGTAACTCTGCTTAGAACAGCACTGTTTATGTATGATACTCAGAACCACACATTTTAATGTCCACATCTGCCATCGCTTCATAAATTCGTACTTTTTCTAGAAATCAGAAAATCAGCGAAATACCTAGAATTGACTCTGCATAGCAAATCCCTTTTTTGCCAGCAGCAAACTGTTTTACTTATACCTTCTGTGATAGCAGGCAGCAGCTACTGAACATGCATGAAATATGTTCCATCTCTCTTTCTATAGAATAACATGACAACTGGAAAACATAGAGTAGATAGTGCATTTTCAAATATTAAACAAAAGAAACATCATGATAGTGTATTTGATTTTTTTTGCAAACACCTATGTTTACAAATATCTGAACTATGGCAACCTGTCAACCTATTTCACACATAAATAAATCAGAAAATAACTTCCTGCCTCCAATTCTAAAATTAGATTTTAGACTCATATTTGTTCCTCTCCTTTGGACTTCTCATAAAATCAAATCCCAACTTACGTAGGGTTGGCAGGTCCCTGGAGAGACAAATCAGATGATAGGAAGATTGGGGGGAGGCACAGGAGGGCATTACCTTGCACATTCAATCAGCCCCTGGCATGACCCATTACTTCCTTGTCATGCCAGGAATGACATTATTCCTGCCATGGCGTGGATACATGTGGGAGCGCTCTGGAGGATATTGGAGATTGCTTCCCTTTGACCATCAAATCCCTGCACCTTTTTCCCCTCGCCAACTAGGCGAGAGGTGGCAGGGAGTGGAGGCTGCAAGTGGGAAATCCCACACCCCCACCAGGGGAATGGCAAGCCTAAGCTCATGGGACTTCCTTTTTACAGTAAACAATGATATATAGAGAATGAATGAATCCCTGAGTTTGCTTAATGTAAAAATCTATGCTTGGAGATCACACAAGCTTGGTGTACATTAGGGAAGCTTAGAGAAACGGTGGGAATAAATTTGCTATGAACCCTAAACTGCAGGACTATGGAACTGCTGTGCTAAGAACACTCCCCCCCCCCAAACAGTGTTCTTGTTGGTTAAAAAATGTTTCTAAAATGGTGGTAAGACAGCGTAGGGAAGGGGAGAATAATTCCCACTTTATACTTGGAATTCTGCTCCTTACAATTCAAAAATTTTGATAGAATAACTTTGGATTGAATTCCCAGGAGTAGAGGGGGATCAGACTCTAAGCAGGATGAAGCTGGAGGAATCCAATCACCTGTGTTTAAAATTCCTATCATTATATTTAGTCGATATGATTGATAGAGCCACAAAATGGAACTAAGGACAGACTGGGGCCATTTCTCTACAAACCTGAAGGAACTCTAAGGGCTGCAGAAAAATCTGAAATCTTAATACACCAAAGGATTAACACACACACACCCCATAACAGTAACAATGTCTATAGCTTTAAGAATGCCCACTGAACTTTCAGTGGCTGTTGGGGTGGGGTTGCTAGCCAACCCCAACAATATTACGAAGCATTCCAAGCCTTGGTTTCTGTAAGGCAAAGCAATTAGGGAAAGCAGGGCTGGATTTGGAGACCAAAATAGCCCTGTAAAGGGTCCTGTCCCCCTCCCCTGTCATTTCCCCTGACATGGGAGGTCTGCTGGGGACAGACACAGAGGAGAATACCAGAAATTCACTACCCACACAATTCAGCCTGTCCTAGAGGTAGTGGCCATCACTCAACTAGGCTTGACCACTGGTTATTCCAGCTAGAATTCCCAGGGAGAGTCGTCAGGATGGAATAGAGAAGGAGGAAAAACGGCAGACATGGGGTAGATATAGGTAGGTTGAATGGTAGGTAGGAAGGAGAGAAGGAAGTAGGAAAAGAGGAGAGGCTAATGGAGCTGCCAGGGAAGAGAAAGAGGAAATCATGGGGGAGGGGATATGTGGAGAAATGAGATACCCCATGCAAGTCTTTGCGGGTCCCCTATTTGTAATTTAGCTGTTTTTCATCTTTTTTTCCCCTAAATTTTGTCAGAAAATGCTTTACTACTTAACTGTAGACTTGATTCCGCAACTCCCTGATGTTGTAAGCCTGTGTTTAGGTTGTGACATTTCATTTGGCAGTTGTGGGAATAACAAAACAGAATGCTCCTCCATGTATCTAGGCACATTGAAAACCGAGAAAAGTCAAAAGGTATGAGATGAAGTGTGACAAAAATACTTTGAGGAACACATGGAGGACAGCACAATCTGTAGCTAAAGGGCAATCAGATGCTACGATATGCAATCCCCTTGAGGGACAACAGGTAAAGTCTAATTTGCTTATAGGGAGTTGGGTATCTCTATAATAACACAGTATATCCACATAGCTAGTTATGTTGGTCTACTGCACTTAAAATTAACCAAGAGTCCAATGTATCTTTAGGAACTAACAACATTTAGTCAGAGACATGAAGCGTACATTCACATAAGAAGAATATGATCAATGCAAACACAGGGGTATATTAGAGTAAAAGAGGATGAGAATTGAGTGTTATGTATTCAGGCACATAGATAGCTGCCTTACACATGAATAAAGACAAGAGATAATACATACATACACAAGAGATAATGATTATGTTGATTAAGATTTTGCTGGAGAATACATTGCTGTCCCCAGCTTTAGTGTTGGAATGAAAAGATAGAACAGGAAAGGTTGTGGATTAGAAAAGACAGGAACAATACCAAGTTAAACAATAGACAGGCGGCTTTGGGGACTACTGGAAGGATAAGAGTCCCACTTTCTGGCAGTCCTATCACGTTTTTGACCCCAAAGCAGTCATTCTACCCATTTGTCACTCAATATGGTTCCATGTTACTAAATACAGTACCTAAACTCACCATTTCACTATTTTTACACCCTCCCAAGTTCTTTCCTCTTTATCACACAGCCTGATTGAGTCGTAAAGAAGCAGTTCCACCTAGTTTTTCACAGCCATTTAGAAGTATCTGTGAATTACAATTTAGAAAGAAAACATCATGCCTGCCTTTGAGTGAATGTTGATGTAGAATTGTGTTTTACATCAATGGATTCATCTAACTGGTGTCCCTATCTCTGCATCTGCATCAGTGAATGACCGCTTGGACCGGCACCTGTATCCTCATCCCCGCTTCCTTTCTCTTCTTTTTATTTTCTTTCTGAAAATGGTGGTGGTGGTGAAGTTAGGGGAAGCTTAGGAAATGGTAAAGGAATCCCCTCCCCTCTAGTTCAAATCAAGAGGCCTGGCTGCACCACCACCACCCAATCCTCATGGGACTGGGAGGAGGCCAGAGGGCCACCCAGCCCACCTCTCTGTGCTGCATTGCCTGCTGGATCCCCTATAAAGCCTGAGCTCAACTCCCCCAAATGGTCAAGTGGATGAGGCCATGTTGCACCAATGCTGGGGAGGGGAGGGTCTTCCACAGTCCTGTCATGTTCTGTAAAGTGTGGTCTAGGGCATGCTACTCTTCCATCGGGTGAACTTTTCTACTGGGAGGAACAGCACTGCTTGATTTGTGGGCAGGGCGTGTGTGGAGGAAAATTTATACTGTTGGTTGGGTTGCATGCTTGTCATTAGGATGATGGCTTAGCTCCTACAGGAACAGTAACAGCAGGATAACACCAACTGAATATGTTGTGTTATGTGGGTGTGTACCTTGGACTAACATCACCTGTTGGCCTTCAGGCCTGATACTGACAGACTGAGTGGAAGCATGGTTTGGGTCTGATCACCATTGTTGGCTCTATCTCCTATGGTGAGCTGGAGTGCATGGAGGTAGGGGTGGCTTAAGCTTCAGGTTTCTGGTAGTTTAGAGGTAGGTGTTTTTGTCTTGCCTGTAAGAATGTGCACTGGGGCCCTTTTCATTGCTTTGTCCTGTGAAGTTCTGCTTAGGAGGACTCAGTTTGAACCAAACTGGTCTTGTAGGGAGTATTACTGTACCCTACCAACACTGTTCAGCCCAGGGAGTGGTCAGGTTCCTTTGGGTTTGAAATGTCAGTGGAGAGGACACTGCAGCTGAGGTCTACCTAAACTGTAGCAACCTTAGGCTGTGGGTGTACAGGGCTATTTCAGCACACTTGGTGAGGAACAACACTCCTAGTATTCACTATGAGCAGCGGGCCACGTAAGAATGGCTCTGGGGTGCAACACTTGCTGAAGCCTGTAGGTATCTCTGAGTCTGGCTTAACTGAGACTGCTAGTGCTGCTGTGCCACCTACACAGGTTTGGCAGGCAACTGGTGCAACTGGGAATGGGTGTGCTGCTTCCTCTGAAACTCTGGCATCTGTTGTGACTCAGCAGCAGCTGGAGGACCAGAGGGGTCATGGAACAATTTGCATTTTCTACTGCTGAGGAGGACCAGAGGGAGCAGTTGTCTGATGTGATGTTTGGTGCTGACATGGAAGAAGTAAAGCTGGCAGTCACCCTAGTGATACAGAGGCTTTCTGATGGGCTGGAGGAGGGTTTAGTCACTGATGCCCCTTCTTATGTTCCTGTGGAGTCCAGCAGTCCTGAGGTGGGGAGGAGGGGAGCCATGGGTGTGTGGAAGAGGAAGAGGTGGAGCTGTTCTTTGGGGATATCGCACCTCATGTCCTCCCCCCAGGCAACCCCTCCAGTCCCTGTCAGCCACGCTGTGTATTCCCTGACCACCTCACAGAAGGTAGCTCAACAGGCACCCACTGAATGTGAGCAGGTGAGTGGGCTGCACAGCAACCTCCTCAGTATGGAATTACTTTCAGAAAACGGGACCCCAGATATGCTTAGTGCCAGCTCTGCAGATGGAGGATCAGCCAGGGGAGAGAGCTTGCTCATCTCTCCACTTCTGTGCTAAGGGATCACTTGAAGAACCACCACCAAGCGGCATTTCTTCAGGGAAAGAGAGGTGATGTTGGTCAGGCTGCTACCCAGCCACTGGCCACATGGGACATGTGTAGTTTCCAGCCTCCATCTCCAGTTCTCTTTCCTTTGGGTCTTATCATGGGATTGGGATGAAATTGAAAAGAAGCATATGGAAACAAGGCAGCAACCAACACGCAAGGACACAGAGGTAAGAATAATTTATTGGTACTATCATCACTTGGAAAAGGAAAAAAGGGAACAGAAAGAAGGATGTTTAAATTTAATGCCATCACTATACTGGGCTGATTGGACTTGCACTACCGCTACCATTTTGCCGATATAGTGTGTGCCCAGTCACCGACAGTCACCTTCATAGGGGGTCCATAGTCATGAGTATGTAGTGTACTTAAGGGGAAACACAGCAGGTTGATGGTTGAGAGGGAGGACTCAGTTTTGTGCGATTTTGGTGCTGTTAAGTGCAAAAACTGCTGCCTCAGAGCCTTGTTTCCCCAATCCCCCTTGAAAAGAACAGTGTGTGTGTGTGTGCACATGAGCAGCCAATGCTCATGTGTGTGCAATGGGCCAAAATTCATGATAACAGAAAGACAAACAAATTCGATCTGAACCGACAATGGCCCACCTGGAACAAACCAATAATGGAATGGAGTTCATTTTGAAGCCCCTAATTCAGAACTGAAATGGATTTTTTTTTTCAGTACACACCTCTATATTTTTATCTCTCTCTTTCTCCAAGGAATGGTCTTCCATTTTGCTCTCACAACCCCCCTGAAAAGTAGGTTAGAATTAAAGAAGGCCGTTGGTTCCAAGGTCATTCAGTGAGCCTTGTGACAGGTTGAGTGTTTGAGCACAGGTCTCTTAGTCCAGCACTCTAACCGTTACATTAAACTGGCTTTCACCCCCTGCCCCCACCTGCTGCCCCATGGCCCCACTCACCTGACCGGGGTAGGGGAAACACATGGGGGGGGAAGCAGGTACGCTCCCCTGCTCCCCTGTCACACTGGAAAATGACATCATTTTCTGGCATAACGGGGGAGCTGCTGCCCCTGCCCTCCAGCCTCCTGAACCTTGCTTGGGCCCCTGGGGGATCTGGCAACACTAAATGCAGACACTCATAAAATGAATTTTATTTTGTTGACTTACAACATTGTGGAATAATTATGTCCAAAACAAAGATAACCTACAGACCATATCTAACTGCCTAAGACTCTTCATTCATTCACCCAACCTGGTTCCCATTTTGTTGTATGAAAGACTGGCTGTTTCCACACTACTCACCTTCATCCGGAATGCTGCGGAATGTCATGAAAAAAACGCAGAAGATAGCGCAAAACACAATCTTCCATGTTTTTTTTCGCAACGTTCCGCAGCGTTCCGAATGAAGGTGAGTAGTGTGGAAATGGCCACTTAATGGGTGGATACAGTTTGTAGAGATTCATTACCTACTCTTAGTTTGGAGTGCCTGAAGTTCATAGCAGATAAGAACATAAGTGATAAGGACTTCATCTTTGAAAATAGTTTTTTGAACTATTAAGAGGGCACACAGGATTGGAGCCAAAGTACTTTTTTACTCATATAATGGCTAAAGTGCAGGAAACATGTATGTTCTTCCTCTTGAAAAAGTTTGTACAGCCACTTGTATATCCTCCTGCATAGGTGGAAGTACAGTAGTTACTACAGAACCTACTTATTTTAGCAGCACACTTTCCTGGAAGAGATATTTTCTCCTATGCTTACTACAGTCCTTCTAAAGACAGCCACCAAGTTTTAAAATTGTACCTCTGGCATTTCTCTTACCTGCTCATTGGCAAGAAATGAGCCATCTGCAGTCGTTTCATGCCCTGTTTTATATTGCCTTCTTAAGCAGTTACTCCCTATTAAGCCTATTGGCTTCAACAGATTTAGAAGAGTGTAACTCTGCTTAGGATTTCATTGTTAATTCTCCTGGAGATCATTTGACTGAAAGGTGGGGTACGTAAAATAAAATACTTCAGGACTACATGATCTTTTGAGCAAGTATTTGCAGAACAGCACTAGCAGCTATTTTCTTTCTGCTCACAGTTCTGTGTAATCAACCCATAAATTCAGTTTTTTGCAAAGACTCATTGTCTGAATATTTTCCCATCCTAAGAATAAAGGCCTCTGTTTAAAACTTTATGGTAATACCGGCAAGGTAGAAGTTTGAAAGTTTTGTTTTTAGAAAGAATGTAACAGGAATTAATTTAAAGGAAAGTTCTAGTGATACAGGCACTAGGACAGTATTGAGTTCTTACATGGAATTTGTCACAGCTGGTCGGTTGAAGTCGCACATCGTTGGCTGCGAAATTGTCTGTGAAATTAGTCATACCAAGCTGAGCTTGAAAATATACTTGAAGTATACAATATCAACATGTTTCAAGAATAAATGCAATATTAGGAATGTAAGCTCAGCCAAGCTTCTTCAGAAGAGAATAATATATCAACACAGTCATATTTTAGGAAATGAAATAATAGCCATTTCCACCAATTCTGACTGCAATTTGCAGTACTGCCATGTTCACCCTCAGCAATGAGTCCCAGCTGTATCTCACCCGAATGTTCCACATCAACATATACAGCATTTTTGTCTAGTCAAGCACTATCTGCTTACAGTAACATCTGGAAATTAAACACTGAAATGGCACTGATCCCTCCAGTTAAGACCATATTTAGAACTAAAAATCAATATGAAACAAGGGGCAAGTGAGGGCACAAATGAACTACAAAGGGTGTAATAATTTTGTGTGATGTGGTGTGTCTGGCTGTTAAGCATTTCTTGATGTCTCTTGTGATTTGTAATGGCATTGGAGCATGAATTAACATTGAAAGCCAACACAGACTATTGCCAATAATATGATTCTAACTGTATCTAATATAAATCATAAAAGAAGTACTACCTACTTCTCTAGCTGCACAAAGCAAGACAGGATTATAGTACTTCCAAAACTAACTGGTTTACCATAGTGTTGGATTTCCAAGACAACAATAGCTTATATATGTATAAATAACTTGTTACATCCTAGTAAAATTAACACAAATGGAAGTGATAGTTGCTGGCCCGAGAAAGAACACATTACTGTATTACAGATTCAAAAGTTGTTCTAATGTATACTTAAGGGATTGGTAACTTTTATTCTTATCTGAGGTTGGTAGTAGGAAGACTTAAAGAAAATGGATAGAATCATTTAAGTCCTATCCTGTTTTATGAGACATAAGCAAATACATGGGAAGAACCCACATGTGAAAAACAATGGCCTCTTATAACATCAGCCAACACTATTGGAGGAGAAAACAGTTCATGCTCTAGTCCCAGTCAACACACACATGTAAACAGGACTAGATGAGAAGAGTCAGGGAAAAACTCGCACCTCCTCTATTATAAACTGCTTCATTAGAGAGACTGACATTATACTTTAACAACCCTAGGGAAACATTTCTTCAGTGGATGAAAGTCATCTACCTCATTCTTCTCACAGTGAAGAAACAAGAAAAGTCTTTTGTGTTCTATGAGGAGCTGCCTTTGAAAACCGCCTAGAAACCTCAGCTAACCCAAAATGCAGCATCTAAAACCCCAGAACTCAATCCACCTAATACCTTTTACTAGGCCAACCAAGTAACACATAAGAGCATGCAAGCTTTCAAGTTTTCCAGAACTCTTCTTCATGCTGGATGTTACAAAATAATAAAAAAGGAAGACCAGAATGCAGCAGCCAGGCTGCTGTTGGATACAGGGATCATATCACCTGCGTTGAAAGAACTGTACTGGCTGCCTGTCTGTTTCCTGACACAATTCAGAGTGTTAGTTCTTACATTTATGGCTCTAAATGGCTTGGGGGTCATTTTAAATCTGCCTCTTCCTGTACTGCCCACCCACCAATTAAAACTTGCTCCTTGTGACTGTCTTCAGAGATAAGACAGGACGTGACCAGAGATAGGGCTTTTTCAGTGGTGGCACCTCACCTGTAGAATGCTCTGTCCCGTGAGATTCACCTGGCACCTACCCTACTCCCTTTTAGGGTCAAACTAGACATGCAGGATTTTAAAGAGTTGGGTCCAGGGTCCTTAGACCCAACTCAGGTTCCCCACATTGCACAGCAGCTGTGGGGAATGGCTATTAAAAAATAAAGGAGAGCCCAAATGGCCTCAGAAGTCCACCACAGGAGGAAGAAGAGATTCTGTCTCCCCCCAAGCTGTTTTCCATAATAGGGAGAAGGGGAAACGCTCTGTTCCCCAGATCCAACTCTTTAAAAACCTGCACGTCTAGTCTGACCCTTAGGCACCAGGCCAAAATACTGCTTTTTACTCTGAATTTATCTTAAGGAGTTGCTCTTTTAAAAATAATTTTTAGAGTCTGCATCTAGCCTGCAACTTGTTTTAAGCTGCTAAACATTTTATACTCTGGCTGGTTTTTTAATTCTGGGTTTTTAGTAGTTTATTAATTGTCAATGACTTTCATGGTGTTTTATGTTTATATTATGTTTTACTTTGCAAGCTGACTTGAACAGGGTTTGTGAGGAGGTGGCATAGGAATTTTCTAAATAAATAAATATTTAAGTCCTGATTCACACTATCACTTCTGATGTGGGAAAATCACTATGAGCTATGTTTTCCTCATATTATTGCGCGTGTGATAAAGTGGTCTTGTGAATGAGCATTTTCTGTCCTGTTTGCCCAGTTCCACAGCTAAGAGGACAGGCAATGAGTTCCAGGGCTGGAATGATGGGGGGGCAGGGGGGGTAGTCTGCCCCCGGCGCCACCAAAGAGGGGCGCCAGGTGCAGCTGCCAGCCCCAAGAGCGTGCGGGCAGCAGGACAGGGGCAGGTGAAAGGCAACGCGGGTGGCTGGGAGACCGCCCACGCCATTCGCCTGCCCCGCAGGACAGGGGGCACATGGCAAGCTGGCCACCCCCTGTCCTGTGGGGCAGGCGAAAGGCAGTGTGTGTGGCTGGGAGGCTGCCTGCACTATTCGCCTGCCCAGCATGACAGGGGACGTGTGGCAAGCCGGCCACCCCCTGCTCTGTGGGGCAGGCAAAACGCAGCAGGGGTGGCTGGGAGGCTGCCTGCACCATTCGCCTGCCCCGCAGGACAGGGGGTGCACAGCAAGCCAGCTACCCCCTGTCCTGCGGGGCAGGTGAATGGCGCAGGTGGCCTCCCAGCCACTCGCACTGCCGCCGCCAGCTCTGCAGCACGCCAGGACAGCTGGCTTGCCGCGGGGCAGCACTCGTCGCACTGTGTGATGATGTCACGCAGTAATGTCATGACATTTAAAAATTCCTGATCTACAGGGATTTTCCCCTAAACGTTTTCCTTTTCTAAATATGTACAATATAGTACATTGCTTTTACTAAATAGTCTATACAGATTTTATTGTGCAGGATATGCCCAATGTGGCCCATGTTTTCTGTCTGGACTACTATTAGTCCTGTTTGATTTGGATACACAGATCCATGTACAACTGTGTCTTAAATTATTGGTGGGAATAAAACATTAATTCTTGCTGACAGCAGGTGGCATCTTCAATTTACTTGCAGCTTATTATCTGATTGACTGTTGATTTATCATAGAAAAAACCTTACTACTTTAAAAAATCCTTTCATCAACGGTGTGCAGTCAAGATGTTAAAAAGTAATTTGATACATGACTATTTCAGCTCTTTCACCTTTAATGCAGTATTTTTATGCCTGAAAGTTGATATCTATCAGGGATTTTAGGTCTTATGTTGTGGTCAGCTGCTGAATCTCAGCATCTTATCTTGGATGCCAAACATGAGCATGATGCTGTAGCTTTTAATCTGCCCCCCTATTCTCCAGATCATAGATCAGACAATCACAATTTATGCTATCACCTTTCTTCCTTTTAAACATGGTTGCCTCCAAGTAATCATTGAACAGGATCCAATCAAGGATGTTTTCACTATGGAGGCCTCTCTTCTGACTTAAACTTGAAATGTCCCGCAAATTTTGTGGAATCTCATCAGTGATGGCTCAAGGTTACTTATTGCCTCCCCCATTTCTGTCCCTAATCTCTACTGACATCTCATCCAGGAACTGGAAGAGATAAACTCTCTTTGCACGATTGATCCCTAATAAGCCACATGGTCCCTATCAGGCTTAGTTCCTTTTGCAAAAGTTCAGCCATAATTTTGTTTGTCCTGGGAAAAGGTAACCAAAAGTGGTGGGTGAACTTTTGTGAGAAAGAAGTAATCTTGCATGAATTTTGAAAATGGTTTGTACAGCTGCTTTCAAAAGTTCCTGGGGGAGTATCAGCACTCTCAGGCACAGGAGGCAGCTGACAGGTGGGCGGGCAGTGGGCGGGGTGGCAGTGAGTAGGATGTGATATTATCTCCTTGCAAAATTTGCCACCTGAGTCAACCACTGAAAGTTACCCCATTATAAAGTTGACCATGGCAGCCTGTGATGTAATACAAGAAGCTGAAGTTGGAGAAGGCAATAATAGAAACTTCAGGTTTTGCCTATCCACAATACTCTTTGAAAACAGGGTTACACTTAATTTGTTCATTGAGGTCTTTTGTGCAGGCAAACATGGGACTATGCATACGAAGTCCTGCTGATCGGTAGGTTCTGTAGCTTAAAATTCATCTAGAGGGCATCTGTTCCCTTCCAAAGTGCACATGAGGCAGTTTCCTGCTGAAACGACCCACGTTCTGGGAGGGGGAGTGCCCCTGACTTTCAGATTTTCCAGGTAATAAGTAGTGAAGAGTGCACAGCAGACCTCAATGAACAACAGTTATAGGTAAGTGCAACCCTGTTTTCTTTGTTGGTCCTCTGTGGAGTCCTACATAAGAATTTAGCAAGCCACTTACTCAAGGAGGAGGGTTGGGCTCTTCACTAGAACAGAGTTTGTAGGACTGCTTGACACACTGCTGCTTCCTTCCTGTTGTGGATATCTAGGGCATAGCATCTGAGGAAGGTGTAGGCCAATGTCCATGTCGCAGCTCTGCACCTTTAAGAAGAGCTGCTGAAGACACCTGTGTCCTGGTGGAATGGGCATGAATCCCTAGTGGACAAAGTAAGTCAGTCTGTTCATAGCGCATTCTGAAATGCCTGCACTACCCACTTAGCAATTGTCTGTGAGTTAGCCCTCTTTCCTTTATTTGGCCTGCATAGCAAACAAATAACTAGATATCTGACCTGAAAGATGCTGTATGGTTTAGGTAGAAAAGTATAGCCTTTCTAACATCCAATGTATGGAGTGCCCTCTCTGCTTCAGACATAGGAGAAGGGGGAAAAACAGGGGATATCAGTTCCTGTGATGTATGGAATTTAGAAACCACCTGTGGGAAGAACTGGGTCTAAGCACCAACTGGGTGCTTAGACCCCACTTCCACCCTACCAGCTTCCAAATCTATAATGAGTCTTCTGTGGGAGACCTCTTTCTGCCTGGAAGAATGTTGTGACCTGGATCTAACCTTCTTCCTGGGTGGTTCCAAGGGCTCAGGAGCAGACCGTTCTATTCCCTCAGATCTGGATCTGTCAGGGTTTGGATCCGTGTGTACCTGATGGAGTGGGTGTTGAGAAGGAAGCTCTAGCTGTCAATTCTGACTTCCTGGATTTGGAGAGCTGTCAGATCCAAGAAGTCATAGAAGCTGATGGACTCAGAGTGCTGGAGGCTGATTGATGTTGATGGATCAGTGAGGGCGGCATCAGCTCTGAGAGGTTAGGAGTGGTCAACATCAAATGATGTTGTTGGATCTGAGAAGACATCACCAGATCCAATGGGAGTCTTTGAGGACAAACCTGCTAGTGGGATTGGATCTGACCAGTCAGGAAGATCTGCAAGGGCAGAGGTTTTGGCTGATTTAGCAAATGGGCTATTTGCAGCCAATAATACCCTGCTCCCAGGGTGCAGCTTTGTGTCTAGTGGCCCTTTCCGCCCAGGATTTTGGAATGAAGCTCTGACAGTACTTACGGGAATTGATGTTGTGGCCTTCCCCAGACAGATGAGGCAAAGAGAGTGCCTGTCCGTTTCTGTCATCTCTGTATTGCACTGTGTGCATCTCTTAAATAGGGCTTTTTCAGACATTTTAGAAGTTGGAAGAAAACTACCTAACCTTATTCCTTCATTCTCACTCTCTCCCCATCCAGGTGTGAGTGGTGCAAAAAGAAAAGGAAAAGCTGGCATGGTAAGGACAGAGGAATGCTGCAGAGGAACCTCTCTACCTGGTGGTAAAAGAGGAACTAAGAGTTGGGGATGCTGCCTCTCCCAAAATGCAGGCTGCTTTGGTGGGAAATGGCTGTGCAACTGGGAGGGGACAGGCACCCACTAGATGAATTTTAAGCAGCAGAACCTACCTATCAGCAGGCCTGCACACGCGCAGTCCCATGTGGGACTGCACAGAAGACCAATAATGAACAATAAGTGAGTTTCTCCAATATACTTCATGCTACTTGCCTTAAGTTTATTTTTCCCGACTTCCGGATCATTCTAAACCACTTTATTGAATTTCTTCCAGCCATTACATACAAATACTATCCTCTTCTTTCTTTCATACCTTGCTGAGTATTGTTGCTCCCACTAGCACTTTGGATTGTTCAGAATTTGGATTATGAGTTCACCAGATCCCTTTGTATATATGTGTCATTTGATAACTAATCATAGTAAAAACCATTACTGGAATCAGCTGTTTATTGATATATGCCACTGTGCAGACCCATTAATGCAATCTGACCACTTAATGATTTTGTTGTGTATCACTATGTGCAGTGCAAACACTACACATAATCCAAATTACTGTCTCAAACAATTTGCTGGAATCTGCAGGTAGCCTGGATGATTGGCTCTAAAGAATCATATTGTTCAACTATGCACACCCCTAACATCGCCTTCCGTTTAGTGGCATACAGGAGGAGGAGATGATAAAAAGAAGGTTTATGACAGTTTTTCCACACACTTTTAACATCTAGAATGTGTTCTTCCATTTGTCACTGTAAAATCATACAGTTAAGAAAAGGAACACAGTGATCTGCTTACTCGTATTTATCTTCTGAAGTGAAATGTGCTTTTCCAACTGTCTACGAAGTTTCACTTCCGCTCCATATTTGCCTGTGGTCCCATTATCAGCCAGAATAAAATGAGAGTGCATGCTGTTAAGTACTGTTAGTTTACTCATTGGATTGGACATCGTTTGGTATGGCCGGACTACCTGCATCAGAAGAGAAAAAAGAGAATGTAACCATAATGAGAAATAGCATGGAATTTCTGACAGAAGTTAGTCTAGCTCAGGGGCCTTCCATTTTTCCAGACCCAGGACCCACCTTGAGCCTTCATGCAGCACAATGAAATGCACCAAGCGTGTGACAAAACATGTCATCATAATCATGTGATATCATAGTCATGTGACTAGGGTTGCCAGGCCCCCTCGATCTCCCAGCGGGAGACTGGGGCCTGGCTCTTACCTTGGAGGAGTGTGTGCGTGTGCGCACTTTGCGCATGCGCGCGTGCTCCTGCAAGCATGATGACGTCACTTCTGCGAGTGATGTCATCACGCAGCCCCCATTGGGGCGCTGATCGGGCCTGTTGTGGGCCCCTGCGGAGTGCAGGAATGCTCCTGCACTCCACAGGGGCCCCGATCCAGGCCAAAACAGACCTGATCCTGGGGCTGCTGTGCGTGGGGGCGCGCAGCACCGCAGGGGGGCGCGCATGGAAGGTGCACCCCCCCGCTGGCCAGGTAAGTGGGGCGGGGGTGGGAGGGTGGGGGCGGGGGATCCCCTGCCCCCACCGGGGGTTGGCAGCCCTACATGTGACAGAAAGAGGAGCTGAAGTCTCTGCTTGTGATTGCCACTAAGCAACTTTGTCTCACCAAGCTGCAGGTCCTTTCAGAATGGTGTACTAGCAGCAAACAAAGGTGGATGCATAGGGCTCATAACAACCCAGCAAGTGGTACTCTGTGACATACTTCTGGTTTATGACCTACTGGTTGAAGCAATGGTCTGAGGCAATGGTATGAGAGTAGGATTCCAGAACACAAGAGAAAAAGGTAAAATATATTGCTGCATCCAGAAGTCATAACTTGAACATCTTAGAAAATGTGGCAACCATAATATGATCTTATCTTTGAGGAAATGTATGTTTTTATGATGTCCAAATTATACTTCTAATTTCACATTCTAATGTGAAAAGGTCAGTATTAGCTTTCTTCCTTCAAATCTTAGAAAATCCATTTAGAGGAAGAAAGCTGTTTTAAATCTTCTCACATTAGAATGTGAGACAATCCATTTGATAGTTTAGAAATCTTTCAGTGATGATCTCGAATTATTTTATCTTAATATATATTTTATGGACCACAACTGCTACTTGAGAAAATACCATGTCATCATTTTTATAACAGTTGCACATATCACAGAGAGACTAACTCAGAATATGTGGTTTAAATATACCCATAGTTGTAAAAATGCAGTACAGTACTACTGGAAAGATGACCCTGAATGTATGAGGACACCCCCGCCCCCCACAACCAAGAGAGACGGAACAGACTGGTTTTTCAAAAGCCAAAACAAGACAACATGACAAGGCATATGCTGATATATGGCCTTTTTAAAAAGCTACACCCTGCCTGAAGCACAGAAAAGCAAACATTGTAGACCAGGATTTGGAGCCAGAAATGTGGGTCAGTAGAGAAGCAAAGGTGGGGAAAGCAGAGCTCATGATAACTCTGCAGCAGTGAAGCTCATTCTCCCTTCACTGTCCTGCCACTTTTCACTGTTCACCAGAGAAGGAACCACAGTTCTGAAACCAACTAGTCAATCTGTTTACCTTTTTCTCTATCCATCTGCAACTCAAGGCCGAACTACAGACTTACGTTTTTAAAGAGTTCGACCACCTCGAGTTCCTTGCAGCCACACAACAGCTTTGTGGATTAGCTTTTTAAAAATGAGCTTAGAATGCCATTGCAGGGGAGAAAAGGACTCCTGTTTCCCCCAGCCGTCTTCCTGTGTAGAAACAGCACTGAAGGGAATTATTTATCCATTGTTGCTGGTCCACCCAGAATACTCCACGGAGCAGCAAAAATAGGGAAACAATTCCCTCAGCACAGTTTGTGTGTTGGGAAATGGCTTGGGGGGGGGGAGGCAAGAGTTCTTCCTCTTCCATGACAGTGTTCTGATCCCATTTGGGCTCGCCACAATTTTTTTTTAAAGCTGTTCCCTGTAGCTGCTGAGTGGCTGTGGAGAACCCAAGTTGGGTGCAGGAACCCGGACCCAACTCTTTAAAAACACAAATGTGTCATTTGGCCCTCAGACCAGCCTAAATGTCAGAGCTTGCCAGCTGCTGCTTGACTTTCACTGCCACTCCTCTCTGCTGTCATATTAGGGTAGTGTTCATTTTTTCCAACACTCTCCCCACAGTTCTTCCAATGCTCTCCACATGTACAGGGAGAGAATTACCTCTCATATCAGCCCTGCCTTGACTCAGCTAAGCAACCATTTGGCAGAATTCCCTGTTCATGTTGGAAGATACACACCCACTTTTAGAAAAATATCATCTTCCTTTCCAGTAAACGCAATACATTTTGTACTAGATTATCCAAAAGCCATTGAAATAACTGTACATTAATTCCAGACTACACCATTTGTTTAGCCACAAGTCAGGCTGGGTTTCTGCTGACCCAACTTGCTTTCCCAGCAGCACCATGGCAGCTATGGGGAACTTAGTTCCTCAAGTGCTGCAGGGCCTGGTTCAGACTGGGACCATGGCACCAGGGTAGGAGGAGCTCCAGTCTTTCCCATGGGGCTGTTTCATCTCTCCTATACCCAATCCGTATAAGGCTGTGTAGTTCTTGGTGAAGCAGGTTCCCCACAGCTACTACAGGGTTGCAGGGAAAGCAGCTTGGGCTAAGGGGACCTCAACCTGACTCATAGCCAAATTATTGTGTAGTTAGACCCTTAGGGCCAAAATACATTTTCCTCTAGTGCAGGTTGAGAGAGATGATCTGGAGTTCTGAGTTTCCCAAGCATGCACAGACCAAATCTGGATTTGTTCTGTGATGTACGGGAAGAGAGGAAAAAAGGAAAAAGTTACAATGACTTTGTAAAAGATTTCAACAGCACTTAAACTGAAAGGAGTTCAAAACAGTACCGATATTCCAGGAAATAATATTATCTCTTTTGCTTCACAGATTTGGATTTTTTTTACTCTTTCTTCTGTCACTAGAAGATCTTAGTAGGAAACAGAAAACAAACCTGTTACCTTCCTCCCACCATCTCTACAACATAGAGTTCTTTTTTATGTTTTTGTCCAAACAAGGCAGAGCTATCTCAAAATCAACTGTTTGCAAACAAGATCACTTGTTTAACGTTCCAAGCTAGCAACATCTTCTTTTGTGCTTAGTCTGTACTTACTATGCTTTTGAATGCCATTTGCAGGCAAATGAAAGCTTCTGTTTTCCTCTGTAATTGTTACATATTCTATCACAGAGCACAGCAGATTTCATTCTGCTAGACAGACAAAATAAGCAGGTCTGAAAAGAGCAAGTCTATAACTGGTAAAAACTCTGCAGCTGTACAGTCCAATTTTGTAAGATGATGCTATTTATGACAGAAGTAATTTCATTCATAAGCAATTTATTATTCTATTATTCTAAAGCTCAGTAAATATTTATGGGATGACTGTCTAGGCCAAAACAATCTCACATGTCCACACTGTATCCATTCTTTGCCTTGGGCTGAAGTTTTGCCCCGTTGTCTCTTAGGGTCCAGGTAAGAGAAATTAAGGGAAAGGATATTTTTTACCAGATCAGTTAGCAGTACTCATTCAATATTGTTGTATTATGAGAATCTCTTAATTAGAGGTGGGCATGATAAAAAAAAAATTAACGATCAAGCTGATCGTGGATCGGTGCTGGCGACGATCCCGATTTAACGACCCGCACCGAGCATCTCCCATTCCCGATCCGTGGATCGTGGAGGCAAAAGCGGAGGGGCGCCCTGCTGTTACCAGCAATACAGGAACGGTGGGTGATGCCGGCGGCATCTGTGTTTGGCTGTCTGTGTTTGGCAGTCAGAGCTGCCTATCAGGGTTTGCAGGGATGAGATTGGAGTGCCCACGGCTACAGAACACCCCCTTCCCCCTCCTTCCCCTGGGTGTCTTCTCCCAGCTGGTGACTGCTTTGCTGCTCCATGGTTGGAAGGAAGCCCTGCGGATCAAGGCAAGCTGGGCTTCCATTCAGGTATCCAGGGCAACAGAAGGAGGGCAAACAGAGCTCAGGCATTCCCCTGGCTCCATTGCCAGGGGAATAGATTGCTGGTGCCTGAGTGTCTGGATCCCCGATCCGAGCCTGATCGCCCCGATCCAGGCCCCTCCCGATTGCTGGATCGTTGGCCGTGGACGATAATGATCCACCGGGTCACGATCGCACGATCGCCATTATTGTGGGTTTTTTTTTTTATCGTAATGCAGATCGTGCCCATCTCTACTCTTAATCATTCTAAATGATGCATTGCATCCAATATGTTTCACAAAAATGTAAGTCAAGTGCACTTCGTAGAAGGTTAAATGAAAAGGTCATAATTTACATGTTATCTTTATCTCTAAAGGAAAGGTAATGTGCTTCAAGTTATTATCAGATAGTGCTATAGGCTACAATGTTATTATTCCCACCACTGAGTGCTGTTGAAGTAGAAGCAGGAAGTGGTGCTGTTACCAGAAGCCATCAAGAGGCAATAACAGAGACTGACTTACTCACGAAGTGTCACAGAAAGATAAAAATATGGAAGAACACGATAGCAGAACATGATAAAAATTAAAAGAAAATCAATGTAAGTGATAATGTTAAACCACAATAAATTAATGCATTAAAGTGAAATAAATCAGTAAATATCATTAGCACAATAGTAGTTTAAGTTATTCAAAAGTCTCAAGATTTAAAAAGGACGAATTTTCATGGTTGGAACCTAGAACCAGTTAAAATAATATCTGAACATGTTTGATTCCTAGAATAAAGTTAGTATATTATAAATAAGTTTGCTTAGCAAGAATTCACAGATCCCGTGAGAGTTTCTTAAAGAACCATCCAAAACAAATTTTAAAAAGGAATATTACATATATTAAAACAATTGCTCAACTATTTCATGCAAATTCATGGAGAATCCTTAGCCTCTTAACCTCTCTACCCTTCGTCATGCTCAGCAGGTGAGTTCTAGAGATACAGCGTCTGCTACTTTACCTAAAGATAAAGGGAGGGGCAATAATCTGCCCCATATGGTGCATCCTGCAATAAATCTTTTCTGCCCCCAGCTCCCTTGGGGATGGTTTTGCCTTTTATCACAGTGCCTAGCTGCTTAGATTTGGAACGCATCCAGGAGAGGTTGCTTCTTCCATCATAGCTCTCCACTCTAAAACATAAAATATTAGCATTTTTTTACTGTCACTGTTCACCACCTACAATGCAGACTATATTTTGGCTCATAAAACAGGAAGGAATTAAAAACAGAAGTCACATCTGTGTGCATGTGTGCACACTCATCAATGCAATATCACATCAAAATAAAGAATGCAAAAAATAGCAACACAAATCCAAATCAGATCAGGGAAAACTACATTAATCTTCTCCTGGATCGAGGCATACTTTAGACTACAGATGTATTGCCTGACAAGAACAGGTGCATTTTCATTCTACACCCATCTACAAGCTAAATAAGCAATTGCTTACTTTTCTTGTGTTTGTGCACACATCCCCTTTTCATTCTGTTCATGCAATAGTTGTTTGCCTCTTATTGACATCGGTCCGTTTATGCACAGGTAACAAAATTAGTTGCTTGTTGTTGGAAAAGCAGCCATACAACATTGAGCGATTTGGCAGAGTAATAATAACTCCAGGAACAAATTCAGATTCTATAAGCTAACTTTAAGGGGCTGAATACATGGTTCAGTCATAACTTCAGACTCCAGAGTAATCTCTAGAGACAATTACAGGGAGTTTCAACTTCAAGTTAAAAAGTCTTCCCAAGCTTCCTTTATTTCACGTCTGTGAGCTAGACATATGAGAAGACACGTGGTGCATATGATCTTGAAAACTTTCATGGTGAACTCAGAAAGTATGCTTTCAGAATACAATTGATTTAGTGCCAAGAAAGAGTTTTGGATTTGCTGTGCATGTAATTGTTTTTACCAATGATACGTTTCTCTGACAAATGTCAATAATAATACAATGAATCTTGTATTTCTACTGCTTCATATCGTACCTCACTATCAATACAAGGATGTAAAAGCAAGTCCTACTGAATTTTAGCCTTAGTGCTATAGTCCTGTAAGTCCTGATCCAGAGGCTGCTATTCAGCATGAGCACAAGTTTGCTGAATGAGGGCTATGCTGTTGTTCTTTTCTCTCATTTAAAAAAATAAACAATGGAAGATGTGTCATCCATCACAGAAGAGATGGAAAACTGAGCTTTCAAGGAGGGGCACACATGGAAACTGAAAGTGAATAGCTTCACAGGGAAGCATAAGGAATCCTTTGCCATTCTTGCCTTCAGGCAAGATTCAGCCTGGTTAAAGTGTAGAAACTATCCACAGCTATGAGTGGGAAAACTTTAGAAGTTTTACCTTCCATGCATATCTTCCTCTTTACAAGATGAGTATGGTATTAGTATGACAACGTGACCCACACCTAGATGGGTGGGTGGGACTTGTGTTATATCAGTGATGGCATGGGCACTGTGCAAGGAGTGCCTCGCTGTGACTCATGCAATTCCAGTCCAGACAATAATGGCCCCACTAGTCAGATCCTGCACAACAAATGAATAACAACTGTATATTAGTTGCACTATAAATTGACAGTCTAAAAAGCCTCTGATTTTTTAGGTAAAACATCCCAAAGTCCTGGGATGGTAGTAAGGCATTGAAGCCTTTTGGAAGCTATCAGAACTGTCAGCAGTGAGCAGATTTTGAAAGCCTGGGTTCAATTCCAGGTCACATAAAGAAAAAAATAATCTGAACATGCACGAAGTGTTTTTAACATACCAGTGAAAGAACAGACAGCAACTATGGAGGAAAGGAACTGGTCAGACTTTTAACACACAGTTTTAAGAAAGGGCTCTGGGACTTTCTTTAGGAATGGTGAGCTGGTGATGATGAGTGCATAAACCAGATATATGGATTTTGTCTAAATAAGCAGGTTGCTTGGATTTTTGGTGAAAGACCGTTTCACAGAGTAGACAAGAATTCCATGACAGATTTAATATGGGAAGCAATAAGCAAATTAAACAGTTTGGATCTCTGTGTCCTTGCCCTTAACTATCTCCAACTTCTGGGTCTGTGTGAGCTGCTTTAATAAAAATGTATCGTGGTCATCAAAGCCACAATGAAAAAATTATGGCCTCAAAATGCTCATAACATCCTTCTAAACACTGGTGCTGACTAAGTTAAACACACTGTGTGAGAGAAAATGAGACAAATAGATAGGCAGGACTGGATTATTATCTTGGAAATATAACGTGCCTCCATTGTGTCTGCTAGTGTTTTTTATTCCAGACAACAGAGGAGTGTTTTGACAGTTTCCCATTTTGACAGTGAACTAACCCGACATATACTCATCATGTCACAAGAAGCATTTGTACTTTATAAGCCGATTACTGTTGATTGATTTGCTTCTAACGGAGATTTTTGCACAGTGAGACAGTTGCTTTTTCACTGTATTCTTTGTCACTTGATTTAGATTTAATCCATGTGTTCAGTAAAGCAAAATATAGACCATTCTTATCAGAGCAGTTTACTAAGTAAACAGTAGTATTTTTACCAAATCTGGAATTCATAAATAATCACAAGGGAATTTATTAAAATGTACTTGAACATTAGACAACAGAAAGTTAAGGCAATGGTTTACATTAAATGAACAGCAAAGTAATTAAAACCCTGTTTTAATATATACTTTTAAAATGAATGCAAGACAGAGAATCCCAATTTTGTCACAAGGTATTACACATGATTTGAAGCGGCCACTGAAAGTAACAATCTCATTATGAATGCTTTTCTTCTCACCTGTAATGTTTCTGACCACTTACCCTGTACTATTATAAGTTTTCTTGCACCCACTCTTTATCATTGGCAGTTATTGGCAGGAACAAAGAAACTTGCAACAAATACATTATTAGGAAATGGGGCAAGTAAAGAGATATATCCAAATAACTCCTAAACTTTGTTGCATTCTTTTATAAAATGGAAAGGGGAATTGGTCTGTATATTTTTACAAATATAGAACTTGAGGGTAAAAAGGTTAAAGCAATTTGCCTCCTGCACCTTATCTGAGTTTGTGAAGCATTTCATTTTTCCTAGGCTAATCCTGCCAGCAAATGCGGTCTGCTTTCACACATACTGGGTAATGCACTTTAGCATACGTTTGCAGCTGGATTTAGTTGCAAACGATTGCTAAAGTGCATTGAAAGTGCAGTGAAAGTTTATCCAATGTGTGTGAAAGCAACACATTATTCAACATGTGTGAAAGCAAGGCTGGAAGTTGGATGAAAAATGTCAAAATGAATGAAACATACACAGGGTTCAAGTAAGTATGCAGGGTTTAGCATCTCTTGTGTCTGTTTAACAATGTCCCAAACCCATCCCTGTCTATATACTTATGGTGGAAAAGACATTTGGGAAAAAACTCTTATCTCTTTCTGTGCCTGTTCCGCAAGGGAGAATTTATTGGCCATTAAAACAGGAATGCTTTCTCTTTGCTGACAGATGTGGAATAAGGAGAGCTAACCCCATTTGCTGGGATAATAAAAGGGCCAACTTTATTTAACTAAACTTCACATTGATCAAGGGATGTGCAGCACAAATGTGTCATCCCCTTCTGGACCTACCTGTAGTACATTGATGATATTCAGAAAAGTCAGGCCTCCTGTTTATGCAGCCAAGATGTTACGAGAGAGGCTGATCTGAGATCTGAGCTGTTTGCTCTGTACAGTTCAGTCTCTGTCTCACCAAGCAATTTATTACTCGAGGGAGGTATGCCACATCCAGTCCCCCTAGCTGCAAGGCCTATGGGTCAAGGACAAAGGCATTCTTCAAGGGGGTTCTGTTTCAGATCCAGGAATGCCTAGATGGCCCAGGCTTCTTGTCTGAGGATTGCCCCTTCTCCCTACTAACTGATGCCTCAGGGTACTCACCAAAGCTTCACTGTGTACCAATACCACTCAGTCAACTTTACCCATATACAACCTCAAACCTGCTAAGCCTGGGGTGTTCCTGTGTCCTATTCAGAGCAGGTGGTAAAAAAAAACCCTTGGCTTAGACCAATTGCACCAAAGGGGGGGATTTCTACACAGCTCCCAAACAGCAACTAGCTTGCATGTATTATGAAATCAGTGGAGAGGGGGTGGGAGGCTGATGGCAGCTCCTTAAGTGCACTTTGTCAACCCCAACACAGTCACTGCCCGCCAAGGACTGCTCTGCTTCAACTAGTTGACTCTCACTTTCTGCAGGCGGGAGCAAACCCTGCTCCTTCCTTATTACCTTCATGAGAAATTGGCTCTGAAACAGCCTTATCCATAAATTATCAGGGGAGATCCACTGGTAATGGCTGTTTTGTGATTGGAGATGGGCACGAAATGGGGAAAAACGAACCCTGAGTTTCAGGGTTCGTTGTGTTCCACGAAACATGAACCATGAACGTTCATAAAATTGTCTTGTTTTGTGAAACGATTCGTCAGGTTCGTAATTCGTCAGGTCCTGGCCCCCTTCATACCCAGAGATGCCAAACTCACAGGAAGACTTCAGCAGGCTCTCCTCCAGCCACCCTCCAAGTAGCTCTCTTCAGGCTCTCTTTGCTGACTTTTCCCTCTTGTAGTCCTGGCCTCCTGCTTTCTGCCACTGTTGGAAGAAAAGTCAAGCAGAGTGAATCTGCTTGGGTTTTCCTCTCTTCAGGTTCTCTTTGCTGACTTTTCCTTCCTGTCCTCCCATCCTCCTGTTGCTCTGACATGCCCTCTCCCCCACCTCCAAGTTCTCGAAGGAAAAGCCAAGCAGAGCAGATCTGCTCAGGATCCACTCTGGGGAGCTTGGGGGCAGGGGTGGGTGGGAAGGCATATCAGAGCAGCAGGAGAACAGGAGGGAAAGAGTCAGGGAAGGGTTCCTGAAGCTGGCAAGCAGTGTGCAATGGCAGAAGGAGCTGCTGAGGCTGCCACTGCTGCTACTCCTCCATTCTGTTCTTAAAAACGGAAAAGGGGAACAGAGAGGGGAAGGAGTCTCTGACTGCAGTTCCCAGGTAAACTTGCACAGACCCACATTGCTCAACTCTTAGGTTGGCGGTTCCTGGCAGGTAGACCCCTCAGCCCATCTCCAGTGAACACACATTGGTTCCAGTAGAAAAGCTTTATTCAGGATCTGACCGTTCAGGTCTGAACTCCAGCACGGAGCTTCTTAGAAGTGATAAGGCAAGGCAAGCAGTTCTATGTTATACTTGATTTTCCTGTGCTCAAAAACTGTTAAGGTTTTGGCGCACAGTATACACGGGTCCTGTGAGAACCCTTTTTAGTTATGACTAGACATTCAGTACACAATCATACATTCCCAGCATCTGGGTGAAGTAGTAAGAGCTAGCATCTGGATGCTCCGAGGTCAGTGCTAGCTGAGAGAGCATATTTCTATAAGATAACAGGAGAGGGTCTCACAAAGTAACACTTTGTAACACTCCCACTCTGGGTCTCACAAAGTAACACTTGTACTAAGGAGAGAATACATCAGGTTAATAATGAGCATTTTGGTTACAACAGACAATCATAGCATGACTGAACACAGACATGACAGGCTGGCAGGGAGAGCTGCCTATCAAGATTATGTGGGCTAAGATTGGGGTTTCCATGGCAACAAAAGATCTGCAGACATTCCAGGTCTATGATGCCTAGGGAATCAATGGATCAGCACCAGCCTGTCTAGCATCACGAAGCATTCATGAATTGAATGAATCAGCCCCAAAAGTCATTAGGATTTCATGAAAAATGAGCCCCTACAAAACTCATTTTCACTATACACAAATCGGCCCAATTCGTCATGAAATTTGATTCATATTTCGATTGGTGCCCATGTCTAGTTGTGATAGCCTGTTGCTCCTTACCACCCTTCTGTTTGTACCCATAGCTAAAAGGTTGGATCATGGTTTATTTTGCTAGTTTATGGTTTTGCTGCTCTGTTGGACTGGTTAGGTAACTCAAATCATATCTTGTTGAGTTGGTTTCCTGCTGTACTGTTTTATTTATATTAAAACCTGAGTGCTTCATTTATATGTTTATTATATGATTTACAGGAGCTATTCTTCAGTTGGTTTTAATAGCTTTTATTGTGGTTGCATTGCATTGTTTCTGCTGTCATAATATTTATTATTCTTTATTATGTTGTGAGCTGCCCCAAGAGGCTGTGGTCTAAGTAATAGGATATACATTCTAAAATAAATATTTGCCAATTAAACATATCTCTTCATGCATCTGAAAAAGTAAACTTTGGATCATGAAAGCCTATGGTAGTCTTTAAGGTGTTCCTACATTCTATGCTGTTTTGCTTACCACAGAGCAACAGAGCTACCCTGTTGGATTGTGTAATTTTCTTATTTTTTTATAAACATTTATAAAGTTATCCATGTACCAAGCACTTCTAGAACTTTCAGCGTATGTATCTTATAAAAGCAACTTCTCTGTTTTAATCTTGACATCATTTATAGAATCTCAAGTATGAGACTACTCAACTGACCTAATTCAATCCCCACGTCCACACACTTGATTCTTTTTCAACTTTTCGCTGCCATTTCCCCATTATTCTTCCTTCACTCCACCATGTATTCAACCTAACCTTCTCCTCCAATTCTTGCCCACTGTAGATAAACAAGACTTTTTTTCTCATTCATAAAAAGCTATCCTTTGGCCCCATTCTTCTTATTTAACTGATTCACAATTTCCATTGTATCCTCTGTCTCTGAACTTTTGAACTATGCTGATTAAAGTGCAATCCTAAAGAGAGTTATTCCCATCTGCAATCCTAAGGAGAGTTACTCCAGTCTAATTCCATTGAAATCAATGGGCTTAGACTGAAGAAAATCTTTTTAGGATTGCATTGTTAGTCCTGCTGTTTTGGCCTTCTCTTCTTTTTCTCTGCTTTTAACTCTCTACAATTTCCACTGACACTGCCCTCACCAAACTCACTGACAATCTTGCCAGTAACAAAGTTAAAGGGTTCTACCAATCCTCCATCTCTCTGCAGCATTTGGTAATATTGATTATTCAGTTCAGTTCAATTCAGTTCAATACATTGCTTAATACCATAACAATGTTCCTCATGTGTATATAAAGTGGGTTTTGTGGATATAGCCAAAATACATATCCCCCAAACCTTTATATATTTCAACCGTTATATTTTTGGATCAAAATTATAACAATATCTCTAAAAGTACGCATAAGACACCTCCTCTCAGTCACTCAAAGAGGCTGTTATCCACCCACTATGTAATAATAAGTCATACCTGGAAAAAATATGTGGCCAATTATCACCCAGTCTCTAATCTTTCCTTTCTAAGCAAAGTGATTGAGAGAACAGTAGCAGACCAACAACAGGTCTTCTTGAGTAACTGTGGTGCTCTGGACCCTTTTCAATCTGGTTTTGGGCCTGGTTATAGGGCGGAGATGGCTCTGGTGGCTTTAGTTGATTACCTCCATCTGAATGTAGACAAAGGCCATGCTTCTTGGGTGCTCCTCCTAGATCCATTTATAGCCTTTGATACAATAGGTCATACCATTTGGAAGCAGAAGTAGATATTGGGGATATGCCTTGGACAGGTTTAAATTGTTCCTCAAGGCCATGGTTGCCCAGTTATCTTCTGTGTGGGAGTTGTCTTGAGGGGTTCCACAGGGTGCAATCCTATTCCTCAAGTTATTTAACCTCTATGTAAAGCCTTTAGGAGAAATCATGCATAGCTTTGGAACTGGATGTCATTAATATGTGAATGACACTCAGCTCTGTATCTATCTAATTCCCTGGTGATGTAGTAAAGGTTTTGAACCACTGCCTGATTGCTGTGGTCAAATGGCTGAAAGCAAACAAACTGAAACTGAAGAGAGAGAGACAAGTGATGCTGGTTGGAAAGGCAGATACGTTGAAAGACACTGTTCTTCCTACTTTCAGAGGGGTTCAGTTGACCCTCACTTTCTTCCGACTTAGTGTAGGGGACAAGATGCCCCCCTGCTTTTACATGGCCAATATGGCCATCTGGATCCATGTCATAGCAACATTGAGACTAGACTACTGTAATGCATACATAGGTCTCCTCTCATAGTCAATTTGGGGATTCCAGTTGGTGCAGAATGCCATAGCTTGGTTATTATCAGGAGCTAGGTGGAGCATGCAAAATTACTCCTATTCTGCAATCACTCCATTGTTTTCCAGTCAGTTACTGGGCTCAGTTCAAGGTATCACATACAAAACCCTTCATGGTCTTGGTCCATTATATCTGCAGGACTGACTCTTCATTTGCTTTACTATGGCAGCATCACTCATCTGAACAGGGTCTTCGGCAGGTGCCACCCTACAAAAGGGCAAAATCAACAACTGCCTGTACATTGGCATTCTCTGTAGTGGCCCCCACCTAATGGAATAGCCTGCCTGATGAGGTCAGGAAGGCTCCCACTCTCCTGACCTTTTGCAAATTATGCAAAACTGAATTACTCAGGAGGGCATTTTATACCCAGGTACAGTCATACTATAATGAAATGGTTCAGAAAGATGCTTTGGTAAAGGGCTAGGGACTGTGGAATATATTACTGTGTACTGTCTGTTGCTGTAAGTATGCTCCTATTAGGTAATTTCTGCATCATTTAACATGTCATGTTTAAATGCTTATGCTTTGTTTCATCATTGTTTCAGCTCTGTATCAGATTGTTTTCAAATTTCTGCAATCCAAACCTAGCATTGTTTATTGGATATCCCAGCCTGTTGATTGTGTTGACTTACACTGTGTAATCTGCCTTGAGTCTCAGTGAGAAAGGTGAACTAGAAAAATAAGTTTATTGTATTGCACTTAAATTAGATGATTATCTCTACAAGACATAGCATGCTTAGCTCTGATTTTCCTAACAGTTACAGCAAAAAGTGCTGTCTTGTAGCTCATATATTTATCCCAATCACAAATTAAGTAACAGATCTTTTCAAAATCCATTTACATAGTAGATTTACTGAGCAGGCCTGAAATAAATGTTTCTTGGAGATCCAAATATAAAAGGAAATCTATAGATACAGTGAAGTAAATGAATTCCTATCCTTTGGTTAGAGAAACAGAGACATTGATCTTTGGGGGATTTTATTGTATCTACCAAATACACCAATACTGTATGAAAGTATAAAAGAATGAAGGTTTTCCTCATGAGCACTGTGCGAGTTCTTTAAAATACCTCTGTCATGTATGATCACACTTAAGAATACAATGAGAATCAGTGTGGTGAAGTGGTTAAAGTGTCAGACTAGGATCTGAGAGATCATGGTTCGAATCCCCAATCTGCTGTGAAAGCTCACTGGGTGACATTGGGCCAGTCACACACTATCAGCCTCACCTACCTCACAGGGTTGTTGCAAGGATAAAATGGAGGAAAGGAAAACAATGTAAGCAACTTTGGGTTCTCGTTGGGAAGAAATGTGGGGTATAAATGAAGCAAATGTATACAAATGCCAGTAATATACATACACATATGGAATGGTTTCCATGTCCAGTTGGGAGCCATTACTACAAATCTGCTGTAGGGAAACACTGGCTTATGTCTTGACAGTGGCATAGCAGATCAAATCTCTGCCACTCAAACAAAGCACTAGTGACACTGCTGGGCCCAGCAGTTCAGGAGAAGGCAAGAGGCATGGTTCTTGACCATTATCACCTCCCAGACATACACAACCAACAGCCGAGTCTCAGGTGAATCACTGAGATGCAGCCAGCACCAGTTAGGCTTGATCTGCTACAAGTACAACCCATTTCCCCCATATTGTTTGTTGGCATACCAACATCTTTACAGGCAGAGATTTACAGATAGACATTTTTTGGCACTTGTGATGAAAAGGTAACCTCTCTCTGCTAGAGATCCCACATCATATTCATACTTGCTACCATTGGGCTAATATATACAATGGGGTTGCCATTGCTCATATATTTATGGACAAGGGCCATTTTCACACGCGCTCTGGGAGATCACGCAAACTCACGGCATGAAGCGTCTTCCCAGCACGATCTCCCGGCACGATCCCCTTTAATGGCCCAATGACATCAGAAAAAGTGCCATTAAACAGGATTCTGCTGGGAAATCGCGCTAGGAAGACGCTTTTACGCCGTGAGTTTTGTACGATCTTCTGGGCGCATGGCCATGTGAAAATGGCCAAGGTGAAATATTTTATTTCAACTCAGCTCAAACAGACATTTCTTAGAGTAGTGATATTCTGCTTTCATTTGTCAGTGCCATAGGAGAGCCTTACATTCTCTTATCTCAGGGCTCATTTTGAGGGGGAACGTGCAGGAACGCAGTTCCAGTAGTTCTCCAAAAAGGTCACATGTTAAGTGGCCCCACCCACCTGATTTTTGGCCATTTTGGGGCCGTTTTGGCCCCGATCCAGGCCGAAACAGGCCCAAAATGGCCAGGATGAGGCCCCAAACAGCCAGGATTGGTTCCGAAACGGCCAGGATGGGGCCTCTAACAGGTGGTGGATCACTCTCCCGCTCAGCAGCGGCCCAATCCTGACCATTTTGGGCCCCTTTTTGGCCATTTTCAGCCCCTTTCAGCCATTTTGGACCCAATTTCAGCCCTGAATGGCCAGGATTGGGTCCAGAACAGCCAGGATAGGTGATGTCAGGGGGTGGGACATATGCAAATAAGTTATGCTAATGACACCCTTCTGGTGATGTCAAGGGGCATGACATATACAAATGAGTTGTGCTAATGAGTTATGCTAATGAGTTCCTGCAGCTATTTTTCTACGAAATGACCCCTATCTTATCTTTATGGAAAGAAGGTCAGGTTTTGCAGAAAGCTGGTGTACCTTTTTAGTCTACCATTAAGAAAATGGTTTTATAGTATTTCTAGGGAATTATAGTTGATGTAACCCATCACAGTTTAGGGTTTATAGGATTCTGAACATCTATTTCTCCTCCAATCTTTTTAATCTCTTATCCATTGTTTTCTTCATTAGGGTGTTCCAGGAATCTGCCCTTAGTTCTTTTCTATTCCCTGTTTAAATAGTATCCTTGGGAAACTTCATAAAAGCCCATGGATTTCATTTCAACACATATGCTGATCATAGCCAGCTCTAACTCTCTGTTGTTGAATGTCCTCCACCCAGACCTCAGAAGTCTTCTCTTACTGTTATCAAATCTCTCCTGATATCCACCTTTTCCATACAGTTTAGCATCCTTTCTTCCCTATGGAAATAAAAGCCATAAATGGAATGAAGTGTATTCTTCTCCCTACCTGCTTTCCCTCTGTTGTTTCCCTTCTGATAAAATTTCCATTGTAAGCTCTATGGGGCAGGAAAAAATCTCTAAGCAAGCAAACAAAGAAAGTATGACTTCTATCTGAGTAAATTTGAATAACTCAATCCAGAATACATTAACAACAACAACAACAACATACGATTTATATACTGCCCTGCAGGACAATTTAACACCTACTCAGAGCGGTTTACAAAGTATGTTATTATTATCCCCACAACAATCACCCTGTGAAATGGATGAGGCGGAGAGAGCTCTCAGAGAGCTGTGACTGACCCAAGGTTACCCAGCTGGCTTCCAGTGGAGGAGTGGGGTATCAAACCCAGTTCTCCAGATTAGAATCCCACCACTCACTACACCAAACTTGGCAATATGTTATACTATAGAGAAGCCACAGACTTACATCTTTGCCAATCAGATCCTCTTGGTTTTCTACAATTCCCCAAGGAGCTATACCAATTGTGCAGATCTTCCCTCTAGATTTTGAAGCATGGTCTTTCAGTGCATCACCAACATGTCGAATAACTCCTGAAAAATAAAAAGATACTATGTGTGTATGTATGTAGTTTATTTATTTAAAACATTTCTATTGCACACTCTACATTAAAACAGGAACTCTTAACGTTAACACTCTTGCACAACCAATAACTAGCCTCCAAGAAAATAAACGAATAATACTAGAGCAGTAACACTACTGCTTTTATTGTTTTTTGGTTTTTCTGGTATTCTGTGCTAAAATTTTCAGATTTTGAGACACGGAAACTTGAATGCAACTGAAAAAAATTATGGGATTTCAGAGGACAGAAAGCCAGCCATTGTATTTATCTATGGTTTGGATACCAACGCTCTGAGGATAATAGGGGATTGCAAGTTTATTTAGCTCTCTCACAGCTACTTCTCTGATTCCTGGTCTAGACTGAGGAAGGGATTTGAGACAGAGAAAGCTTGGGTTACTGGAAAGCTTTATCTAAGACTGTCCTGTAATGCAATACACCAAGATATATCAAAGGCTGGTTAAGAAATGTAGGCTCTCCACACCCCTTCTTATAAGGAAGCACCCGCCACATCTCAAGTTGAAACTACATATGTTTTCATCTGTATATTTTCAGAACAGAGGATTCAGAGATGAAAAGTGTCTGAAAAAGCTGTTCAGAAATCTAATACTAAGAGGAAAAGGAAAGAATGGAGGGGGGGCACAATGTCTTTTCACAGGAAAAAGACCCAGCTCATGAAGGGGATTCTCATAAGGCATAGCAAAGTCCTCTTCTTCTTTAGTGCATGTCCAAAGGTGGAGATGTAGATATTACACCAGGCTGTTATGGGAAATAGATCTGTGTACAAATCCCATGTCACTATCAAGCTTAAACCATCTGTTCAACCAAAAAATGTGAGATTACCCATAATGGCCTTACACACAAGCACTGAGAAAGGGCAAAGGGGGAGAGGAATCTGCCCTATGAAGATCCTCCTTCTTGTAGATGCTGTGACCATTTGGGATAATTATTAGAGCCAGGGATTCTGGAATGTTTTTATGACATCAAAGCTACAAATTGCCTTTTTAAAATTACAATTGGAGGCACTCTTTTTTACTTTCTTAAATTAACATATCTCAATATCCCTTGACTTCTAGTTTCAGTTCTCTGTATTCCAAGCTTGTGTTTTCTTCAGTTATAGTAACTCCAGACTCTGTTTTGTGAATGTCTTGTCTCCCCTAGCTATTACCCACTTCTATCCATTTAGCATGGTTTACAGGTGACTGAAAACTTTATGTATTTAAAGCTAAAAATATAAGGGTCTAAGATGGAAGACCATCTGGAAATGCTATATATGCTACTCTGAGCTCCTTAAAGGAAACCAGGATAAAAATGCAACGAACAGTTAAATCACCTAATTTTCCATGTAAGTGCAAGTAAAGTATTATCAAAGCATTTCTTTGTTCACTTCTTCCCATGCAATGACATGTGGAATAATGCAAGTCTTTTTGTGTCCTGGTAGTTCTAGGATCTCCTTTATCAAATTGCAGTTACCTGTGTTAACTCCTCCAGTAAATATCCATGCCCCAGTTGTCATGGCAGCTTTAATGAGGCCTTTCCCAAAAACTTGCTTGAGCTTGGGCTGAAGTTCAAAGTTCTGGAGACCTCCATGCACAGAGATGAGAAGCTTGGGGAGCTCAAGTTGCCATTCCTTGGTCATCAAGTGGAGAAGAAGGTCAGGCTTTGTGTCAAAAGACACACGCACATACTAAAGAATGAGGGTCATGGGTATTTTTGAAAAGCAAAGAAAACAAATTGGCATTAATGTATCACTTCCATCTTTTCAAACTCTTACTCAAGAGTCTATCTAAGAATGGCATTCTAGGAAATTAAGATGCATGCAAACACTGGTATTTGAAGAGAAGGGGGTTTGAGGTACTAGAAAGTGAGTACCAGCTTTCTTAAACCCAAACGAGAAAGATAATACTAAAAGAAAGTGCACCCAAGTGTTTGGGGGAAAACACAGGAACAAAAGCCTCTAAAATAAAAATTTAAGTATCTGTGAAGAGCATAAGAACTCTGTGCAAGTACTGATTTTACCTCAGAGATATTTCTGTTGAATTACTCAGAATTTTTCAGCCCCTGATTTCACCTGACTTTCCCCCTCTAAAATAAATTAGTTATTTTTGAATTTTAAAATAGCTTCTAGTGTCAATTCTGCTGTTCAAGGACAAAGAAAAAGGAAAGAGGAGGAGGGAGCATCATACAAGTGTTTTATATTACTTGATCTTCTGAGAACTATTTACAAAGCAAAGGGGTTCAAAGGAGAGCAAATCTTGTTCAGCCCATTCAGTTGGGGTTTACATGTCTGTTTCAGGACAGCCACATGACAAACTGTTTCTTTTTTTTTTTGAAAATTTTTTTATTGGGTTAGAACATTTTTATTTTTACATTACCGTCAATTTTCCCCTAATTTTTCGTTTCTAACCCCCTCCCTTTCCCCCCCTTTTGTTGACTTCCAACAGCTTTCCCACCCTCTGTCCCTTTTCCCTTACTTCTATTAAATTCCTCTGTCTAAAACAGATATACATTCTCCATTATATTAAGCAGTACATCTTTAACTCCTTTACTTATTATACACCCAAACTATACCACATGACAAACTGTTTCAATGCAGAGTTCTGAAAGCAGTTTGTTCTACAGTGGAGTTGTGGAGTTGCCTTGAACAATTCACATATCAGGGTTTAAAAAAAATCATTTATTATATTGTGATATGGATTAAACTGTAAAGCATTTAGTATATGGAAAGCATTGGCACTCTGGCTGGTAGTGGATCTGAGATTGCTGTTGTGGGGAAGGATACAACCAGCATGCAGGCCGCTTTTGGCTCCTATTAAAACCTGCTAAGTAACTACATAGGACTGCCCTATAAGATACAAATATTTTGTAAAAAATAGTCTTGGCCTATAGCCACTGCAAACAAATATTAGTTACAACAGCACAAATAACATTTTAAAACATCTATAATAATCAATAAACTCAATAAACAACCAAGGAAAAACAGTCACCTACAGGAAAAGTGTTTTTGCCATATATCAAAGGAATTACTGATCAGATGGGAAAGCTTATGAAAAAGCATAACCTTCAAGCAGTATTCAGACCCACCCGAAAAATACAACAGATGCTACGATCAGCAAAAGACAGCAGAGACCCCCTCACCTCTGCAGGAGTATACCGTATACCCTGCAGCTGTGGACAAGTTTACATCGGGACCACAAAGCGTAGCATCCAGACAAGAATAAAAGAACATGAAAGACACTGCAGACTTGGACAGCCTGAAAAATCAGCAGTGGCTGAACATAGCCTAACTCAAACAGGGCACAGTATCTTATTCCAGGACACCAAAATACTGGACAACACTTCCAACTACTTTGTCAGACTGCACAGGGAAGCCATTGAAATTCACAAGCATAAGCAAAACTTCAACAGGAAAGAAGAAACCTTAAGAATGAACAGAGCATGGGCTCCAGTTCTGAAAAACACCAGGCCAACAAAACACTCCACACCCGACAATAGCCCTGCAGAGAAGATTAGCACATCAAGCACCAATCCATATGCAAAAGAACCTCCTCCAGGATACAGTGAAGCCTCCCGCCATTAGCATTCCACACCCTGGGAAACTCTTACAGAATGAATCAGTGAAGCCTCCCGCCATTAGCATTCCACACCCTGGGAAACTCTTACAGAATGACTCAGCTCAACCCCACCCCTCCTGAGTAGATACAAATGACCTACATCTTTTCCACACTGTGACACTGAGAGATCTCTGTCTTTTGGTGCTACACCTCTGAAGATGCCAGCCACAGCTGCTGGCGAAACGTCAGGAACTACAATGCCAAGACCACGGCAATACAGCCCGGAAAACCCCCAACAACCATCGTTCTCCGGCCGTGAAAGCCTTCGACAAAACAAATCAATAAACTATTTGGTTGGATCCATTCCAACCCCCCTTTTGCATCAGTGGAAGTGTATTTCACTTTGCATCTGTAGATTACCCTTCTCTCTGCAGTGCCCTGCATGGTATCCCCAGTCCTTAGAAGTGGCATTTCAGGGAATGCAGAGAACTGCAATATGATGTAGGAACAATCCCTGAGCAGAAGGAAAAGGAAACACAACATGCAATGTGACACCTTCTAGTTTTCTGTTTTAATTGGAATGGGAATGCAAGCTGAAAAGCACAGTATGCAGTTCTAATATCAATATGCTCAAATATGATTAGCCAGTATTTATACACTGTATGCTACATGAGCAAACAATGAACCTGTATTGTTTTTACATCATCATGATTTTAAAAGTGAATACAATAACATGGTTAAAATAATAGGGTGCTGGAGACTTTGCTGCTGCATGATCAAGAAGACTGATATGCTTTATGAGCAAAGGACTGCCTTTTAATTTTTATCAGGAGAGCCATAATTCTTGGGTACTGTCATGTAACAATATTGAGTTCAAGATATTTGGCTCTTTGTGTCTCAGACTGAATTTTGTAACTATTGGAATGGAAAGATAGTGTTATAGTAGAACACTCTGAGCAAGTTCCATATATTGTTGTAATTACTTTTTACTTTACTTTAATGATACTGCTCATGCAGCCTATTCAGCTCTGAGCAGTGCCACAGTAGAATTAGAATTAAAAGGCAAAATTTTTAATATGTAATCTGTATAGTATTAAAAATTTAAAAATTTAATAAGTTTTTTTCCTTAACTGATTGGAAGAGAAACTTGGCTACTGCTAAAGTACTACTAAAATCCACACCTGCTAAAAGAAGCCTTAAATTATCCTCTATACTGCCTGGGTCCTGGGTCTAGCTGTCTCTTGCCACGTTTAGAACACTGCATTCAAATAGACAATTTTGAAGAGCGTCTATTTGGCCAGAGCCGCATTGGCAGAGTCGCTCAGAGTAGGGAACCTTATTTAAGCATCCCAGCAACTCTCCTGATGGAATGGCATTCAGTCTAGCTAACATAAACAATTGTTGATAACGTGGAACTGTCAGGAAATCAAAATAAGTTGGAAGAGATTGCGGCAATGTTAGGCCCAAGTATATCGGTGAGCATACTCTACGTGCCCTTATCATAGTACTTCTGTAGTCCAGATTACTCAAACTACCTAAAATCAAAGAAAGAGCTGCTGAGGGACCTTGTTATTTCAGATTATTAGGGTTAATACCCAAGGCCTGGACACGGTTTTCGATCAGCTTTCTCCAAGGGCTTTGGTAGGAATCAGTTTGTAGCAGGTGCAAATAGCCATTTGATTTTGTAGAGAACAGGGTTTTAATCCAAAACCTAAAAGTTGCAGCCCATACCCGTGCTTCAAAGGACCTGAGTCCTAGTTCTGCCCTCAATGATACTCCAGCTACACAGTTAGGAGCACCAGTGATTTTCTGAAGAAAATGAAGGAGCAGGGAGTCAAATTGTTGTAATTAATAACACCACCTACCACCAAATAAAACCAGAAACAGGAATTACACCCTTTTAGGTCCTTTGGAATTTGTTTAGTATTGCCCTGAAAATACTATATATCACAAGCAGCTAATACTGAGGCTGTTCAAACAGGCTAATTCCTTTTGGGAAACAGATGCTCTTCTGCATACCATTCTAAAGCTGTTTGAAAGGCTGCCTTGGAAAATTGGCTGGTTAAGTATTGGGCAATACTGTCAAGCAATGTAACAAACATTTACATTGTGATAACTGCTCAGGTGTTTACTTGGGGGGACTTCTGACAATGGGGATCTCAAATCATATTTGGGTTCCCACTTATGAGTGCTATTGCTAAACAGTGAAATAACCTCATTGCTTGAAGAGATTGCAAATTTAAATATTTTCTATTTTTATGGACTGTATGCACAAGCACAAGGATGTTAATTTAAGTATGTTTGTTGCCCTAGTCAGGATGCTAATTGCACCTCCTACAGAGCTAAGCAAATGCCTCCCCCAAAGGCTCCAGGAATTACAGAGACTTTCATGCTGGGACTTTTGGGAGCAACTTCATAAGCTAAACAGAGCAAGAAAACAGAAGGGAAGACTAGTGCTAACAGGAAAATTCATTTGGAAAACAACTGACTAGAGAAACTTTCTGGAAAAACCATCAGAGTCAGAAATTACCATAGTTCTCTTACTGTGACTTAACAGTATCTCATTTTACATATGAGCTATCAGGGAAATGTAAGAATTAGGTGCAAGGCAATACAGGTAATTATGAACTTTATCACCATCACTTAATCTTACATATGATATGATACGTTTTGTACTAGTCTACAGACACTGAACAACAAAATACATGCATTTCATATTGCCTGCAGCCAGGCATTTGAATCACTACTTTCCCACCCACCCCTCCTTTTTTTTGCCAAGAAAAGCGTATCTAAAACACGTAGCAATTTGTAATGTGCCTTAGGATCATTCGGTCAGAATGCAAGATATAAATATTTTAAATAAAATAAGGTGCATGTATTTGGTATGTTGGTTCTATAACTGCATGGAAAAAATGAGAACTACAGCAGGTAAATTGCCTTGATTGATTTGTGAGTTTTAGATAATTGAAGAAAATTTGGACCTAGATTTTTTTAAAGTGAGGGATGATCTACTATTTTTAAGTAAAAAGAAGAAACATTATATTATTGAACATGTATATATATAGAAAATATACTATAAAGATAACAATTTCCTTGTAAAAAAAGGTTATTTTATTCCACAGAGAGCACTGTGACTTGTTTACATTTGATCAAGCAAGCACCATTATCTGCAACACAATGAACAGCCAGCAGTCTCAGAGGTTGTATTTTTTGGCTGCCATTCCTGCCTGACCTTGTTGTTACAGACATTTGGTGCCCTTATTATGATTCTGCTTTGAACACATTCCCTCTGTAGTTTTGCACAGCAGACTATTCCATCTAATTTTGGATTTAGCAACAGTTCATTCCTCAAAATCTCAGCTGCTTGCTCACAACAAGGTGAAGTTTTCAGGATAGTGGATTGTCTCACCAACAGCCAAGCCTGGGATAATGGGGCCCTGTTAAAACAGCATTTTGAACCTAAAAGTGTCTGTGTGCATTTATGACAGATCTTCATGACCTGGCTGCTGCAAGAGCTTGCATTAATAACTCCACAAATTGGATGGCTGCCTGGACTAGTCCAGCACTTTCATCTACAATCAAAGGAGCAAATGAAAAAGATATTGTCTTACCAGCCTATCATCACCCTAGTCTGTTTCTCCTGCTCATGTATAAAAAGAGGCAGCATTGTTGCTCTCATCCATTGTCTCCCTCCATTCTGATTTGCATTGTTGTTTATGAATCTGAGATAAACTGGGAAAGGATGATCACTTCTTGTTCCAAAAAAAGAATATGGCCTGGCTATGGGATCTGCAGAGAAATCTTTCTGAGCGGTCACGGCACCTTTGAAGTAGGGGTGTGCACGCTGAAAATATTCGGAAACCCGAAGCAGGAAAAACATTCGGAAATACGCCAAACCCGAAGTGGCAAGCCGCTTCAGATTCGGGTATTTAAATTGCTTTGGAATGCTCTGGAAAGATTCGGAGCATTCCAAAGTGATTCAGGGGGCTGGGTTTTCTCCCAGCACCCCCACCCACCCCACCCCACCCACCCCACTTAGCCCCCCCTCCCCTCAAGCGCACTTACCTGGCCCTTTAAAGATCCCTTTAAACTATCAGCTGGCAGGCAGAAGGGGGATTCCCCCCTGCTGCCTGCCAGCTGATAGTTTAAAGGGCTGGTGCTGCAGGGCTGCTCCCTCTGACACCCAGGAGAAGAAGCCTGGCAGTGACTTTCCCGGTGCTGAGAGTGAGGGGAAATCCCCCCTCCTCTCTCACTGGAAGAGCCAGCGTACTGGGCTGTCTCTTCCCGGTGTGTCAATTTCAAAGAGACAGAGAAAATCTTGCTGTCTCTTTGACATCAGGGAGAAGCAGCCTGGCAGCGCAGACCTTCCTGGTGCAAAAGGGAGGAGAAATTCCTCCCCCCCTTCTCACCGGGAGGGCGAGCGTGCTGGGCTGTCTCTCCCTGGTGTCAAAGAGACATAGAAAATCTCCCTGTCTCTTTGACATCGGGGAGAAGCAGTCTGGCAGGGCAGACTTTCCCGGTGAGAAAGGGAGGAGAAATTCCCCCCCTCTCACCAGGAGGGCGAGTGCACTGGGCTGTTTCTTCCGTGCCCAGCAGGGAGGTGCAGGCTTACGCCTGCTTCCCCGCCACCCCATTCAGCCACCGTGGACGGGGCTGGAGAGTTCCCCGGTCCCATCCGCAGCAGCAGAAGGGAGCACCCGGCTGGTGGGGACTCACAGGCATATGCCTCCTTCCCCGCCACCCCATTAAGCCACCGCAGACAGGGCCGGAGAGTTCCCTGGTCCTGTCTGTGGTGGCTGAAGGAAGCACCCGGCTGGTGGGAACTTGCAGGCATATGCCTGCTTCCCCGCCACCCCATTCAGCCACTGTGGACGGGGATGGGGGTTCCCTGGCCCTGACAGCAGTGCTGGCACTCAGCTGCTCGTTGGGAAAGCCCCCGATGAGCAGCTGATTCAGGCCATTTAAATGCCCCTTTCCCTGCCGCTGCGCAGTGGCCTTGAAATGGGCATTTAAACTCCTTGACCCGAAGCTTTCTGAATCATTACGAATGCTTCGGGATTGATTTGGACATTTTACCTGAATCGGATTCCCAAAGCGCACACCCCTACTTTGAAGTTGCATTCAGGTAGTAAGTGCTTAACATACCCATGCAGTCTCCACCTAAAGTGTATGTTTATTGACTCACTCTGGTGAATTTGAAATATTCTTTGCAGACAAAATAGTTCATAATTTTATCTTCTGTATAACACTCTGGGCATTGGGATACATAATGATGTACAAATTAAACAATACACTTTGAAAGCTGAAATTTTGAATACAGAGTTTGAGGTTTTAGCAGTTCATTGTTTCCCTAATATGTTCATTTTACAATCTCTCTCTTATACCAGTACAAAGTAACTGCGACTGACACAGTCCAGTCTGGCTAGGAAAATCCAACTGAAACAGCTATTTTCTTTGCTGGTGGGTTAATATATATCACATTCAGGAAAGTTGGGAAGCTGAATAGCTTTCAATATAAGGTTTCAGACCTCTAGATGGGGCCTGAAGATCTCTCAGGATTAAAACGGATTTACAATCAACAGGGATCCGTTCCCCTGGAGAAAATGGCTGCTTTGAAGGACTCTATGGCATTATACCCTGCTGATGTCCTTCCCCAAACCCTGCCCTCTCTGGGTTCTACTCCCAAATCTCAAGGAATTTCCCACCCTGGAGCTGGCAACCCTACTTAAATAGAACTAAGGAGGACAAGAGAACTACTAAACTGGCAGAGGGGAAAGAGTTCTAATATTTATGTGAGAGCACTGAGCACGTTTTTCAGGTCTCTGTACAGAGACAAGTCTGATTTCATTTTGCCTGATATCATTATTCTGGGTATAGGCAATACTACATAAGAACAATCAAATAATTCTATTTTATGTTGCATTTGGTTATTTTGTAAAGTAAGGAATCTTGTAGTATGGACAAAATAAGATAATTGCATCTTCTCAGAGCAAAATATTCTTTGTGGAAAGAACAAATTACTTTTTCAGAGATAAACTGAAAGTTTGTGGAAACACACACAAGACTGCATTCAGTATCCCACAGTGCCTGATGTTTTCCATGGAAGTCTCATCAATAAGGAGAGTTCCTTCTTTCTTTAATAAATGTGGGACTGCTCTAGAGAGAGGGAATGGTTATGTTATATTAAAGAAGCATGATTTTAATAAACTAGACTTTTTCATATTCTTTTTTCACTGTAGAAAGCAGTGGAATTTTATCTATCTTTTACTCAATTGCCAAAACTAAGAAAATATAAGATTTCATGCTCTGCGTTACCGTTATCTATGTCTTGGTGCCATGATCTCAAAAATGAATATTTTACTTTATCAAGTGACAGTGGCTCACACCCGGGGCTTCAGGACTCACCCAGACAGGTCAAGGTGGTGGTCCAGGGGTGATCCCGTGACTTGACCTGTACCACTAGTAGGCCGTTGCCACAGTTATTGGTCAGTGTTCTTGGTTGACGTTAATTTAATAAAGTGGCCCTTAGATCCAAGCTTGGTGTCTATCTCATCATTCCGACTAGGGTGGCAATCCACTGTTACCTTCTATAAAGTGTAGTTCAGCTCATATTCTGGAATGATTTATCTTCCCTTGTCACTGGTTGTTTCCACATCGACTGTTTGCTCCAGGTTTTATACTGGCTGACGTCACACGGGCTCTAATTTCATCAGTTTTGCACTAGAAATAGTTTCTTCTGTTATTGTTATTAGAACAGATTCTCCCATCTTTTGACGACTGCTTGCACTTCCAGTCAGTCACATTAAAAGGGAAAAGTGCAATTTGATGGTCAGTCAAAGTGCCTCCGAAAATGGGGCCCTAAAAATCCTGCCCCCTTAAAAAAAAAATTTTTCCGCATATTTGCGCTATATCACTCTTCTATTATACCAATGTTGTGCTGGGCCAACCCAAAAGCCAACCGTGATAGGTAGTAGAGGTTTCCCACCCGTGGCAGAATAGCGCTATAGCGCTATAAGGCTGATGTTTTTTTAAAAAAAATACTTTGAGACTTAATTGCGGGTCATGCTGGGGCTTGTGGGAGTGTAGGGCAGGAGAATCAGTGTCAGGTGAGACAGATGATCGGGGAGAGTGAGCGTTTTGGTGTTGCAAAGGATTCATAGTCGGTTCAGGGCATTCACATGGAAGTGGATAAAGATGACATAAAGAGTCACAAAGCATGAACTGGGGAGAATGGCAAAATCGCAAGATAGCCGGAATAAGGTGAGCATTCAGCAGGAGATGGCACTAGTTTGGCGCTAAATTTATGGCTGTGTGACGACGGCCACTGTTGGGAAGACATATCTCTTCCCTGGAGCATCACGGTGCATTGGTTCACCTCCTAGACTTTCTATGGCTTTTCACCCATCTTTCCCAAACCTGCTATGATGAGAAGTTTTAAGAAAGATTGCAGCAAAACCTGGATGGTTGACATATGGACGGGAAACCTTAGGTTTTACTAAGTTGGATTCGCTGAATTTCCAGTTTTCATTTTTTTAAAAAGTAAACCTCTTGCCCAGCCTGTTGAAGAGCTATGATGGGAAAGGGGTCTCTGCAATGAAAGGGGCTAAAGACTTACTTTTTGAAGAATGAAAAGTTTTTAAAAAATGAAAGCCTGTAATATCGATATATCGATATAATGCTATTCACTTGCTGATTAAAAAAAACTGAAATGCCCTGCGGGCCTGGGGGATGACTGCTGCAAGGGGGCTATAGCAGAGAAACTTTAGGGAAGCCTGCCATATGGAAGTGCAGCTACAGCAGCAATGGAGAAACCACACGCATTTGTCCCCATGTAGAAAAGGCCACTCTCTGCTGATAATATTTAGTGTGGGTAGAAAAACATACCATATGTTGATTTCAGAGTGCAAAATGACTCAACAGCCAGCTTTGGTGGCAGTCCTTTAAAAAAAAAAAAGAACGTGTAGTTCCTCCCTCAGAAGCAGACATGTGAAGAATAAAGAACATTTGGCTGAAAATTTGCTTGTACCTATTAAATTGCTACTGTTTCATTGTATGTGCAATAATGAATCTCATGGGAAAGAATCAGGCAATATCTAATGGATTATCATATTGAGCTGTCATCTAGTTCCATAAGTGACATACGGATTTTCTGAGGAGGTTATGAAGTTGGTGCAGAACCATTAGGGGAAAACAACCAGTGCTCTGCAGAATTGACTTGAAAAAACTGATAGGATCTGAAATGTTTTGGATGTTGTTGGATGACATTTTTCATTTCTGAAAAACACCTTTTAATCTGTCTGAACTCCAGTTCATTCTATAAAGAATTTGTTTAACAAACACAGCAGAATGTATTTTCTGAACCGTTTGGAATCTGCTCTGAGGACTGAACATGGCATAAATCAGGCCAAACTTTAACATTATTTTTAAGTTACTCGAGTATTCCTGTATATGACTAAAATAGTGGAAAGCAAATTTTTTACATTTACTCATGATGACTAATAAACTATTGTATTCTCAGCCCACCTACATAGGACTTACATAAAGACTCTCCTGATATTACAGTTATGTGAAGAATCTTAGGGCCAAACTAAATGCGATGCTTTGTGTCACCAATTTAAAATGCAACCCTCTTGTTTCAGCAGTTGAAAAAGCATGAAGTGAAGGAGAAAGAGGTCTGTGGTGCGGGCCTGATCAAGATTGAGCCCTCTTGGCAGTTTAAAGTGGTGATGGCAAAACCATGACAACCACAAGTTCACTGTCATGTTTAGTTTGGCTCTTACAGTAAAAAATTGTAATTTTAAGTGGGTAGCTGTGTTGGTCTGCAGTAGAACTGCAGGATTTGAGTCCAGAGGCATCTTAGAGACCAACAAGACTTTCAAGGTGTAAGCTTTTGAGAGTGAGGGAACTCTTAAAAGCTTACACCCAGAAAATCTTGTTGTTCTCTAAGGTGCCACTGGACTTAAAAACTGTAATGTGATAGGAGGACTTTAATATTCCAGACTTTTTAAGGCTACATTTTTTCATTTCCTTTCTACAAGATCCATTTCCTGGATAATCCCTTGGAACAAAGGCAAACATATACATATAGCAATTCAGAATGTGAGAAGCACATTTTAGCAGTACATGATATTTCATTACCATGGCTTTGTTTGAGTGGCCGCCTCCTTGGAACTCAATGGTTCCAAAGGCATCTGTAGGGCTGAGCTGAGTGTGCTTGCTGATTGACCACTTCTCTGATTGGAGGTCATTTCGAGTAAGCCGGCTTTCATTTTTCTCATTCTGAATAACAGAGATACTTGGAGTAAGTCCCACATGTTGACCTATTAGGCGTCCACAGCAACACCTATGGGGCGTTAAACAAAAATTGGCTTATCAAGAAACAGGTTAGATTTCACTTAACTCATTGCAAAGTTTGTAACATAACATTTCAACACTGCCAATAAACAGACTGGAGTATAATACGATTATGATCTGTGCTCCAGATGTAAAAGTGCAGAGGACTCCAGTTACTTTAATCAGGGCTTTTTTTGTGGTGGTACACACTGATACTGAATACTACTAGCACCCTGGGCGGGGGAGGGGGGCGCTTCTAACTCCTGATGGAGAAATTGGTGGGAATTAATGCAACCTTATATATCAGTACCAACACATATTTTAAAAAACAAAAATAGCAATTATTTTAATATTTTATTTACAGGAGAATTTCGGTTAGTGCAATTTTCTTCATTCCAGTTAGGTAACTTGCCAAAGTTGCTGCTTAAGTTCAAACGAAATAAGGCAGTGATCACAGATCTTCCTCCACCTTTTAAAGCTCAATTTCAGGTGTTTGATACCAATTTGAATCAGAGTTGTACAGAGCAGAGAGAGAGAAAGCTTAATCCTTGTAATCCCACATGGTTGCTATAATCAAAACTGTTCTCCACACACTATTATTAGCCCTTTTTAAAAAAACTAAAAAAGACAACATTCACCAGAGTAGGACTTCTCCATGTAGTCCCAATCTGAAGTGAGGTGCCACACAACTTCAATTGCTCTTTAAACATATCTGGGAGGATTTAATTATGAAACTGCCAGAGTGTCCTCTGGTTTGTCCTCTGTCTGTAAAACTAAATATGTAGATATCTTGTCCTTCTATAAATCCTTTGTGTTTCCATTTTGTATTGCTTATTTTCACAAAGTAGTTACAGTGGCATCTTGTACTGGCCCATCTGGGTGTCAGTGCCAACAAAAGCTTGCTTTTGGGGTGCTGCACCCAAACATCCTGATTAAGCACCGCTTTATCTCCCAAGGATTTCAGCATCCATATAATACGTGCTTTACTACAGCTGCTTTTAAAATCTTTCTGATGGAACATTATCACGTGTAAGCATCCACAAGAAACACATTTGAGAAGCTACCCCAGGGTGCAGAACAGCTGTCAGGAACAGGGTCTACTTTAAGAAGATATAAAAAGATTACTACAGTGTTTTCAAGTACACGAGATGTGAGCGGACATGCAAACCAAATTAAGTGGCACAGCAAATATTTTTTCCATATTGGGCTGACAATAACTTTTAAAACAATTCATTTTCATGACATTTTAAGCAAATCAAAAGCTCCTTTTCAATAGAAAAATAGAGAGAGAAGGTAATTCCAAATTTCCCCACCTTTTTTTCAAGGCTATATGGTTAAATGAATTTATCTGCAGATGAAGATACTACACTTGTTAGTGTGGATTATGCTTATTATGATTTATCTTTGTAATACAATCAGGAAGCATTCGTTAAGAACAGTGCTTTATTCAATGGGAAGTGAAGGGGACTTACTAGATTGTGGGGGGCCTCACCACTGACATCTTCACATTGCTGGCAGAGCATTGACTTCACTCCTGTGCACCCACAAATGACATCAGCAATTTCCTGGGGCATGTCAGGGATGCTGTGGTATTTGGGCAAAACTCTGTCATTTAACCCCTGCAAAACACTGATGTCAGTTCCAGGCACAAGGGAGTGACATCAGGATGCTGCTAGCATGCTCCCATTTCCTTCTATTCCCTCACCCCCCAACCCCCGCTGGCTAGCTGAGTGGTAGAGGGAAGTGCTCGCTGGCAGCGTGAGATCCCCTGCCCTGAGTAAGGTGATGATGGAAAGCTTAAATAGGACTTACTTCCAAGTAGACCATTTAGGATTGTCTGGTAACTATTTTACTAGATAAAGAATATCAGAACTAAAGGCATCTATTAATTATAAGAGGATTGGATACCTATGAAATTGCTAGAAGAGAATTGCATTTCTCTTTAACAGACATGCAAATAGTGTAGTAATAGTAGCAGAGTAGCGTAGTATAACAGGTTTAGCGTAATCTGACATGCAGTAAGAAAACCCCCCCAGTGCAATGCAATTACCTATGGAGGTCTTTGGTGCTGGGTATGATATGAACACATTCCCGTTTGTAAAATGCTCTCTCTATCCATGACTTCTGAGCCTGAAAAAGGGAAAAACATTACAAAATTAACCCATAAAAGAATTTTCCTGTGCAATTTAAGTTTAAAACAACCAGGAAACATTTTAACACATGATGTTTTGAAGCAGCCATCCAGAGGCTGTGTTCTGCTCTACTAGGATTCTTGCAGGGCTTGATGAATTGCATACTCAGTTAATATTTACATTATCAATAAAGGACAATGAATGGAAATAAAGTACACATCAAGCCTCACAAAATGGTGAGAAAAACACTTGACTTCCCTCTTTCTACTGTTGATGAAAGCACTCTTTTTTGATACTACGAGCACTGAACCCTTTTAGATTTTTTTTTTTAAAATAAAGGTTATTATCAGTATACTACACAGAGAATCATATGATTTATGCTAAAAAGTTAGAGGGAAAGGAAATACAGCTGCAGGAAGGAATGTTAAATAAGAAGAGCATCTATAGAAGCAAATGAGTTGGGCAAGGGAGAGGCAAGGTTCGGCAAGAGTGTAGCAGTTCAAAAGTTTGTTTTACTTCCAGATTAACAACACCATACACATTTAAAAACAATTTGAGTGCAAGAACTTGTCTGTGTAATGCTTTCTAGTTGGCACTCAATAATAATGGCACAGTGCCATGTTTAGGCATCTGCCCGGTCTGCCCTGTAATGTAGATTTGACTGATCATTTTCAATGAGAGCTGAAGAAAAAGATGAAATATAGAGTAGCCATACATTGCACATGATTGACAAATTATTATTTGCTTAGTCTACTAGGCTGCAAAATGTTGTATCAAATTTTATATGAAAATGAAAAGCAGCAAGTTATTATTGATGAATACACAATCATACACTAGAAATACTAACAACCGAAAAGGATACAAAATTAACAATGCTGGATTAAAGAAAATATATGGCAGCTCCTAATGTCACCAACAAATTATCACTGATTGTAGCTGACTTCACTGCATCAAAAATGTATTTATTTCTTGAAGTAAACGAGCTGCCATGCTGTCCATTTGAAGAGTTTGCAGTAGTGTCATATAAAACTTCAGGTTCTGCTTATTCTGAATAAGCTACAAAATCCACTAATTATGAAGAAGCAGGCAGAACAGGTAGTGTGGTCATATACATATGTCTGGATAGAAAGTTTGTATACTGAGTGGATAAAAAAGGAATCATTACTATTTCTAAAACTCTATTATCTATAAGGCATAGTTCAAGTCACTATAAGCATATTAAAAATTACTCTAGAGAAACCCAATGCAAAACAATAATCCTTTCACTTAGCTGCCAGAGATTAGTCTCTCTTAACTGTGTCAGTATGAATAATTATATTTGTAGGGTTGGATCTTGATGCAAAAGGACTGTGGATGGAAAAGCTTTCCACCAGAAGCTCCTACTGCAGCCCATAATACGCCGCCCTCCCGTACTGCTGTTCCTGGGGTAGAGAGAATACCTTGGCACACCATGTGGGGAGAGTCAGAGGTCTACCATGGAAGGGAGGAATCAGCAAAAACAAAATAAAAAACAAACCCTCCTCCCACATCAGCAGAAAATGTTTTGCAGGATCTGAACCATAAAATGTATACAAAGAAACAATTCTTAGGTAACTGTAAGAACTGTCTCCTTCCATATGTACCCACAAGCCCACTATAGTCTCCAGGCATTCATCTGTAGGTGATCTTGCCTCTTAGGGTAGCCCTAAGTTTTGGCATCAACCAGAGCTCAGGCCTTTTCCATTATGGCCCCTGCTATGTGAAATGGGTTCCCCGAAGAGGTGAGGGGAGCTCCCACCTTGATGATCTTTAGGAGGCATTGCAATGCATGCCTGTTGGCCAAAGTTGTTGAGGGGGGTTTGAATGACAGGCATCTTTTAAGGGGAGAGTGAGAGGAATTCAGGGGTTGCTATTTTATTTTGGTTCTAGCTGTAAATGTTTTTAATCTGCTATTGTAAACTGCCTTGAACCATGAGGAAAGGTAGAGCAAATGTGTTTTAATATAAGTAAAAAAACAAACTTCATGATGAAGACATCATTAAAAAAATCAGCACACATTCTACAGAAATACACACAAAACATCATGTCAATACCCTGAAATACTCTTCCATCCAACTTGCACTTGGTTGGAACCTTGGCAAACTTTGCAGTTTATTTTAAAATTTTAATTCATTTCCCCTTTTTCTTCTATAAAATACTTCACGCAATGTATGGATTTTAACAAGGAAAGAGTTTTATAGACAAACGACCTCTTAAATAGGACCAGACTTGTACTTGTTAACAGTAGTGAGCTCCCCACATTTGAGCATCTAAATTATATCCAAAGCCTTCTCTCTTATTTTTGCTGTATATAGTCTCTACTTAATCCTTTGGAATAATTTAAACTGTGCAGGCAGGGAGCAAGCAGAAATAGTTTAAGTTGCTTTTGGCTTGCTTCTTAGGCAAAATTCTACTGTGGGTCAGGCAGCACAGAATAAGGAAACCAGTAATATAATTTCAAATATAGTTTCTTCGGGTGGCGTGAAGCAATATCATTATTAATTTTTAACTTTGAAGAACTCTATAATGTATTTTCAAATTAATATTAAAAACATGCAAGATCGCATTATTATTATATGCCAGAGATGTCTATGTTCATCACTATTTTTCCAGCATAGTGGAAAAGAATCCACCCGTGATGTTTCACCTTGTAAGCAAGTTTCATATGGATCTTCTCCATAGTTCAGCTTTTAATGACATTTATAGTCATTAAAAGTCAGTACTTACTGAAAACCCTATCCTATATACCTATTTATTTGGACTTACTCCCAACTGTATATGTTTAAATCAGAAATTATTATCACAAAATACACTGAAAAAAGCATCACAGTGTAAAAACTTTTGATAAATGAATAAAGAGTAGTTAGCAAATCATCGCATAATATTAATGTGTAGAAGATAATGCATATACATAATGTCTTTAAAAATTACAATACTGGATAACACACAAGTTTATGAGTAATTTTTAAGAAATAGGATTGAATACAAAACTCCTTATGCTATATGGAGTTTAATTGCTTTCCTTTTCAATCTTAATAAGGTGCCTAGGACTCTGATTGTTTTCCCAGAAAGCATAAAACTGCCTTTCCATGCTAAATCTCCTTGGGTTTTCCTGGCTGAACAATTTCTTAGTACAAAACCACCCTTGAGGAACTACATTATTCAAATTGGCTGGCTTTTCTAAAAGTTCATTGTGTAATACAATTATGAACCTTTATGGAAATGTACAAAACAAGTTAATGTAGTTTTGGGGAGATTTATCCAATAAATATTTTTGGAAAGCTGTCCCTAAAAGGTTTAGGAAGGGGAAAAAACAGTAGCTGAACTAACAAAATTAAATTTAAAAGTAACATATTACATTTATTATTAGAAAGAAAAGAAATGCCTTGCTGGATCAGGTTGAGCTCTTTGTTTTTAAGCATTCTTTTTGTAAGAGTGGCCAGTCAGATGTCTCTAGGAAGCTTGTAAGCAGGGGCAGAGCTAAGGATTCTGTCTGCAGCAGTGGTGAAGGGCTATTTCTATTTCTATTGTTATTCTATTGCTAGTTGTTCTTTCTCTGTGCCAGCTCAGAACATCAAGAAATTCAAGTACTGTATAGTGTATTAGGTCTGTTCTTAATTTCAGCTACAAGATAAAATACATTTTTTATAACACAATATCTTTATATTTCAATCTTACCATTATCTTCAAAATAAATCAGAGGTGTCATTCTCTTTTATTATTAGAGAACCAAAAACTCTTCTAAAAATCTGGACCACTAATCTTTTTGCCTCAAACACATCACCAGTGCCTTTTTATTTTCATAACTTAAAATTTTTACTTCCACAAACTATTCCATTCTATGGGCTGAACAAGCAACAGTTCAGTAGTTCAATAAGGATCATTCAAACATAAAGCATATCAGCATTAATTTGCATTAATTAAAAAAATTGATTTACATTCATTAAACACTTGCCATACATTGCTGAATCAAGACATGGAAACAAAACAAAAAATGGCTTGATAAATTTTATTTTATATATTTTTAATGTTAAATATGTACAATGCAAATTCTGAATGATGCTGTGCTGCCTGAATTAAACTAATTTATGTTGCATTGTAATTTTGCTCTTCATTGTAGTTCCGGCAGCAATTAGAAAACGTAATTATCATCACATAAATTCCATACATTCTTAGGTCTAGTGGAATTTGCACTAAATTTAAGTTTGTAAAATACAGATTTTGTTATTAAATTTAAAGCAATAATAATTATTACTTTTTTTTTTTACCTGAGTATCCACATTTCAGTCTTTCTAAAGTTCTCCCTGGTCAATTTGTGTTGTCAACATGCCGTTGCTGCTGGTCTTTCTGCTGATAATAATACTCTCATGACTACCCACCGGACAAGTCATTCATTCCATTCTTAACCAGGAGATGTTAAAGTAAGCAATGAACTTGCGCCCATTAGCTACTTGGAATGTGCTGCCATGGGATTAGCCTCATTAAGAGTTCTACAGACATTCACTCACAGCTCCAAAACACCACTTCATTTGGACATCTAATCTGACGCCAAAAGAAAAACAAATCCCTTGAGAGCTTGGATTTAGCAAGCACAAGTCCTGACAGGCTGCTTTTTTAAAATTTTCAAAAAGAAGGTCTTGTGAAAGTGTGATAAGGTGTTCTGAGTTCTGAAAGTTCAACTCAGGAAAGCAAATCCTTCAAACGAAACAGTGTACTAAGCTGGAAAGAACCTGAACACACATGAGATATTTTTAATCTCTAAAGAATGAAACCAGTGTGTTTGTTCAGCAACTGCTGGGAATCTCAGTGTAGTGAAAAACATATTACTGTTCATCAACAACAGTTCCTATTAAAAATGCTTGCAATTGCCTTTCAATACAATGTTTATCATCTAATCAATTTATCATCCAAGAAAGTGAGAAATGTTTGATGTACAGTTGTAGAGAAACTGGAAGATAGGAGCAAATTATGTTTCAGTGCAAATTAGGTCACAGAGTGGTGATGGTAGATGATGAAAACTTTGGTAGCAACTGCAGAAATCCCTATATAACCCCCTTTGCAGAAAATAGTAATGTTAACATTTTTATTATTATGCCATTTTTGTTAATCTGCTACCATCTGTATTCTCCCCCAGAATGCTGTCAACAATTGTTGTAACACTTTTATGCCAAATGTTCTCATACACAGCTGATCTTTAGGGTTGGCAGCCTCCAGGTGATCAGAAGTGTGCACTGAAAAAATTTCCTTTTCATTTTCAGATCCGGCACTTCCAAATCAACTATTTTATTTATTTATTTTATCATATTTGTATTCCGCCCTCTCCGCGAGCAGGCTCAGGGTGGATAACAGCATTAAGAACATTTAAAACATTCCATATAAAACATTTAAAAGCATCATACAAAAATATAAAAAATAGCAGCACTCTTTTTCCTGATGGCGGCAATAATAAATAATGCAACAGTACAATTGAATATAGCAGCAGCTTAAGAACAGTGGTGGGCAGCTCTCATAGGGAGGGGAGTAGATGTTGTATCCTCTAGCCAGCAGAGGCCCAGCCTCAGCCATAAGCCTGGTGGAACAACTCTGTCTTACAGGCCCAGTGGAAAGATAGTAGATCCTGCCGGGCCCTGGTCTCAGTAGTCAGAGCGTTCCACCAGGTAGGAGCCAGGACTGAGAAAGCTCTGGCTCTAGTCGAAGCCAGGTGGGCCTCCTTGGAGCCAGGGACTGATAACAATTTCTTTCCTCCCAATCAGAGGGTCCTCTGGGGAATATACAGGGAGAGACGGTCCCTCAGGTATGCTGGCCCCAGTCCGCACAGGGCCTTATAGGTCAATACCAAGACTTTGAACCTGATCCGATACTCCACTGGTAACCAATGCAGCTCGCACAATATTGGTGTAATATGCGCCCTATTTGGTGCTTTCATAATGATGCGCGCCACTGCATTTTGCACCAGCTGTAATCTTCGGGTCAGGCTCAAGAGTAGGCCTGCATAGAGCGAGTTACAGTAATCTAACCTAGAGATGACCATTGCCTGGATCACTGTAGTTAAGTCACAGGTAGACAGGTAAGGGACAAGTTGCCTGGTCTGCCGCAGGTGGAAAAAAGAAGACCTGACAACCACTGTGACCTATGCCTCCATTTTCAGGGAGGCATCTAGGATCACCCCCAGGCTCTTAACCCTCAGAACTGGCACAAGCTGTGCCCCATTGAGGGCCGGGAGCTGGAGTCCCGAATCCAGTCCTCCGTGGCTCAAGTACAGGACCTCCGTCTTTGTTGGGTTCAGTTTCAGTCGACTCTGTTTCAACCAATCAGTCACGGCTGCAAACGTATGTTCCAGGACATCTGGGGCTGAGCCGGGCCAGCTGTCCATCACCAGATACAGCTGGGTGTTATCTGCATACTGATGACACCCAAGCCCGAAACTTCGCACCAACTGGGCAAGGGGGTCATGTAGATGTTAATCAGTAAAGGGGAGGGTATTGCCCCCTGCAGGACCCTGCACACCAATGGGTGATGGGGTGACAATTTCTCCCCAAGCGCCACCCTCTGTCCTCGACTGTGGAGAAAAGAGACAAGCACTGTTACTGTCTTTTTCTGGCTGGGATGTTCCTGGTTTAGATGTAATCCATTTGGTTTTTTTTGTAATCATGAGTTTTAGCCCAGGCTCTTTGTGTCAGCTGCTTTTGCATTGAATGTCACAAAAATCACACTGAACACAGTCCTCCCTCTAAAACATTGACCCACTTTCCTGTTTCCTTTATCGTAAACTTGATAATATTCTAGCTTTTAAAATAATATAGGTTACTATTCTGCCTTCAGGCACCTGAAGTCCATAAAGAAACTTAATACAGTTGAAAACACAATAATAAAATCGTTACCCAATAATCATTTTTTATAAAAACAACAGCATTAATATTGAACAGATGCAGTAATGGAAACCAGTGAGAGAACTCACATTAGAAAACTAGGCTTACCAAGAAGAAGCAATAACAGTATGGTCATGTAAAGTCTGCTCAGGTATAAGTACAGAGCTGATACCTGATCAAATCCTTTTTGAACAATTCATATATGATGTGAGACATGATCCTGTCTTCTTTTTAAAATCATCACCACCATCATCATCATCTTTACCACCACCACCACCCCTACCATCACATTAAAATGCATAGCTGTCTAGCAACTTGCACGATAAAAAAGGCATTAATGTACAACTTATGTGAATGAACATTCTAATGGATATTACAAGGTACATCTTATTCAAAGTAATGCAATAAAGATGACTCAATTTTTTATTTTTATGGGCACTTAAACATACATTTTATTTAGGCCCATGGTTATCAATTTAAATACATCTAAATCTGTTTACATATATCCTTAGTCAGTCTGGAGGTATTAACTGCTCTCATTAAATATTGCCAAAAAGTAAACTATCACTTTGTGATCAGATGCAGACTTGTCAGGCCACAATTCATAGGCAATACACTTGTCAGGATGCTGTTATACACTTTCTGTATAGGAGCACAAGATTTCTGACTAATACGGCTACCCACCTTTAACTTTCTGTATAGTTATGATATATTTGTATCAGACCATCATAGCTTCATCCACTGATAAGAAATTGCACACGATAAAATAATGCTGAGCAGGCAAATGTCAGTGTTCCTAGTACTCTTTGTGGCACTTTCATGCATTGACCCTTTACAGAAGCGACAGCTTTTAACACTTATCACATGGTCTCTGAACTTTCTGTTCCTTCTGTAGTTGATACTAAGAAAAAAGTTACCATTTGAGCCTTTCCAAGAACAATCTTCAATTGTCCTTTGTATTCAAGTGCACAACAGGAAGAAATGAAATGTGATATTTTATAATCACTGGACATTATTTCAGAATGAAGAACATAGTTTACTTGATGCAACTTTAGATCAGTATTACAATTAAGGGTATTATAAAACAAGGTTCACAGGAGTTTGCAATTTTAAACTATCCTTCATTCAAATAATTTTATGACTGAAACTGAACTAAACTAGGATATTTTGAGTCTGTTGATACATATTAGTATTGTTAAGGCTAAGTCACTCTACCTTTGGGTACTTAGAGGATTCATAAGAACTTATTTTTAGGAGGTAGGGGAAAAAGAGGTTGCTATAACGAGCTCCCATGTTTCAGTCTTTATACAAACAGACAACTCCTTTGATCAGTTCATGTACATGGGTAATCATAATGCCACAAAACTAATGGTGCTCAGAAAATGCCAGTTATCCTTATCTGTAATGCTATTTTAGTTAATACCCCATTTTCACAAATGGCTAATCTATTTGCAATTAAAAATAAGATTTGTTTGAGTTCATGTGCTACTTTGTGTCTGTTAGCATTCATCATACTAAACCAGTGGCTACTGTTGACACATACTCAGAATATATTTAATCACTTAATCCCTTAGCGTCTAAGAATCTTATCTGATTTGTTGATCTTGCATTTTGACTTGAAATTCTTTTACATGGAAATGCAGTTTACAGAACAACAGTATCTGGAGCCAGGCACATGTAAATGTATGTGTTTCCTTTCCAGTCTGACTCTTGAACTCCTTCCTTGAGAGAACTCATTGTTTAAACCAGGCTGCTGGGAAGAAGACTGGTAGGAAAAATGTACCGAGACTCAGCAATAGGTGTTCCTCTTGATTAGTGACTGACACATACAATTGCACTGGAATTACTGATGCTGTTGTTTCCTCCTCCTCCATGAGAATCCATACTGCTGGTAAACTCTAACAATAGCAGCATATGCAAAGAAGAGAAGCATTATGATGTACAATGTACACAACATTGTTGGTCAGGCCTCATCTGGTCAGGCCTCATCTGAAGTATTGTGTGCAGATCTGGAGGCCTCGTTTCAAAAAGAATGTGGACAAAGTGGAACGAGTGCAGAAGAGAGCAGGGGCTTGGAGCTTGGAGGGCTTGGAAATCAGGGGCTTGGGGACTAAGCCCTGTGAGGAAAGACTGAGGGACCTGAGAATAATCAGTTTGGAGGAGGTTGAGGAGAGACATGATTACTCTCTAAACATTTAAAAGACTGTCACTTAGTGGAGGGAAAGGAGCTGCTCTTGTTGACAACCGAGGATAGGACTCAAAACAATGGGTTTAAAAGACAGAAGGGAACATACTGGCTAGGCATCAGGAAAAACTTTTTCACATTAAGAGTAATCCAGCAGTGGAATGGGCTGCCTAGGGATGTGGTGGGTTCCTCCCACTGGCAGTCCTCAAGGAGCAGCTGGATGAATACTTGTTGGAGATGCTTTAGGCTGGTCCTGCATTTGGCAGGGGTTGGTCTGTAAGCCCCTTCTAACGCGACGATTCTATATATTTGTTTAATCAATGCAGTTACCAAATGGCAGTGCTAGTACACACATATATAAAATATTTGTGACTCTTGATGAAAAGTAAGCTTTTTCCAGTGCTTGAGTATGTTGTTTATGCCGGCAATTCAGTTATGATATGTGTGTGTGTATTACGTGCCATCAAGTCATATCCAACTTATGGCGACCCTATGAATGAAAGACCACCAAAATGTCCTATCTTTAACAGTCTTGCTCAGAGCTTGCAAACTGGAGGTCATGACTTCCTTTGTAGAAGTCAAGCCATCTCATTTTGCATCTTCCTCTTTTGTTACTGCCTTCCACTTTTTGTAGTATTGTTGTCTTTTCCCCGCGATTCTTGTCTCCTCATGATGTGGACAAAGTACAACAGTCTCAATTTCATCATTTTAGCTTCTAGCGAGAATTCAGTCTTGATTTGATCTAGAACCCACTGAAATTTGTTTAGCCATCCATGGTATCTGTAAAACTCCCCTCCAACACCACATTTCAAACTTCAACTTTCCTCTTCTCATCTTTCTTCATTGTCCAACTTTCACATCCATACATAGTAATGTGGAATACCACACTGTGACTTATCTTGATCTTGGATTCCAGTGACACATCTTTGTCCTTAAGGATCTTTTCTAGTTCCTTTGTGGCTGATCTTCCAAGTCTCAATTGTCTTCTGATTTCTTGGTTGCCATCTCCCTTTTGGTTGATGGTTGAACCAAGGAATAAAAAATTTCAGTTTCTTCATTATCAGCCTTAAATTGTGTAATTCTTCAGTAATTACTTTTGTCTTTTTGATATTCATCTGTAATCTTGTTTTGGCACTTTCCCCTTTAACCATCATCAATAATTTCTCACTATTTTCTGCCAGTAATGTGGTATCATTGTACCTCTCAAACTGTTAATACTCCTTCCTAACCAGCGGTACAGGCCAAGCCCTGGGGTCACTCCCCTGGACCCCGCCTTGACCTGTCTGGGCGAGACCTGCTGCCCAGGATGCGAGCCATTCACATGCATGGCTGGGATCCTGCCGGCCTGGCGGATGGTTTCCCCCTTAAAGCTCCAAGCACCTCCGCCGCAGAGCATGAGGGAAGGACTTGTCCAGGAGATCCCACCAGGCAGCCCTCTTAACTGGCCGCTGCCAAGCATGCCAGCCGATCCTGACAGGCCCCTAATATCCCCACCAATGGGGATGTGCCAAGGGTACTCACCGTCCTGCTAACATCCCCCCAACTAAATTCTGCCATTGATGGCCTATACAGCACCACTGTAGTCCAATAGCCACAGCTCCAGCAAGCAGTACAAGGTAGGCAAAAAACTTCCTTCCCCAAGGCCAGTCAGGGAAAGAAAGGAAAAATTCCTACCTGGCCCCCCAAAAGGCAACCGGTCAAAAACCTGCACTGCTACTGGGCGGGCGGGTGGGCCGAGCATGAGGCAGCAAGTGCTGATGCAGAGGCAGGGCTGTCCTGTTAAGGCACTTAGCCCCACCCCCTTCCCATGTGACCCTGAGAGGCTGGGGAAACGCTGCCGCTTATCCTCCATGGCAGCAAATGCGGTCCCCGGCCTCAAGCCCTTGGCTGCCAGCCGGCCGGGGGCCGAATTGTTCAAAGTACAGGTTGTGCAGCAAAACAATTGGATGTTGTGGTGTACCCATTTCTTTTAACACCACTCACAGCTTTTCATGATCCACATGATATATGTTGTACAGCTTTGGACCTTCCATTTGCATCTGTTCACATCAACAAATGGATGTCTTTTTGGCTTTAATCCAGTCCTGTCATTGAGAACAGCACTATCTGTATTTGTCCTCTGCCACCCCCCAAAAAACCCTAGCAAAAAATCAGGGTCCCTAATCATGAGAAAAAAGCTTATATAGATAGGCAGAGACTATGCGGAATGTAGCATGCTGATTAAGGGGTTGGGATGCAAGTCACGAGTCTGCTGGTTTGAATACCACTACTGCCATAAGCGCAGCAGGTGGCCTTGGGTAAGCTTCTCTTCTCAGCCCTAGCTCCCCGGCTGTATTGTGAAGCTAATATGTTCTAGATAGAAAGTGAACTGAGAACAGCTGTGCTTATAAGCATGAACTGACAAAGTTCACTGATAGCAAGATCATAATAAAACCAGGCAGCATGAAATTCTTCCTCCATTTGTAATTAAAGAGGGGATATATTTCAAGCAGATGTCCTATTTTTGGAAATTTCTCCCCCCAAAAGAACAAACAATATTATATAATGAGTCTAAAGTAGGAATACTGCTGTGATGATACAAGAATGAGTGTTTAACCAATAGTAATAAATAACCAAGTCCATTACTAATTAACAGATTACGGTATATACATATTCAATTTGTTCCACATTTCTCTTAAAACAGAAAACAAAAGTACATAATATGTCAAGGTTTTCCTTTACAGGGCTTTATTGATAATTTATTCCTGTATACTCCTTTCCTTGCCATCTGGTGATTGTATATTTATATTAGATTTTAATTATGTTTAACTGTGCTTAAGGCCTAAGGTCATATAAGCAGAATAAATTGATGATAATGTATATTCCTTCCCTCTTGTCTTGCAAAACAGAATATAATCACTAAAACAGATCTTCTGGGCTTATCATCCCATTATTGTCAAAATCTTTCCTGAATCTGATACATTGGGCTGACAAATTTGACATACAGCAATTTCTATGGTATATAGTATGCAAAAGCACAATGTAACCATGACTATTCTTGAACACTTCTATTTTAAACTCTAGTGGACAAGTGAATTATCTGAAATAAAGTGTCAGGAAGGATTCAACTGAGCAACTTACATTTTTCAGGCAAGGCTAGAGCCAGTGTTCCAGTCTTTACCTCACCCCCCTCCATTAATGGTCACAGAAAGAAATTGCAGAGAAATTATACTGATCCATAAAAGTTACCCACACCCCACACCAAGCCTGATATCTTTTTATGGGAGATTTCTGGTCATGCTTATTTCTGTGGTCTCAATACTGAATAATACCTCTCTTTGTCAGTACTAGAGGTGGGCACGAACCGCAATAAGAACCAAAAAAAAGCACGAACCTGGCCAATTCGTGGTTCGTTAACATGCAGTTCATGCAACCGCATGTTAATGAACGCCCAGAGACTTTTTTGGCCCAGTTCGTGCAATTCGTGAGCAGTTTGTGACCCCAGACAGGCTGGCACAGCTGAGGGGTGAGTGAAACTGACAGCCCTGTTCCCCTGCTGCCAGTGAGCAGCAGGAGAAGGGGGCTGTCAGTTTAACACACCCTGCGCCGGCTTCAGCCCATGGGCTGAACCCAGCGCAGGGTGAGTGAAACTGAGAGCCCTGTTCTGCCACCTGAGCGGAAGGAGAACAACAGCTGTCAGTTTCACACACCACGTGCTGGGTTCAGCCCATGGGCTGAAGCTGGCACAGAGTCTGTGAAACTGACAGCCCACGTTCTCTTTACGCCCAGGGCGGCAGGAAAATGGGGGCTGTCAGTTTGACAGCCGCTGCACAGGGTTCAGCCCATGGGCTGAAGCTGGAGCAGGGTCTGTGAAACTGACAGCCCCCATTCTCTTTATGCCCAGGGTGGCAGGAAAATGGGGTCTGTCAGTTTAACAGACCCCCTGCGGGGTTCAGCCCATGGGCTGAAGCTGGCACCGGCTCTGTGAAACTGACTGCCCCCGTTCTCTTTCTGCCCAGGGCAGCAGGAAAATGGGGGCTGTCAGTCTGACACACCCCACACTGGGTTCAGCCTGGGTGGCAGGAGAACAGGGGCTGTCAGTTTCACAGACCCTGCACCAGCTTCAGCCAATGGGCTGAAGCCAGCGCGGGTTGAGTAAAGCTGACAACCCCGTTCTCCTGCCAATGGGCTGTCAGCTTCACACACTCTGCACCGGCTTCAGCTGATGGGCTGAAGCCAGCTTGGGGTGTTTGATAGTGAAATTCCATGAACCACGAACCCGATTCGTGAACTGGGAAAGGGTTGTGAAGTTCGTGGTTCCTGGTTCGTGGAAATGCGACAAACCACGAATCATGTGGCTTGTTTTTTTTCCAGTTCATGCCCATGTCTAGTCAGTACCTCAACTTGTCTCATCTAGCTCTTCTTTGTTTTACCCTCTAGACCTTGACAAGGCAGAGGACATCAGGTAGGCTGTGAGTGTCCTGAGGAAGAACAAGCAGGACTGATCCTGCAGCATTATCAGCCTTAACCATTCAACTGCAGCCTTCAATTAATTCTAACAATGCAGGATGGTTATAAGTACATAATTCCAGTAGTACAAAAATCCACATTTTATCTACTGTAACAAAAAGATTCAACATTAAGATTAAATATTATGAAAATATTTTGGGTTGATAGTAATTTTTCTTGTTTTTCTAATCATCTGCTTTGAATATTAAAGTGAAAGGAAAGCCATACCCTATATGGTTGCTGTGTGATATGCAGGCTAAATTTGACATTACTGAGGCTATTCAAGGTTATTAGACACAGATTACGTTCGCCTGCCAAAGATACTCATTTTCTGCTCTAATGTGCAACTGTGCATATTAATACATCTTTCTTGGGAGAAATAGCCAGAGAGATTTCTATAAAGGGCCTATACCACAGAACTATATTTTGGAGAATTATTTTTTTAAATATCAAAGTTACAAATATTCTGCACACTGGGATCTAACAAACTGATATCCAATTAATTTAAATTTTAAATAAAAGAAGTTTGGAAGAAGAAAGGAAAGGAGCAAACTGTATTATACACCAGTGTCCTCAGAAAAGTAATGTGATACAATGGAAAACTTAAATGCCAGTCATTACTATACATTTTCACAGAAGCACAGAAATTGTACTTTTTGACCTTATTTGATCTGAAAAATAAGTATTACAGATGCAAGTATCACAGACAATGCATATCCCCAGTATGAATATAAATTACTATGTTGTCCAGCAGGAAGTTTGAGTTTACCTGCTATGGGACCTTCTTTCTGTGGTACCGTGTTCAAAGATAAGGTAGGTGACTATCAAATATAACCCCCTGTTCAGTTATTGCATCCTATCTGAGGAATTCCTTCCCAATTTTCCTGTTGTTTTAAGTGCCAGGTGTATCTTAGTTTTCTCTGATCTTTGGCGGTACATGGTAATTAATTACTTAGACAGGATACAACTCCTGACCTCCACATGTTCATCTAAACTTCTGATAGAACCTACACTATCTATTATTTTGCATTCTTATAGGGTGGAAATTGTATGTATAGAATATATTCCTTGAGGGAGCAGGAGCTCTCTGTGCACCACACTGTACTTGCCAGCAGTAAACTGCTAATAGGGCACACACCTGATGTTGTTCATCATTCCCTGACAGAATCTGAAAGCACACGAAGTTTATTTTGCACTGATATTATATTGTTTCAATCCTTGTGCACATCCTATTTATTTATTTACTTTAAAGAGATTTAACCTGCCTTTTGGTCAAATCAATGTGGATCATAATAACAGTAACAAATAAAAACTACTCAGCAGTCCTTCCCCTTTGACTAACAACAGAACCAAAGATCTTTACTTCATGTCTGCATCCCTAAGGCAACTGGCAGGTGAGCAAATTGTTCTTTTATGGAGGAAGAGCAAGGTGCAACCTATCGGCGGCCTTTGCACCTCTGGCCATAATAAAGGCTAGAGTGTCCTTCCTGCCATATCTGAAGTCATTGGGGAACTTGTGTTCTGCTTTGTTTGTTAGTCCTAGCCTCAGACTATTTGCAGCATTGTCAAATGTTCAAGAATTCTGTGCATGCTATTTTTTCAGTCTCCCATATTAAATAAAGTTCGAATTCATTTTTATTTATTGATGTCATTTATAGTCTGCCTTTCTCACTGAGATTCAAGTCGGATTACACAGTGTGAGATTAGTACAGTCAATATCAGGAACATTTCCATGAACAATGCCTTAGGGTGAATAGATCCAAGTTCACAAAGATATTCGCAGGAATCCAGTACGACATATTGGTGAAGTCTATCGTTCCTAACTCATTAGTGGATCATCTGAGATCCCCTCCCTACAATAGACCCCCTCCTATCTGATTAAAAAGCTTTTTTGAATCATTAGGTTTTGTGTCCAGAAATTTTCATAGCACCTAACTCCACCATGCCTACAAAAGAATAATGGTAATTTTTGAAAAGGCATTAACACTTAGATCATTAGAGTGAAAGGAATGTTCACATATGAATAATCACTCATGACAACAGAATTTAGCAATTAGTGCTAAATATTTATAATCTATGTGATGGAAGCAAAGGCATTAAAATAGCTTAACATAACCAGCATGTTTTGACTTGATTTGATCTACCAATGTAACTACTTTTGTATAGAAAACAATTTTAATGCACAGGTTGTAACTAATTCAGCTATGGAAAAATTACTTGGACATTTTCTGATATTTGTTTTGTCTAAATCTTGTGGAATTTGATTATACAGGGCATTCCAACTATTTCTCACAGTGAGTCCCTGAGTCCCTAAACTTGCTGATTATTACTTAAGCATTGTTTCAGTGTGATTTGTTGAAAGACTTCATTAATACAGATTAGTACTTTTATTAAGTCATGGTTAATTGAAGCTTGTGTGTGCTTTGTTAAGTGCCTTCAGTGAAGTGGATTAGTTGGTTTAATTTTATGTTCCCTCACAGTAGAAAGGCTGAACAAATTAATTACTTTTCCCTATTGAACCAAAAAGGGGAAAGATGGCTGTATAGTCTATACTTTACACATTTAGTACTTCAAAGCACTTATGAAGGATTCCTGCTTGAGGCAAAAAAATAGCTTTCAGTGACCATTAGCTAATGAAATAGAACCTGAAAGCCAAATTTAGCAGCTATTCAATAAAGGATGCTCATTAAAAAAAGAAAAAAATTACAAGTAGGTTTTATATGTGTTTGTTCTTTTATACCCATTTTTCTGACTAAGACTCAAGGAGGATTACAAAATATAAAAACAATGCAATCAGACAGCGTAAGACATCCAATGAACAATACAATAAGACTAGGATTACAGAATTAGAAAACAATGCAAACAAACTGCCTAAGGCAAAATGCAATTCAGGAAGTGGTTTACAAAGATCGAAGATAATGACACCTACAATAAACATGGTGGTATCCTACAATCCTATTCATTTATGAAAATGCTCTCCTGAATTGTTCTACTATACTACAATTCTAATCCCTTTATAAACATGACATTCTGAATATTCTGTTTGCACAGTCTGCAAAACAACAGAAATATGAGAGCCTTCCTGACCTCTTCAGGCAGACTGTTCCATAAGGTGACAGCCACATGTGTATGGACAGTTGCCAATTATGCCCATTTTCAGGGCAGCATCCTCAAAAGATTTTGCCCAGTTGATTGAAGCTGTCATGGTGGCGTGGGACAGACAATCCTGCAGGTATATGGGTCCAAGGCATGATTGGCTTTGTAGGTGATAACCAGTATCTGGTAACTGGTCAGTAACCCATAAAAGTAGGATATGCACTAGAGTTTCTGAGTTTACTAAGGGCAGACCCATCACAATAGTCTAGCCTTGAGGTAACCATAGTATGGACCCATGTAGTCAGATCACCCAGTTCAAGGTAGGGTAGGGGAGTCATTTTCTAGGTTAAATGAATTTAGAAGAATACATTTTTTGCAGCTTCAGTAACTTGCATCTTTAGCAGTAATGTTGTAAGCCCCTGGCTCTTCATGTAGTCGGCAAGTGTCAGCTGGATCCCATCAATAGTGGGAAGCCAGTTTAGTGTAGTGGTTAAAAGTGCGGGACTCTAATCTGGAGAACTGGGTTTGATTCTCCACTCCTCCACTTGAAGCCAGCTGGGTGACCTTGGGTCAGTCACAGCTTCTAGGAGCTCTCTCAGCCCCACCCACCTCACAGGATGTTTGTTGTTGTGGGGATAATAATAGCATACTTTGTAAACCGCTCTGAGTGGGTGCTAAGTTATCCTGAAGGGAGGTATTTAAATCGAATGTTATTACTATAAGCACAGTGTCCTTCATGACCTCAAGATTCCCAACCAGCATTACCTTCATCTTGTCAAGACTCAGTTTCAACTTGTTCTTCCTTAGCCATTTAACCACAGCTGTCAGTAGCTGGCTCAGGACCTCTATAGCTTCAGCAGGCTATTTTGGTAAAGAAACACAGAGTTGGGTGTACTGATGACGCTACGCCAGAATATTGATGGAAAACTACTCTGAAATCATGAACAAGTTGTTTTAAAGGCTTTACAAAGAGAGGATAAGGAGGATGGGGGATAAGCCTGAGCCTTGTTGAACAGCACAGGATGCAACAACAAAACTGGAATGTTTGTTGAAGATGTTCTGTACAAACAAGAGATTCAGAAGAGCAGCATAAGAAATAGCTTAAGAATTCAATATTAATGGAAATTAAACAATTGAAAAACCAATTGAACATGTTACAAACCGAAGAAATGCAGAAGAAACTAAGCTTTCTGAAACAGAAAGTCTTTGAACATGTGAACAATCCTGGCAGATTCCTGGCTCAATGCTTAAGAAAAGAATCAGAAAGAAGAAGACGAATAGGAGTAAAAAAGTCAAACGGAATAACATATATGGAAAAAGAGATTCAGCAACAGTTCATTTCTTTTTTGTACACAACTTTATAAAAAAGAAAATTTAATAGAACATGGAAACAAGAGATTCACTGCATGGCTTACGCACTACTAGATAACAGGAAGAAATTAAAACAATGATCTGGATCTCATTGATTATTTCTGATGCCACAATATAAGATATACAGACATTTTGTAAAATATGGTTATGCCAGAATTTCGATTCTGAGCTTTGATGGTTGCAGTTGTACTGTCAAAAAGTGAAAAGACTTTAAAAAGTCTTCCTTCTCCCTCTACAGCTTTCTGCAAAATCATCTGTTTTCTCTGCACAATATTCTGGGACTAGCCACATGAAGATAGAAATAATGTGACACTAGTGCACAATGAGGCAAATTAGCAATAGAGATGTTAGAGCGGGTCAGCAACATCCACATTTTCTACTTAATAGCTTCCATTTAAATTTCACAACCATATGAAACACTGTTAGCAAATATATAAGATGTAAACAGGGATAACCACGTGCCATACATTTTGGGGGAAATGGTATTCTTATTTACGTATATAGCTTAGAAAGTGTAATCAATCACCCAGGTCAATAAGAGTAGACGGTAACTATCAACATCATAAGGCTCTGTTTTTCTGCGCTAGAAGCTTAAAGAAGCGGAGAACTCCAGCAGGACCTGATGCTGAACTGGAGTTTCATTCTCTAATGGTCTAAGTTTCTAGACTTCCTGGCATATATATAGCTTCTTATGAAAGGCAAATACAAGAACAGGCAGACACAAAGACTTCAGATGACACAGATAAAGTTTTTTTCCAGTTTTATTCAAAGGGTTACTTGGCAGGGAAAGGCAATTCATGCTTTTCTATGCAACTCATACCACAACCTAGTTTGAAATACATGAGTCATGTATTAATGTTATATATGTGAGTTTACAGGAAATAATCTATTCAGACAACAATTGTTAACAAATGTTCTTTGTTAACGTTCTTGAGAATGAAAAGATGACTGTGTGCTGACGAAACAAATCTTTAAATGAAAACACTATTCAAAAGTTCAGAAGCATTTTCCTAAATTATATCAATAGCAACTGTTAAGTAGTTTCCCAGAAAATGTCTCCTTTTCTATTCAGTGAATTTTTTTCAGGATAATCCAAAGCCAAAAGCAAAATCTCTTTTAAGCAAGGGAAATGGGGAGGGGGAGGAAATGATTACTTTGTATTAAAATTTAGAAATACTCAGTTTTTAACATTATTAGGGAACTGGTACATTGACCACTTTCACTAAGATAATAAGAAGAATTGCTAGGCTAGGGATGGCAGACAATGGGCGTGGAGCCTGGTCCACTGGTGCACTGATGTCACTTCCAGTAAAAACAGAGATGCTATTAGATGCTCTAGAATCGACAAAAAGAACCCTCCATGGTAAAACCAGAGCCATGCTGTCACTTCTGTTTTTTTTTTTTTAATTAGTCACTGGCACCATATCTGTGTGTACTCCATTCCTTTGCAGTTCCACCCACTGGTGTCTGAGGTGCTGGCAAGCAAGAAGCAGGATGCCATTATAGTGGGAGATCTGGCATCCCTAATCACATAACCTTAGTTCAAGAAAAATACTTAGAGACTGCAGTATTGTTAGTTAATTATTTGTTTTAAGCCACTTCTCATTACAATAATCTTTATCTATAGACAGAGAAATATTACACATTGTGCTGAGGCCCAGAAGCCAGAAGACTTGTACATAGGTCTCTCCTCGAAATTAACTTGGAAACTCCAGCTGGTGCAGAATGCTGCAACTCATTGATTATCGAGAACAAGGAGGAACATGAATATTACTCCCATTTTGCAGTTATTCCATTGGTTGCCTATCAGCTACCGGGGTCAATTCAAGGTACTGGCTATTACATATGAAGCTCTTCATGGCTTTGGTTTGGAATACCTACAGAACTGCCTCTCTTCCTATTTTCGGTCATGGCAGCTTTGATCATCTGAACAGGGCCTTCAGCAGGTGGCACCTTGCACACGGGGAAAATCAACAGCTTCTCGTAATAGCTGTCAGACTTCCTCTCACTGTCAGCAGTTGGACCTCCTCTTGCTGAGGGGCAGTTTAAGCGCAAGACACTGCCTGGCCTAAAATGAAACAGAAGGGATGCCAGCTAGGTAGGCACTTAGGAAAGTGTTTTAGAAGAAGGTCAGAGCTAATGGCCCCTCCATGCCCCAAAGAGATGCATAATTTAGAACAATGGGTCTCCCAAGACGCTCTTGACTAATCTCACACATGACTGTCTCACTTCCCCAGACCCATTTACCCTACTTAAGCAACACCTAACACTATTCACCAAACTTGGTAGCTTTTGCCACCCAGTACTTACAGGGTCATCAAGCAACCACCACTGGAAAACACATCAAGTTATTGTTTTAGGGAGAATACATCAGCTTGTCCCAGGGAACATTTTGCCCTGTATTTGAGGACCCCAGGCACCAGTGTGTGTGTGTTCTGGAGCTCATACATACAGCCCCAAATCTGTTTGGGCCTTCTGTCTGTGAAATGCTAGTCATTTTGCTGCTGCCTCTATGGACCTCAATCTTCAAGACTGGTGATTATAGCCTTCCCTAAAATTGCTTTCTCCCCCGATTTCCTCTTAGTTAGCCTTGTATGTGTTCTGTGTATGATTGTATGTTTGTCCTTTTACTTCTCTTTCAATAAAAACCTTTCTGGATAAGCATCTGGCTGGTTTATTTTGAGAGGTCTCCATTGAAAAATCCCCCATAAACATTGGTGGAGAATCCTAGTTACCCTCTGGCCTTTTCTTCTTTAAGCTAATTTCCCCCAACTATTTGGATAACACCTGTAGATGTACATGTGATGGCCCCCACCCCATGGAATGGCCTACCTGAAGAGGTCAGAAAAATTCCCACTCTCCTGGCTTTCCATAAATGATGAGAAACTGAATTATTCAAGAGGGTTTTTTACTCAGCTGGGAGGGCTGTACTGTAAAATAGTGGTCTCGAAGAGATGCATAAGTAAAGGGATAGGGACTATAGATTTTATTTCTATATACTGTCTGTTGCTGTATGATTCTACTAGATAGTTTATATGTTAATATGTCAGTCTTAAAATAGCTTATGCTCTGATTAGCATTTCTTCAGCTCTGTATTAGATACCTGCTAGTTTTAAATCTTTGCAAATTTGTATTTATATACCCAATTACATTGTTTACTGAAATGTATTTGAATTGACTGTACAGTTTATAAATAATGTAAACAGACTATATGATGTAAAATAAGTCTATAAATAAATGACATCTGGCACAGAGGTATAAATCCGGAGATTTATATTGGGAGCATTTCTTCCCAGTTTGACATGTGCTGCTGTTTACATTGAAAATATTGAGCCAACCAGTATATGTTGTATGACAAATGGAAAAACTACTGCAGCAGTTCTGTTGACAAAGTGTTACAATGGTCAGCAAAACCATGGCACTTCTCTCTTCTCTTTCCTCAGCATTGAACATTGGTTCAACAAAAACAAACGGAGTCATATGGAAATATGGCTGCCAACTCCAGGTATGGAAATTCCTGGATATCTGGGAATGGAGCCTGGGAAAGTTGGGCTTCAGGGAGCTGAGGGATCTCAGCAGGGTATAATGCCATAGAGCCCACTCTTGAAAGCAGCCATTTTCTCCAGAGGAACTGATATCAGCAGTCTTGATATCAGTTGCACATCAAGGAGATCTCCAGGCCCCACCTGAAAGCAAGCACCCTATATGGAAAATTTTTGTTTAATTAAGGCAGGGATGCCTTAAAGAGAATGGGGAGTACCTGCCGAAGACAAGTGGGCCAGCTGAGGCAGAATTTAGTCTGCAGGAACTCTTGCAACAGAGGAGAAAATAATGTTGCTTCTTTAGTCAGGTATGAGCAACCAAAATAATTAAGAGATTGAAACACATTTCCTACAAGGAAAGGCTAAAGAGTTTGGAGTTTTTCAGTTGAGAAAAAAAGAAGACTGTGTGGGGTGGGGAGTGCTAGAGATTTATAAAAGTAAGCATGGTGTGAAGGAAGAGAAAAAAGGGCACTTTTTCAGCCTCCCAAAATACAAGAACCTGAGGGCACTCAAATGAAAATCATGGGCGATAAATTCAGGAGTGACAACTATTTTTTCCACATATATCATCAAGACTATAAATTACCCAGAGATAACTATGTTTATATCATCACAAGCAGAAACAATAATTTCAGAAGCACTTTCATACTGAAGCCTATTTTCCAAACCAGTGTAACCCAATATAGTTCAATTGTGCCAGATATTCTATTATTGACATAACAATGTGTATTTTAATTTCAAGATACTTTTTAAAAAGAATCAGGCTTTCTTACGTGAGTGACCTCATTGACTCTTTTGTGCCTGGATCAGCTTGCGTTCTTTTAACTTCAAGAATTAGCAATATTTATTTTTTATTAATTCTTTGCTTACACCCTCAACTCAATCTGAATAAAGTGAATTCATGCATAAAATGTATTGGTTTCTTAGCCAGACTTCTGGAGCAATGAGAAGCATAAGTTCATTCATTGTCTAAACTGGCAGAAGAAAAATATAATACATATCAAATCTTCTTGCAAACAGAACCATCTCCTAGATCCTAAACTAGATGTCACGGGCTGGGCCAGCCCAAGCAGGGTGGTTCAAGTCCAAACCTTAAGGCCAGAGTCAAAGGGGAGTTCCAAGAGCAAAAGCCAAGTCAAACCGGTGGTCAGAGCACGAGATAAAGCCAGGAGTGAGTCCAGAGTCCAAAAGCAAGGTCAGGCACAGTCCAAGGTCAGTCACCAATAGTGTCAGGTCCAAAAGCAGGCACAGGCAAGGTTCACAAAACACAGAGTGGTTGCAGGCAGTAAACACGTTGCTTCCACGCCCTGCAGTTCCTCCAGACTGGCTCTTATAGCCAGGCGTGGTTTTCAGCCAGCTGCTGGGGCTCTATCCTGCCACTACTCATTGTCACTCTCCAGCAGCTGGCGTTGGCTCAAGAGGCGAGCACTGCGCCATCTCTCCTGCAGTTCCAGTCTCTGGCACTGCCTGCGGCCTTCCTTGGGCGTGGGTGAACCTGGGGGGGGTGAAGGCTCTTGGCTGCGCTGCACCTGTAGAAGTCCCTGGCTGAGCTTCCTCTGTAGTATTGGAGCTAGAGGGTGCTGGTGCCTCAGCTGCTGGCTGTAAGCTCTGATCAGCCAGCAGCTGTTGCTTCTGATTGCTGGCTTCTGCTGAATCAGGGCTAGGGCTGGCTACACAGGGCTCCTCTTCTCCTGAGGAGTCCTGGCTGGCTACACGAGGCTCCTCTCCTCCAGAGGAGACCTCACTCTCAGACTGGGCCATGACACCAGATATGGGGAAGGGGTGGGGAATCGTTAACAAGATTCTATGGATACTATTCAGAAATAGAAGAACAAACTTTGACAGATTCAAGACCACTGTGTCAACCTAATGTTTACATTTATTAGGATAGGAAAACTGTAGATGCTGAAATTCATTAGTATTTTTCTATTCCCATGATTTTCATGGCCATTCTTTTCAATGGGGGAAGAGGAAGAGGGACCAATTGGAGGCAGCTGTTTTTGCACTTAGCACCACCAAAATGGCAGAGAACACAGTCCTGCCTCTAATCTAAGAAACCCTTAAATATTACACAGATTGAACAAAGGGGGTGGGCAATTTAACAGACCCCAAAGCAGGTCTCCCTCTGTGCAGCCACAGTCTACTAATTCCAAAAATGGTCACCAAGCAACAGCCAGTAGGAAAGCTCCAGCCGGCAACCAGCATTTTAAAAAACAATACCGTCTGCATTCATTTCATTTCCCTACTCTTTCAGTGACTAACAATATATATATATTTAACTTTCCACTGAAAACTCTGCATTTTGCTTCTTTCCTTCTTGTGGTTTTTTGTTTGTTTCCCTTCAGAAAGTGAGGAAGACTTCTGCTGCAGACACACACACCTCTGCCATCATTGCACTTCCATTATTCCCTATGAGGACCTTTTGGGGAGAGTGAAGTCATTATTTTAAACCACATGTCACCAAAATTGCAGCACAGTATCTTCTGCCTGTCCTTCAAACAACCCCCTTCTTTGAAGGAAATTGAGCAAAGCTTTTGAATTCTATGGGCCTCCGAAAAATCTATGTCTTTTCTACATTCACAAAGATAAAAGTCTCTGTCCAGCCCACAAGGAGGGGTAAAGAGGGAAGGAAGGGGAGAAGGAGAATAGCAGCCTCTGCAGCTTTCACTGGCTGAGAGTGCTCTTTGCTCCTCCCTTGTAAAAAACTAATTGGAAGGGATTTCAGTACAGATGCAAAATGAAATGCAAGATCATGCTGCATTACCAGTAAAATACCCCTCCCTGAAAAATATATATATTTTTCAGGGAGGGGTTTTGTGACTATGAAGCCTCCTTTTCTAAAGAGGAGTCACTGAGCAAATCAGTTCTGACGATGCCCATGACACATTTTACGCTCTTGTTCACTGTAGGAAGCAGCAGCAGCAGCAATGGTCCCTCATCACCTTGGAGACTGCTACCACCAACTCCCCTTGCTTATCGTTCAGATTCCACATTAACTTGCTTTCTCACTGTTATCCCCACCAGTGGCATCCAGCTCAGCTTCTTTATGTGAAAATTGGCCCTGCTTGTTACCTTAATACTTGGCCATTTAATTTTCTCCTCTGTGCATTTCAGTGCTATACAACTGTCTTTTCAGATGATTAGGATAATTTTAATTTTACTTTGGACTTTGGACACAGAACAGGGACTAACCAGAAGGGGAGTGAAAGAAGGACAGTGCAGACATCTTAGAAAAATTAGTCCTAAACTTTATTGATTACAGAGACTCCTGGTGTTGGCATGTAATAAGAATGGGACAACAGACGCCACTGACAGCCTAGCTGCTGACAATAAACCTGCTACCAGCCCCCTGGAAGTAACTAAGGACACAGAACTAATTTAAGGTAAGCACAAATGCATTAATGCACTGGTCACTGCTTCATCCAAGAAATTAATGACCACATAATACTGTCCTTTCACCTGGTAATTGGTGTACTTATGAGGGCAAATGAAGTATTGGCTCGAGTTTGTCACTATATATGAAACTAATCAATAAAATATCTAAAATTGTTCAAGCTTTCTGAACAGCTAGAAACATATTTCTATAAGCAGGAAGAATTCAGAAAGGATCTTCAGGTAACAATAACCTGAAAGGTCCCTCAAGTAATAATACAGGGTTTCTGATTTCTTCATTGTATAATAAGCACATTGCACAACATGGAGTTGAGAAGTAATGAGCAATGCTACATGCAAAAAAAAGATGTTTTCTGTTAGGATAAGCCACTAGGGCCTGCATTTACTATACTAGCAAACTGCAGCTATGGGGGTGGGGGTGGGGGAATACTGTATGTTTTGTTTTGTTTTATTGTTGTGAGCTTCTTGAGCAGGTCTGGAGGGTTGAAACACACATTTAATAAACAAACAAACAGATAAATAAAGCCGCTTGATATGAACATATGAGATATTAAACAATGTCAATAACTTAAAAGATGCCTACCTGTCACATTCAACTGTAGCATCTCTCTATCCTTGTTAATATGTTTATAGAATGTTTCAAAATTGAAAATCTTTCATACAAATTACTATTTTAACTGACATTTTACCATATATCTGTTCCTTATGTGCATCAATTGGATTTAGAAACACAGGTGTGTAACAAGATCTGAGAACAGAGTAAAAATTGGTGTAATGGCTGTTGATGTCGTAAGGTCACTAATGTCTCCATTAAGTAGAAGAAAACACTGATATTTCCTCATGTAGTTTATCTGTGGAAAGGGCACAGAGGGGTCAATAACAAAAAAAGTTAATATTACTATTTATTCTTAAAAAAAAAACCTTTTCCTTAATTTTTCTACTAAAGAATTCCTGAAGGTAGTGTACATTCTTTACTCTCTCAACAAAAACCATATAAAAAACAATCTAACATATGAATAATAGAATCACCCCAAATTAAAAACAAATCAAAACAATCACAGCAGATGCCTTTGTTATCATTAAAAGCTCAGATGAACTGAATGGACTTTGGCATCCAGTGGACATCCATGATGGTGATAAGCAAGCATTAGGAAAAACAGCTGGGTGCCACCACATAAAAGGTACTTTCCTCAGTAACCATCCACTTAATGTCTGCTGGTAGGTGGACCTGGAGAAGGGCTGTCAGTGTAGGTCTCAATGGATGAGCAAGTTTGTATGGGTAGTGTTCCTTTAAGATGACCAGGTCACTCAGGCCATTGAGGCCTTAAATGCTAACACGTGCTTGTACATTTCTATGAACATTGATTCGACATATGATCAGAATATACATACTTGTGGGAAACAGTGGGATTCTAAATATAATGGTGGACCTAGTTTTGATATGAGATGTAATATGAGATACTTTCCTGAGTCATGCAGATTCACTACATCACTACATCAGTTCCCAAGTTATGACTATGCCTTGATCCAGACGTCAAGTGAAACCATGGTTTAATTAAACTAGCTATGATTAATGTGATCATCTAAAGACGGTACTCCACTAACTATTGTTAGTTAGGGTATGTTAAACCAGGATCTGAAACCATGGTTTGAAGTTGGCTAATTAACCAAAGTTAGTGTTAACTATGTTTTTATGTGATATTTGTATGCAAACCCCTGGCACAATCATAGCTTGAAGAAAAAAAGATGGCGACCAGACCAGATGCGTAATCTGGAGCTCCGTGGCTTTTATCTCAGTATATTTTTATTTTACTATTTTACTGTTTTAATTGAGTTTTATCTGAGTCTCCTGGATATATAAGTCTGACTGCATGTTCCTGGAAGCTGACTTGGATACCTGACAGGGCAGCTGTGTGTGAACTCTGAATTTATTGTCAGCTTGACCGCTAGACTTTAAAGGTTTTTTAAGGCATTCTAAGTAACATCTGTATCTGGAGGGTGTTGCTCAGTGTTCTAAAGAATTCCTGGTCTTAATGGCCTCGGGCAAGCAGCCAAGAGATACGGGGGAGTCGCCCCTCCTGCCTATTACTGAACAGATGAAGATGGGAGACTTATTTCCCCTTAGAAACAGATTTGAGCTGGCTCATTCTGAATTTGCTATTGAAACATCTAACCGCTTCTCCCCTCTGGGAAGAGATGCCCTCAGAAGGGGACCCAATATGTTTATCTGATAAGGGGAATGTAGAAGACGCTGAGCCCTCAACAGGGGCAGGGTCCTTAAAGATACAGCAAAGCCAGCTATTGAATGATTTAAATGAAGAGGCATCTCCATCTATTGAATTCTCCCTTCTTAACTTAATTGCCAGTACAGTTGAACACCTCTTTAAGAACATGGGAAGTATGGAAAGGAAGGTTAATGACCTTATCTCGTAAATAAGGCTGCTATCATCGAAGCTAGATAAGCTGCGACAGGCCCAGTGGGGGAATGCTCCAGTGAAACGACTAAGACTGCAACAGGCTTGTGATAAGAGCCTAAGCCTCTGGGGGAGCACTTGAGTTCAAGTGGTGAGACTATGTATAAGAAGAATACCCAACAATTGTTCCTACAATCAAATAAGGTGTGCCTGACAATCTGCCCTTATAGAGGGAGATGGATAAGTTGGAGAAGCAAGCACTAGGCGAAAATACACCTTAAAGAGCTCCTCCAATTAAAATACCATGATATTGATTTGGAGTTGGTTGAACACCTCAACAGTAAGTCGCAATAACAATCATAGCTTGTTCCCCAGTGCCACTTAAGGTTGTCAGGTCACCCAAGCCCCCAGGCAGTAGGTCGGATGCCCTGCACTTACCTTTCAGGTCCCCTCTCTCATGTACACGGAACATGTGCATGAGCTCCTGGCCCCTGCAATGACGTTACTTCCAGGGAGCACTCCCACACTCTGCAGGGGGGCTAATCAGGCCTGATTCAGCCCTATTGGCCCAATTAAGACCAAAATTGGCCCGAATCCAGCCATTGTGGAGCATGGGGAGTGCTGCTACATTCCACAGTGGCTTGATTCAGGCTGAATCAGGCCCAAATCTGGCCTGAATCAATCCTGAATCCAGCTGCTGTGGAGCACTGCAGTAGCCCGAATCGAGCCTGATCTGACCAAATCAGGGCCAAATTGGACCCAAATCCAGCCTGATTCAGGTTGAATTGGGCTGCTATGGTGCATGGTAGCGAACCATGCTGCCTAGGAGCGTGCCATGCCCGCCAAGAGCATGCCTGGCCCCTTTTGAAGCAGACAGGAGCCTCCACTGTTGCTGTAAGCTGGCTATTTCAGCCCCATATTGGGCAGGCACAAGTGGGGGCACTTGTATGCCTGCTTTTTGTTGGGCAGCAGGGTTGCAGCTGGATGGAGGTCCACATTGAATGTGGGGCCTGCAGTAGCTGTCCTGGTTGCTCATTATCTATGATCACCTCCATCTGGCTTATAATGTTTTTGCATTGCCTCATGTGATCTACCTATGAGTAGAGATGGGCACGAACAGAAAAAAATGAACATGATGTTCGTTGTTCGTTGCCATCCATGAACAGGGACTCACGAACATGGCCCTGTTCACGAACATGTTCGTGGTTGGTTGTTCGTGGGGGCCAGCAGGCTCTCCTCCAGCCATTATCCAAGTCAAGATTGCTACTGCACCTCTCCCAGAAACCTGACCTGAACAAGCACCAGGAAAGGTACCAATAATAAATAATAGCTTGGCCCAGAGCCTGGCAGCAGCCCTGGAACTTGAAGGGGTAGATCCCTATCCCACCACACACAAAGAAAATTCAAGCTCCAATGTACTCTCTCTATCAAAATGCCAACAGCAACTCTCACCCTGTCCACTGTCTGCAAACTAAGCCAGAGTTGGGAGCCCCCTCCCCCCTGCTCTTTGCTCTCTTGTAACAAATTTGGAGCTCCACACTTGAAAGGAAGACCTACCTATCAAGCTAAACTGGACTTAGATTGGGGTTTCCAGGGCAACAGCAGGAGTTCAGACAGAGTTCAGACAATCCCTGCCTAAGTTGCCAAGGGAACTGATTGCAGGTGCCAGACAGACGAACAGCAACGAACGAGGTTTGCAACGACCACCTGTTCGTTTAGAATGGGGCCTCACAAACAGCTTGTATGTGAACAGCAGATTGGGCTGTTCGTGGCTTTTTTTTGTTCACGCCCATCTCTACCTATGAGTCATATCAGGCACCATTTTCATTATTGTCTAAAATAAATCTTTTTTCTTGTATAGTTCAGTCAAGATATTTTTTCTGAAGCAGATATTAAAGGTAAAGGTAGTCCCCTGTGCAAGCACCGAGTCATTACTGACCCATGGTAGGACGTCTCATATTAAATGCTTCAATTTGACAGAGCATTACATCCCTCTCTCTTGAGCCAATGTAATGAAAAAGTAATGCTAACAATTTTGCAATCACAGAATGATAAATGTGAATGCCTAAGTGATCTACTGGACCAGAAAGATGAATTTTAGTAATGTCATTTCTAGCACATTACAGAACAATTTCAGAAACCATTTCTCACAGATATCCAAAGCCCTGCAGAAGGCCATTTGAACAATTCTTTAATTACGTCTGGCATAGATTTTAGCATGTTTCATACACCAATTCTAACAATATTAATAGTTGCAAATGCATTACTTTGTCATTTTAATGGAATTTATAAGGCATACTTAATAATATTTAGAATTCAATAATATTTGAAATCAGCTGGAAAACTAGCTTTATTCTTATTGTATGTCTGTTTGTTAGTTATAAAAATAGTCTTTGCTGGTCTAATATACAACTCAGAAACTCAGGCTGCAATTCTAGGAACACTTTTTTGACTAGAAGCCCCAATGAATAAAATGGGACTTATTTTTGAGTAGACCTCATTAGATTTCCTCATAAGGATCTAACTTTCTCTTCAGGAACTAGTTTTTTAGACAATGTAGCTCTCTTTATGCAATTCTTGAGTAACCTCTACTTCTCAAATATTACACACTTAATCAAATGTGAAACATACAACTTCAAGTAATTTGAGTATTTAAATTTCTGTTCTGTCTGATCCTACAACTTCTGAATAATCATTACTTAAAATATAAATTAGTTAACAGATTCAAACTAATAAGTATAAAATATTGAAGGCATTACCTCACTTGGTACATTGGCTTAGATTTTTAAATTCACTCCATCTTTTCAGTTTGATTGCAGTCACAATTTTATAGTTTACTAAGGTATAACATTTACAGCATAAGTCTCTAGAAAAATAAAGTATAATCTTTCCAAATGAATCATTGTCATTATGTAAAACCTGTCAAATATGCATATATTCATACACAGTCATGCACAACCACCTAAGGGAGAAATAGATTAAACTGTTGCCAGTATAAAATATTATTGTTTATTATCTCGCTTGCAGTTCTTAGGTTCTTCATATACTCTCTGCGCCATGTTCCCAAATTAAAGTGTCCTGAGGGGGGCCCTATCTGCTCAGTTGTGGGGCTCCATGTGCAGTATTCTTAGCTTTCATATAATTTTGCACACTTTTCACTATAGTTGTAATCAGTTGTGACAGACTACAATTAACAGCAGATTTCCAAAATGCAGCAAAATCAGAGAGCAGAGAGGAGAAAGGTTAACCATTCCCTAGATTAGAGAGCTTGAATGACAAGCTGCTCCCTCCTCTCTGATTAGTCAGCGCCAGTGTGATCAAACAAGTGCTGAAGAGTGGGTTTTTAAAAACAAATTATTCCATTCTGGAGTTTCTGTCCTTTAGAACCAGTCTGAAGGCAGTCAGTTGGTTTTTGACAAGATTTGAAGTCACGAAGTCTGACAAGAAAAGTCAGACAGGTTCACCTTAGAGTGAAGAGAGAAGACTCCTTTGCCTTAACTGTAGTAGTATTGTTCTGAGGAAGGTTTCTTTCAAGCCAAAAAAGAAAAGGGGTTATATTTTCTGAGAAGATTAATTCCTGCCCAGTTTCTAAGGGGGTTTGACTCTGGAACTAGATCTGGATCTGGATCCTGGATCTGTTGTGAGGAAAAATGGTTTTAGACTACTCACGAGATAGAAATATCCTCTTCTTTCAAGAAAAGAACATGTTAGGTGCACAAAGAAAGTGGCTAACTCCAGAAAACCTGAACTGTCATAGAAAACTTCCTGAAGAAACATTGTTGCTGTACCTAAATTACTAAGTAAAACCCCCTCACTGTTAAGAACCAAAAATACATGAAAATAATCTTCAAGGATACTATTTTGCCTGTTACATAAAGTATATTCTGTAATACCAACAAAATTTTACCTTTGCATTTCCATCACCTGACTACACTTACTCAATCCCTGCCTGTTAAATAAAGTTTTTTTATATCTATTTATAAAGTTTTATTGTATCTACCAAATATACCAATACAAATTAGAAATTTGGCTATTAGCTGTGAGGCTTTGGGGAGCTTTTTTGCAGCTAAAATTTTGTTCCTCTGGCCATGGTTGATATAATAAGGGAACTGGAGGCCCCTTGGCCATCTTCTGGTCCATTCCTGGATCAACAGCAAATTCTTCCATTATAGTGTTCTGTTGGAAAACGGGCTGTCTCGCCTTAAATACTGCATCTCCTCCATTGCCCAAGTGCAGCCAGGTAGGCAGAAGGTGTCAACCATCAACCTCAACTGACCTCTTTTTCCCCTCATAACTTTTCATTTTGCTGTGTGGGCAGGCAGGGGCAAGTAGGCCAATGGCTCTCAGCATCATACTGTGTGGAAAACTGTTCTTTTTAAAGTAGTGTTTTGGTGGGCAGATGCTGGATGGATGGGGTGGGGGGATGTTGCAGAAACCTGAAGAGAAAACTACATTGGTTGATGCGTAGGTGGGAACTATGTACTAGCTGGGGTTTCATTGGGTTACATGTTTGCCATTTACACCAAAAGAAAGAGCAGCAAGCCCCAAAAGATTATGATTTAAGTCTTCTGAGGCTTTGATGAAATTTAATGAGTCAACAGACCGCTTCCTCCCAGTGGCACACTTCCTCACAGTAACAATGTCATTGCCTAGGAAGTGCCGAACAAAAAATGCACTCATGCATTTAATTAATTGGTATAATTAATTGATTAATTGCTATAATGCTAAGTGCCTGGTTTCTTCTCTTGGGATCTAACTGGTTGGTAAACTTGCTGTTAAAGAAAACAATATCCATAGATTAAGGATTAATGAAACATTTATCACGATAGCTAATGGTAAAATAGTTGGCCATGTGTGGAAGACAAAAGCTGCAAAACCAGGCCACGTACAGACAAGACAGAGATCTCTACATACTTCCCCAGTTATGCAAAAATAATATTTTGAACATTAACCAACAGCTGCAGAGAGAATGGAATCCTGAGAATAGTGTAAGGGGTGGTGGAGGGAGAGGAATTGGCCTGTTCAAACTCTGAAGTGTCAGTGGCTCCTTCCATGGGGAATGGGAAAGTTCTTGTGCACAAGCAGCTCCATATCCACACTGGGTCAACTTGATCAAACTCTACTGAGTTAAATTATATAACTGCAGAAATGACTTCAGTCTTTCAACCTTTTTATTGGATTTCTATAACTGCTATAGTAAGGCTGCCATTCCCCAATGAGGGCAGGGAATTCCCTGCACCCATCACCATTCACCTGGCTGGCAGGGAGGAAAGGCAAGGGAACATGTCTCCACGGTGAGCTCCTGGGGCAGTGCAATGATGTCATTCCTGGGAATGACACCATTGTGCTGCTCCGGGAGTTGGGTTGTCAGCCTCCAGGTAGTGGCTGGAGATCTCCCGGAATTACAACTGGTCTCCAGGCCACAGGGATCAGTTCACCTGGAGAAAATGGCTACTTTGGGGGGTGGACTCTATGGAATTATGCCATGCCAAGGTCTTTTCCCTCCCCAAACCCCACTTTTTCCAGGTTTCTCCAGGTTTCACCCCCGAGATCTCCTGGAATTTCCCAACTTGGAGCTGGCAACCCTACCGGAAGTACTCCTGCACTTTGCACGGGGCTGATTTGGGCCCCAAACAGAATGATTAGGGCCTGTTTGGCACCCAAATTGGTCTGGTGCAAAGTGCATGCGTGCTTCCAGGCCTGCGCAATGACTTCTGCATGTCACTTCCGTGATGTCTCTTTTGTGCACTCAAGGAAGAAAAACAAAGTGAGTGGCAGGTTCCCCCCTCCCACCAGAAGAATAAGGGGACCTGGCAACTTTATGCTACAGCAATACCTATATGGATTTTAAGATAAAGCAAAACACAACAGGGAAAAAATGATAAGAATTCCCATGTCCAAATGAAAATATGGCAGACTTTTCAAATATCTAGATGTGAAATATTCTGATATTATTCATCTGCCATCAGAATCTGTATGATATCTTGATGAGATAAAAGCAAGTAACAGTAGAATTGTAGAATTGCTCTTTTTGCAGTGACAGTCTAGTCTTTATTATAAAAATGAACAAGATTCTAAGTTAGCAACATACATTGAGTCTTGATCAATTTTGAAATTTCATTCCCTTTTGAAATTTCATTCACTTTCTACAGTCAAGTAATGGGTGACACCAAATGGAAAGTATAGTATGCTAATAGGCTGCTTTTGAAGTGATGTACAAATTATGGATGAAACTCTCACGAAGTTTCTTAGATAAAGAAAGGAAAGCCAGAGGAAGGAAAGGAACTTTTAAGAGCAACTATAAAACAAGGAAGGAAGGAAGGAAGGAAGGAAAAGAATAAGCAAGAGGAACAGGAAATACAACATAGTCCAATCCTCACTTTTACTTCTGTTCTGTCAAAGCCAGATGTTTTGGTCTTTGGGCAGGAACATAACTTCTGTATAGTTGTAAACACACAATGCAACATCTTCAATTCAAAATCAACTGATTTTAAATTATTAACATTAGCAACAGTGCCTACCAGAGCAAACATCTGTAGTGAAAGATACACGTTCTGCCATTTCCTTTTCTCCTTACAAAAATGAAAGAGATCCCCCTAATGATTTAGATTCTTACAAACATATCTATGCCATTAAAATTCTAAAAGTGATGATAGACTTATTGTGAGATCATACTTTGGTCAGTTGCCTGCATGCAAAATCCCACGCTTACAAGTCTTTGTTTAAGTAATATTCCTGTCTCCAATCATTGACAATGAGGAAGACATGAATGCAGTCTGTAACACTGCTGAGTTCAATTCTTGACAACAGCTATGTGAGATCTTTTAGTTATTTGAATGCTACCCCATTCATCAGACAGACTTCATTCTCCTGTGATTATTACAGAGAAAAATGACTGACACGTTTGGTTATAGGGATTATAGCCATTGTATGTACTTGGCAAAGTAGCATCATAAAGGGCTCACACAAACTGTACTAGCATAGTAAGAAAATTTCTTTCCCTTTTGCAAGCTGTGTAGTCTATAGATAGGATATAATAAACCAGATAACATACAATTCAGAGATTTTATTAGAAATAAAAGAGCAATACAAAGGCAAGTGATTTATTCATGATTCTAAACAGGGTTGTGATGAACCTGGTATCTGTGTGTCAAGTTTTTTTCACCTAATCTAGTCTTACACACACACACACACAGAGAGAGAGAGAGAGAGAGAGAGAAGGCATTTTGATGATCATCCATTTTGTATACTAGATCACTCAATTCACACGTCTAATCCACATTTTAGCCATTTTAGGCAACCTTAAGGTGACATATTCATCGAACTAATCCAATTGGGGGGGGGGGGGTGACAGATTTGCTGCCATTGCCCACTTGTAAAAATTCTAATGCAGCATGCTTACGAGTAAGTCTTGCAAGGCAAGATATTGCAAAATTGCTCAGATTACCTGAATAAAGTACTGGATTTAGTTTGAAGGATTAGTTGTGTCAGTATTTATTTATTTACTGAGGATATTTCCATGCTGCCTTCTCAGAGTCCATATATGAGGTATGGGTCCTCATGACACTCCACACTATATATAGAATTTTTTAAAAATAGTAAGAAACGTGTATGCTGGTGAAAAGATCCAACGTAGTATAGTGCTCAGAGTATTAAACTAGGAACTGTTCAAATCCCCTGAGTGACCTTGGGCCAATCACATACTCTTGGTTTAATCTACCTCACAGGGCTGTTGTGAAGATAAAACAGAGGACAGAAGGAAGATGTAAACCACGTTAGTCTCCATTAGGGAGAAAGGTGGGGTATAAAAGAAGTAAAACGTTTTTTAAAGTAAATAAATATAACACATTGCATGCTTGGAAATACAATCAACAATCTGGAGAAAAAGATATGGATATTGTTTCATAGTCTGTTCTTTCTACCTTCATAAGAAGCACGGCCTGTCTTTGAACAAACTTCCAGTTTTATTTCAATAACTTATTTATTTCATGCAGCCTTTATAAAAAGTTTTCGCTTCTGATTGCTAGTGGATTTTTTGTTCCATTTCAGACACAACTGGTTTGATTGCTTGTTGCTAAAGAATTTTTTTAACTTTTTCACACAAAGTCACTTGTTTGCAATGCAAGGCTGAGCCAGTTTTTTTTAAAAAAAACCTTTCTTGCCATTGTGCGCTTCTACGGCATTGCATTTCATTGTTTGAAATGACTGTGGCGCTTATACCAGCACCATCTTTTTATGTTCCTGCCCATTTCCAGTTCATTATTTCCTCCCCCTCTTTTTTTTGGAACATATAATTTCCACTGCGACAGCCAATACCTTTCATGTCAGCAGCTGCGACTGGTATCTTCAGAGGTGTAGCCAATACCTTTCATGTCAGCAGCTGCGACTGGCATCTTCAGAGGTGTAGCCAATACCTTTCATGCCAGCAGCTGTGACTGGCATCTTCAAAGGTGTAGCACCAAAAGACAGAGATCTCTTACAGATCTCTATCTTTTGGTGCTACACCTCTGAAGATGCCAGTCACAGCTGCTGGCGAAACGTCAGGAACTACAATGCCAAGACCACGGCTATACAGCCTGGAAAATCCACAACAATCATCGTTCTCCGGCTGTGAAAGCCTTCGACAATTTCTTAAAGGCTTGCACAAAATAGGCAGTATATAATGTACTTCAATGAATGGCTATCTTTTGAACAAAACAGCATCCCCATAAACAGTCCAAGGGGGGTTGTTTGTCGATTCCTGTTTCTGCCAAGATCTTCATCGGGTGTGTAGCCGTATCCCAAACGAATCTTATATAATTGTACATAAACAGCATACCATCAAAAACCCATTTTCATTGAGCCTCCACATTTAAGCAGCCTGAATACATAACACATTTCCAAAACACTTCTAAACGTGAATTCTCATTGAGTCTCCAAAACCAAGCAGCCTGGATATTACATTTATCAAAACATTTCTACTCCACCTTTCCACATAGCTCATGGCAGCTTACAAAATGACTATTTCCCCCCAAATTAAAACCAGAATGAAATCTCTTTTTCTTCACCTTAAATGATGCTTGCCTTTCGCATACCCTCAAAATCCCTGGCAAATAAGCAAGCCTTGCAGCATCTTCTGAGTATCTCCAAGGAGGGGGTTCCCCTCACCTCTTCAGGGAGTCCATTACACAGAGCAGGGACCATGATGGAAAAGGCCTGGTCTCTGGTCTGTGCCAAGATGGGCCACGCTAAGTGGTGGGGCAGCCAAGAAATGGCTGCCTGAGGATGGTAGTTGGTGTACTGGGACATATGGAAAGAGCCCTATATATTAAAGAGCATGGGGGAGAGAATAGAATCCTGTGGTTCTGTACAAGACAAAGCCCACCCAGATGATTCCACAACTCCAGTGGAGACTCTTTGTGTCCACTCAGACAAAAAAAGAGTAAAACCACCAAAGAGCTTTACCTTCAACTCCATATTAAAACTAGTAGATAAGAATAGAGTGGTCAACTGTGTCAACATAGCAGTTTATTCATTATAGGCTAAGATATGCATGTGCAATCTCCCCCAATCTATGCTCCCCAAAACAATGATATAAAAGGTTAATTAAAAATTTAAAAAGAAAAAAAAGAAAAAGAGAAAAGCAGTAAAGGGACTCTGGCTTTGACTCACCCAGGCCGCCATATCCAAAGACTTTTCACTCTTTTGGAGAATAGTCTTGGATGGATTCCAGCCGGTAGGCCCAAGGCTCCTTGTGAGGTATCTGCCAAATCCCAGGATACTCATTTCTGTGCACTGTATGTCACCTATTGTTATGGGATATCTTTCCCCTTGGCCCTCAGTCTTGGTAGCAGAATTTAAGAGGTTAATAGATTAACTAAAGATGGAGAAGGCCCCAGGGAACAATTGTGGCAGATTGATGGTCGTGAGACTGAACAAGTTAAAGTGTTTAAATATCTATTAGTAGTTTTTCAATTGTCTGGCTCAAGGAGAGCTGAGCTTTCTGTTAAAGGATTTTTTAGACCGCTTTCCATAAAATCTTGTTGTGAGCATACAACCCAGCTAAAAGTACAAATATTACAGTAGCCTTGCTCTAGTGTTATAATCCTTCCTCCTGAAAATATCCTGCAGGTCAGCTAGGTCTGGGGTAGGCGAGAAGGGTCACTGAGCAAAGTATAAACATATTCTTGGTATGATTAAGATTTAACCTTGATTGAGCTTCTTCTCAGAAGTATAACAAAAATATGGGTCCAGCATTTCAAATATTTGTATAATTCATTTGTCACTCAAGCTTGTCAGATGCCATGCATTCTGGGAAATGCATCATTTTGAATCATTCTGATGGGGTGTTTATATTAACCTTCTCAAGCTTTTATTCTGTAAACAATTAACAATTATTCTGTAAACAATCAGTCCTGAGGGTATATAAGATCCCCTGATGTAACTGGTCTTTATGCATATATCCTTGAGAGAGTATACATCTGGGTTTTATTGAAAAATAAAGCTCATATCTCTTTGCATCACTGTTTGGCGTCTTGAATATATTTGGGTAAGTGGTAGTAGGGGATTTATAATTGGCAGCATAGTAATATTACAAAAATTTCCTTATCACTTTCCCATGTTATCAAGAATGATCAAAGAGCTGTCTCAGCAACTTTAAGATTCTTCTTTTCAAAAGGGGGCTCACATATACTCTATGCAACTAAAGATTTTCAGGGTAAAGTCTTATCCCAACTTATGTGTGGTTCACAGAAATGCATATGTAAGCTTGTACTGGAAAAAGGGTTTGATGCCTCAGTCTGATTAGTACACTGTGGATCCTTAGATGTTTCCAAGCTCTGGATCCAAAGAAGACAGCTGAAACTGCTAGCTGGGAAGAATTGAACGCTTCTCCCTGGGAGAGCAGCAGTGGCTAGGAAGAGCTGAAGAAGCTGGGAAGAGCAAAAAGCAAGAATTACTGACAGCTGAACTCTTCACTGACTGCCTGAGGTCATCACCCTAGTATAGAGCTGCCCCACTTCATCTTGCTAGGAAGAAAGGGGAACTGCTCCTAAGGCAACGAACAAGTTTGAAGATTCATCCAGCATCTTTATAAGAAGAGCACCTGCTGTTGCAAGAAGGCCTGGATACCTAGGACTAGAGATGGGCACAAACCAGGAAAAAAATGAATCATGTGGTTTGTGGTTCATCAAACTTCATGAACCACAAACTATGAACTTTCATGAACCTGTCCCTGGTTCGCAAACTGGTTTGTTTGACTCGTGAAAATGTCACATCCAGGTCAGAAAACCATCACTTCCAGGTCAGCAGAAGTTCACTTCCGGGCCAGCAAAGTTCACTTCCGGGTCAGCAGAAGCTCCGCAGGAAGTCCATCCCCTGTTGCCTAGGAAACTGATTGATTAGCATCAGGCTGTCTGCAGTGACAAACCAAAAAACGAACCTTGGGAGCTTTGGGAGCATTTCTCACAGTTGCGTTATGTTACATTTAATAACACATAAATAAATGGGATTTACATTTCAAATTTGTTAACATTACTCTAGAATTTGAACCTGGCCTTGGGACTCAGGGAGTTACACATATATAAAGATTATTGCAAATTAGAAGCAATCCAATCCAAATTCCTCAGATCAGTATTTGGAATTCCGCCCTTTGTACCCCACACTCTTCTCAAAGTGGAGTCGGGTTGGTTCCACTTGAATTACATGTCTGGTTTCAAGCAATATGTTTCTGGCTCAAGTTAACATCTGTCCTCCCTGGATTAACCTAATTAAAACTCCTAGATAATTATTGTTTGAGGTGGGTGAGAGATGTTGAGGAGAAATTATAATCTTATGGTTTAACCCTCCCAGTCGTACAGCATCTTGGGTTCTTGGGAACTAAAGGAATAATTAAACAAAAAATATGGGATATAATGCTTCAAGTTGACAGAGAGCAGGCCCAGTTTGCTCTGGTGGCTGGGAACTATGGCAAAAAAATTTGCCACAGTAGACTAGTCCTATACATTAGAACTGCCTAATTACAGTAGAATCTTTACCTTGGCCTGCTTCAAAGTGCCACTATAAACCCTACTTGAAGGGAAATACTCTCATATTCCATACTCTCAGCGTATCTGTCCCTGTCAATTGGGTACTGTTACAGTTGAACATGTCCTTTTGCACTGTTCATTTTACAAAGACATTCTGAAACTATATATTCTTTTATACATTGCTTACTGTTTATTGTTATTTTCTTCTTCAAATAAAACATATAGAAACTAAAAAAAAAAAAGACATTCGGAAACGATATATTGCCCCAATCTTGTCCAAGTATTTGGGTAGATCGCTCTTCTCCTTGTTGATTGTTTCGATAAAACCCTTAAGGTCACAAAATGTTGAGCCATGGCATGTTCAACAAGGAAGCAATTGCTCCAGAATTTTAATAATTTCTTCATTTATCAGCGATATGAATCTCTTATAGAATGTATTATTCCTTTATGTATTAGTTTTTGTGTATTGTTGACTTGTTTGTAGTATATGGCTGACTGAGGATCACAACAAATAAAACTGAACTTCAAAAGTCTAACAGTATCAACAGGGAAGATTGTCCCCTGACCAACTTTAAGCAAAGATCATTCATCAATCCAACTAAGCCATTTCGGTCCCACATCCAAACCTGAAACCAGATTGGAAAGGGAGAAGGGCAGATGTTTCATCCAGGAAGCCCTGGATCTGCTCTGCCACCACACACTTTATTACCTTCCTTAAAAAATTGGAAGCTGGCCTAGAACTGTCCGCCTCATGAAGGTTTTTTAAGCAAAGTCTAATAACTGCCTCCTTCAAAGGTTTAGGGCAGGGGGGTCCCACAATCAGGGAGGAGTTGATGGTTTTCACTAATGGCTTCGTTATCTTTTCCCAGCAATAAAAGTTAGGATTGGAATGAGTCCAGAGCACAATTAGTGGCCCTAACTCTTCCAAGGAGCCTGTCAGCATCCATAGACAGACAGTATCAATCTGAAAGTATCCATAACAAAGGGACAAGCAGGTGCTTCTAACACCTCAGGTATCAGATCTGCTCTCAACTTGGCCTTCAAGTCTGAACAGATGAGAGAGATTTTGTCAGCGAAGACCTTGCAAAAACATCACACTAGGGGGCAAATTTTATGTTGCTTTTATGATGCACGTAAGAGGGAAAAACATATTTTAGTGTTTGGTAAAATTGTTCAATGATACTTCCATTAAGTACTTCACTAAGTATCTACAAATAGATAAATCTAAACACTAGATGTGAAGTTTCATTTTTGAATTTGAATTTATTGGGCCTAATAATGTACAGCACAATAGCAGGGACATTCTCTTCCCAAAGTTCTGTTTTCAACATGGTTTTTGAAAAACACTATAATCTGCTGCGGATCAAACAACCATTTCAAGCAGCAGCAGCACTTTAAGAATTCATAATTCTCTCCTTAACAACACTGACTTTGGAATGTGAAATTCTTTGCCATTATGGTGGGACTGAAATACTTTTCAGCAGGTGGCACTAGAGTATCAGTGTTGTAATTTGCTAGAAAACCATATTTCAATCAAACAAGTACTACATGCTATGAGGAAATATTGATATTTTGTGTTTTTTCACAATCCACAACAGCAAACATGACATATTTCAACATTTTATATGCTGTCATTGCCATTGATGAATCTGTCACCCACTAATATTTTCAATGTGGGCACGTAGACTGCTGTTGGAAGGGATATTCACAGGCCCACCATCAATATCATCACAAAAAGCTTGAAATAAATTTTTTGATCTATATAGTCCACACAAAAAATAATTGTTTTTTTGAGGGAATCATCCTGTGCAAGAAAGGTAAAATAAAGGTAGCACGGGATCTGAAAACCTTGTAAGTCTAATAACTGGAAATTGCAAATAGGAGTTTTAAAATTTTGACTAACCTTGCAAGTATCAGGCAACATATTCAATAAATGTCATCTAACGGGAGTTGAAGCCGGAGAGAGAAAAGAGTAACAGAAATATGGCAGAGGCAAAAATGTCATTAGATGCTATATCCACTAATATTTACTAATTTACCATACAAAAGGCTCAAAATAAAACAAAAAGAAAAAAAGTGTGAAAACTTTATCAATATATAGGTATATGCCCTTCCATACTTCCTTACTGCTTGTTAATAATAATTAGCGATGAATTCTGGTAAAATGGGATCTGACTTGAATACTGTGATCCTTCTAATCTTGGGTATTGGGAGTTTTCTCCTTAGCGTATCAGTAATATAATCCTAAACAGGTCTGCCCAGAATCCTACAGAAGCCTATTCAGTGGGCTTACTCCCAGCAATGTGTTCTGAGGATTATGCTATTATGCTCAGTTTACACAGGCAACCCATAACATAAATATTACTGATGTTATACAAATGCTCCATTTGACAAACTGGTTCATACAGAGTTCTTGTAATTTTTAGCAGATATTATAAAATTCAAAGTAGGGAGCAAGGGAGGGAGGATGGGGGGGGAATGGTAAAAATAGTAGAACTACATAACAAGTTGCTTTACTTCTTGTACATTAAAGGACTCAATAGAAGTAGGAAATATTATATCAATAATAGAGGAGGACAGCTGAAGCAGAGAAATGGTGCCATGTCTAAAGTCTCCCTATGAATTATTTACTTAAGCTTTAGAGGTCTTTATACTAGACTGAGTATGATAACTCAGTTTGCAGCAGTGATAAAAAAAATCAATTCAAGAGATCATTAGAAAAGGGATTGAAAATAAAATGGTCAATATTTGTGAGTATTCACAGCAAGGAATGGAAGGGATGGTATTTTTTACTTCCCATGTTCCATGCTATGTAGCAGAGTTTTTTCCCCCAGAGGGACAAGTGCCCGAATTATATTTCCCCTTTCTCCCTTTCTCACACACCAACTGCAGTGCAATTGTATGCAGAGTTCTTCTTGTCTAAACCCAATTAAATCAATTTTTATAGTTAAGTAGTTAGGGAACCAACCAGGATTTTATAGTTAAGTAGTTAGGATTTTATAGTTAAGCAGTAAGGGAACCAACCTCAGGTCTGAACCAAGGACTTTTGGCAGCCTAGGCAAATGACTTTGCCATACCCTTAGGCTGCAAGGATACTGTCACTGCCCTCCCCTCATACCACAGAAAAGCCACTACAACTAGGTTGCCAGTCCCCTGCTGGGAGCAGAGGATCCCCCCATGCGCCCCCCATCCCCGCCTAGCTGGCTGGCAGAGAGAAAAGATGGGGGCATGTGCCTCCTGGGCGCACCACTGGGAGGCATGGTATGCTTCTGCAACTGCCTGGATTGAGCCTGAATTGGCTGGGATCAGGCCTGAATAAGGCTGCTGCAAAGCACAGTAGCGCTCCCATGCACCACAGCAGCCAGATCTGGGCCAAAATGGCCCAAATTGGAGCTGAATTGGCCTTGATCGGGTCCAAATCTGGGCCAAATTAGCCTGGATTGGACTGAATCAGGCCTGGATCAGGCCCCTTACAGAGCATAAGAGCGCTCCCAGGGCGGCACGTGGCCTGTGCAATGATGTCACTTCCTGGAAGTGACATCATTACCAAGACTGGTGCCAGGCCTCAAGCTTCCCGCTCAGGGGCTGGGGGGGGGGACCTGGCATCCCTAACTCCAACTCACACCACCTTTATTGCAGGCAGAGCTGTGATTTGCCATGTAGGGTTGCCAGGTGTCCAGAGTTATCTTGGAATGTCCGGGGGAAATGGGATCAAAATACTGGACATCTGGCAACAGCCTGTGAGAGAAAAAAGCACCGCTGTGGCCTGGGCTGGGTCTCATTCTGCTGCTTTGCCCTCCAGAGAGGCTGACTTGAATGAGGGAAAGGGGCACTGCTGCGGCCTGGGCCAAGCCTTGCTCTACCCTTCTACCCTTCAGCGAGGCTGGCCTGGACAAGGGAAAGAGGCAGTGCTCTGCTGCTCCACTCCTCAGAGAGGCCAGCCCAGTCAAATCTAATCAGGTAGGTTCAGTTCTTCTGGCAACCCTATCAACAGCTCCCAAAAGTGGCAGATGAAGAGGCTAAAATCACCCTGAAAAAGGGCCCCACTCCCCAAGACAGGGGGGAGGGTTGCCTCATCTCCAAGAGAAGGAAAGAGCTGGCTTGCTGAGTGCTGCTCACTGGGGTTGGGATACTGTCATACTTTTCCATACTTTGTCAACAGCTGTGTGTATGCAAGCTTCATCAGCAGTCCCTCCAATTTACAAACAAATATTTTTCTGCATATCTGGGATGTTCCCTCATTATGCATGTAGCATCCCATATTCTATATCCCTATTTCATTGCCCTACTACAAGCATGGGATCACCTAGTTTACTATTTCATTGAGCATAGTGCCAAGAGAGTACTGATATTCTCATTCTTTACCTTGCATTATTCATGGAAATCCTAATTTGTAAAATCCTAGAAATGCTGGTCTTTTTAGAATTACTTTACAAGTGCTTATAGTTTTAACTCATACTTTTTATTGTACATTGGATTCCAAAAGGGCTCACAATTTCCTTTCTCTACATATGAGTTCTGATATTTAAGGTTCCCTGATAAATAGAGTTCACAGGTCCCTGTACCCTCCTGATGGGGGTGGAGGGGACACCAGTACTTACAGGGAATCTTCACATGTGCATGCTCCTGATGGCCAGTGTCTATTCCAGATAAATTAGTATGAACTATTATTAAAAAGATAATTATTAAGCAAATTGAGGAAGAAAGTTGCTGCAGGAAAATCAACAGGATATAAAAATTATTCAAATTATGCATGGGTTGCAAAAAGTAGATATGGGAAGCTTTTCCTCCCTTTTCCATAGTATTAGAACTTGGGGCACACAATGAAATTGTTGGGAAATAAGTTGAGGACAAACAAAAGGAAATGCGTCTTTACTCAATGAGTTATTAAAATGTGGAATTTGACGCCAGTAGAGATAGTGATGGCCTTGATCATAGATCGCTTTAAATGGGGCTTAGACACATACAGACAGGAGAGATCCATCAAGGGGTACTAGTCATGGTGACTGAAGGGAGCGTAATGTATTTGTGTTTAATGCTTAAAGTATTTGTACATAAATTCACAACGCTGAAACATTTATCTTCAGAAATAAAGAAAAAATAAGGGGAAAGCAGATGGGGAGCTGACGAGGGTGGGTTGTATTTGATCACACAGATGACTCAGCTCATGGAGAAGGAGGTGAGATACAGAGCATCAAAAAACTCAGTTGTGATGGGGAAGCTTGAAAGAGATAGGAAGCAGCGGCAGCAAGATTCCAGGGAGCCAGAAGAGAGGAGAGGCTGAGTGGACATATGGCCCGAGGGAGCACTCCCCTCCCAGTACACAGAGTGTTACGTGCCTATGCTTATGTTTAACAGTGCATACTGTATTTGTGCATAATTTTACAACACTAAAACATTGCTCCTCTTCAGGAATACAAAAAAAACTAAAGGAAAAGCAGACGCGCCCCTTGCTCATTACCAGCCTCCAATCCTCCTTCACTCGGAGCCTCAGGTAACAGCTTGTAAATCCCCGGTTCACAAACTCGCTGGGATTTGGCAAGAGCAAGAGGCAGCTGAGCGAAGATTACAGTGGGCTCACCCCCACCCCATGTGCCGAGCGCTTCACACAGCTGAAAGCCTCTCCCCCAGCTGCCCGCTTATCCAAGTCCCAATTCCACAGGGGCTTCACTTGGACAGAGGCGCTGGAGGGTGAGCTTGCATACGTATGCCTGGGATCCCGCCCCTGCCCACCTTCCTCCCGCTCTGTGCTCTGCTTTCCCTGCTCGGGCCAGGCCAGGCGGGCACTGGGCTCTCCACTGCCATCCGGCTGGGTAAGCAGAGGATGCTTCACCGCACTGCCACTGAACGTCCTTTAGAAAAAACAATGGCAAAAGAAGCATTTGGGGAGCTGATGAGGGTGGGTGTGGTTAAATATGCTCTCGCCAATCAACTTACAATAGGAAAGGGTGAGGGGGGTTGAGAGAGGCAAACTGTTCACACATACATAGACCGGGCCAAGTGCGAGTCAGCAGCTGAAGGGAAAAAATTCGGGATATGTTCGCAGCCCTGATTCTATTTGGGTGGAAAGACAGCATAGAAATATTTTAAATACATACATACATATTGCACCGTCAGGCGATTTCAACAGAAATATAGAGTTGGATGTTGTCAGCATATTGGTGGCACTCAATTCCAAACCTACAATGGGCTGCTGCAGAAATAACAGAGTGAATCTCTCTCCATCATCTGGCCCCAGGTATACAAGATTCATCACTCACCCCTTACGGCAACTATAAATTTTTTTAAATCTCCTCCTAATTTTCTTATATCATCCTTATAACATCATGTACTCCTTTCATTCCTTCTTCCTGAAAGAAAAAAGTATACACCACAATACTGAGCTGGGAATAAGCAGTCATTTTTCATCTGTGCTAAATATTATTTCCTGTGGTTACAAATAGAGATGGGCATGAATTGAATTATGACCCCAAAAAAACACATGAACCAGGCCAGTTCATGGTTCGCGAACCAGTGGTTCATGGAAGCTTGTTTCCACAAACTGGTCTACTGGTTTGTTGGGTTGTATTTAAAGGGGCCGCTTAAATGGCCATTTCCCTGGGGAAATGGCCATATAAACTTGCAAGTGGCAGGTCCCTTTAAACTATCAACTGGCAGGCGGCAGGGGGGACCCCCCTTTGCCGCCTGCCAGCTGATAGTTTAAAGAGACCTGTCGTAACAGGGCCCTTTAAACTGCCCAAACCCCAGCCCCCACCCCCACCTACCTTGAGCTGCGGCCCGCGGTATTCTCCCCCTGCGAGGAGCAGGAAGGCCATTTTTGGCCTCTTTTGCTGCTGCATGGGCCCACAGGGCAGCGGAGGAGGCTGAAAACGGCCTCCCTGCCCCTCGAATGGCTGCTGTGATATCACACCGCAGGGGAAGGTAAGTGTAGGGCTGGGGCTGAGGCTGGGGTTGGGGTGTGGTGGGGTGCTGGGGTTTGAGCAGTTTAAAGGTCCCTGCCATTGGCATGTCCCTTTAAACCCTCAGCTGGCAGGCAGCAAGGGGGGGGATCCCCCCTGCCGCCTGCCAGCTGATAGTTTAAAGGGACCTGCCACTTGCAAGGCAGGAAAGGGACCTTTAAACTGGTAAATGCTGTTTTCCCTGCTGCTGCTAAGCAGCTGGAAAGGGGCATTTAAACCCCACGAACTGGTTTGTAACTGACCCCAGTTCCATGCCAGTTTGTGGTTCGTGGTTTGTGAAAACCCATGAACCACAAATCTCATGGTTTGTGTTTTTTTGGGGTTCATGCCCATCTCTAGTTACAAATACCAGAATATTGTAAGTCAGCTGATTTAGCAGCTTTGGTTTTTACTGTAATTAACAGACTTCAGTTTTGGGGGAGATAGCTAAATTTTTCACATGGCAGCTGTATCACTGGATGGGAGAAAAGGTGGCTAAGGAAAGGAAAGATGCAGTAAAGGATGAAGATCCTATTAGCCTTAAGACTGTTCATCAGATGTAATGCTAGTCTATAAATTTCTGTTAATTAAATCTAGCACACATAGTCCTGGTTCACGTAGTGATTCAGTCACACCTGCAGTTTTGAAGGGTAACTATAATATGTGTGGAACTGTTGATATCTGTAGCATAGTGTATTGTCAGGGCTTAGGAGCAGAGATGTAGTGCAATCCTAAATATCCTTCAGCGGAATGTGTAACTGTGCCTGAAGAGCAGAGGTTTTTTAGGTTTCATGGAAAAATTCAGAAAATTGGGAAATAATCAAGATCTGGTCGGAAAGTAGAATTCTGCTCATGGTTCTTTGGATCCAACCCAAAATGTCTACACAGGCATGAATAGGCATATAGTATGAAGAAAACTGGATTTGACATGCAGGACAATGAGAATCAGTGAATAGAGAAGGCAAAGAAAGAAATAGCTAGGCACAGGAGGGCTGAGCCTTCCATTGGATGGACTTTAAATGCTGCACAAATTCAGGATGTAAATTTAATAACAATAACTGTGCTTATATTTGGCTCTTCTAGACAGATTAGTGCCTCACTCAGAGAGGTGAACAAAATCAGTTTTTATTATTATTCCCACAATACAGCTGGAGAGCTTTAGTTCTGAGGAATGGGTTACCCAAGGCCACCTGCTGAGCTCATTGCAGTAGTAGAATTAGAACCAGGAGAGTGCTGATTTATAGCATGGCCACTTAACCACTATGCTGCTGCCACTCTGTTATTTGAATACTACACAATGCTGGATAAAATTATTTCAATTAAAATCATGAAAGCAAACATGTTAATAAATCATGTCAACAATACCATTGTTGAGTTCTGATTCAAGATTACTCCAATATATGCATAAAACATGCACAGCTGTATTTATGATTCTTATAATACTTATAACTTACTAGAAACAAAATTAAATCATAATTCATGTTATGGTTTATGAATAGAAATGATAGCCAGTAAATATGCAATTTCCATTAGCTACAAAATTAATGTCTTCTCTACTCACAGATACTGTTTTATAGATTATTAATACTTTAATATCTTCTTTTGGTTCCTGTCATTGCTTACAGCTGTGCTGAAGCACATTTCTGCAGCATTCATTTCATATTAGCAAGTACTTTGACTAGCTAGTGAACTGTGCTTGCTAATACTGGAACCATGAAGCTAAGAGACTACAAGGAAGGAAGGGAGCAATCTCAAAGGGTGAGGAGCAAGATCCAAATCATGGTTACTACATCTACATGGGAGCTATCTTCTAGCTACAGCTGAGGTTAATATCCAGAACTGATCAGAAAGAAGTGTATGCCAGTATAGCAGCTGAAAAGCTTTATAGTTGCTCCCATCCTGGATGATGAATGGGCCAAACTTGATCATACTTAGGTAAAATAACTTTCTTCAGAATTACTGCTAAGAGGTCACCATGCTGTGAGACAGGCATTCAGGCTTCTAAAGTAGGCTAGTACTCTGGTTTCAGCATCTTTTTTAAATATTATCCCATGCTTGCATCATGGAGCATGGAATGATGAATAGGTGCCCCTCTCTCCATTTTACACCCAGAACAACCCTTTGAGATATGTTGGGTTAATCTATAGTGACCCACCCAAAGCCATGCAGTGCATTCTGTGCCTAAGCAGGGATCTGAACATGGATCTCCCTGGCCTAGTCTGACTCACAGGCCACTAAATTCTGGTAGCTCTGATTGGACCTATGTGCATCTTATTGATCATGTTGAATCAGGCCCCTATTCCAACTGACATTTCACTTTGCAAATGGCAATATAAAAGTGACCTTTTGAAATGCTGAAAGCTAATTTATTTTCACAATTCTGTACATTCTATTATTTAATTAGTGATTCTCAATTAGGTTTTGGAAACCCTCTTTTACATGTTCCACATTCCTGGAACATTCCTCCATGTTTCTGTTTTGAGGACAGCAGAACATCTTTCTTATCTTGCACTAGCCAGGAATTACTGTGGGTTCTTTTCAGTAGATAGGAATTCTATCAATCACACATGCACGAACACACACACACACTCCAACCATATACTCATGTATTCCATCATAAATGCATTTTAAGATCTAGAATATCTGATACTGTATCCAAAGTTGCTACCATAAATAAGAGAACTTTTACACAATTCAGGAACAGGCATCCACTTTTAAAATCCTCTAATTTCAATGTGTTATGCATATGCGTGCTCCTGTCATTCAAATCAGTGACAGAGATATATCCATAACCTTGCATGATTTGCATAATATTTCAGTCACATATTTTTGCTGACCATATTAACTTTAATTGCAAGCTCGCAATTAGTTCAGAATAGCATTCTCCGTTCCAGAAATAAGATTGGGTGTTTCAAAGATTAAATAATGCCTGTAATTAACCAGGCTCTCTATATTCTAATTGCCTGGGCACTCTTTTTTCCTGCTTTCAGGTAACTTTAGCTTTGAACAATACTTTCATTGTACATGTATAGAAATTAGAGAATTAACAGTGCAATGCTAAGAACGCTTTCCTGGGAATAAGTCCTATTGAATAGACAAAAATAGGATTCTGAGTAGATCTGAATAGGATTGCGCTATGATTGTACTGTAATTTAAAGACCCATGTAGAGAAGCTATATATGTACTACTACTAAAATCTAGTGAATCGATTACAAATACCAACAGAGACATGTAGACCTGGTTCTGTCTTTTGACACTTACAGAGAAATAGAAAGGCAAAGGGAACTCTTGAATGCAGGCACTCCTCTGACCTTCTTTCCATCTCTGATACATAAAGTCTGTTGTTAAGGTCACTCGGCATTGAAGAAAATCTACTCTGGATATGCTAAAAAGATATACTGAAAGTCAATTTTTTTTTACTATTGTTGTTTTATAGGCTCAAGTCATGTTACTGATAATAGCTCCTGGGACCGAATTAAACCCTGATTGTAAAGGTTATACCAGTGTTCACTAACAATTGGCTTCTCAAGAGGATTTCTATAGTAGGAGATTCCACACTAATTAACACTGATTACATGTACCTATCTGGGTATGGTGCTCCTATATCATTCTGTGATATTTATTTTATTAAAATATCAAGATCTCTCTTTTCCCAGCAGCAAAAGGCAGCTTACAAAGTCCTGACCAGTAGGCAAGAAGACAAATGAAACTAAACAAAAGCATAATCAATCTTACCCTCAACAACTCTACACCACCTGATTATCTGTTGAATACTGATGAGAAATGCACAGCACTGCTGATTCTTGGAGGCATTTTTATAAAGCATGCAAGTAAAACGTGGTACTTGTAAAAGGGACTGTTGTTATATCAGCTGGCTCCTGGGAACAGGATTCTGATCATAGTAGCGCAGATGTCAACAGGCAAAAGAAATCATGCCTAGCATCTGAAAGCAGCCACACATTTTTTTAAAATAGAGAGCTCTATATTATTTTTAGTAATCAAAAACAAGCAAGTTTTATGAATCTGAATATGTCCCTCATACTTAATTTTTGGGGATAATATTTAAATCTTTTAAAATGCTCTTTCTCCCTGAAATGTCTTGGAGTGAGTTTTGTTCCTCTGGTTATAATAAATAAGCATTTAAAAATAATGTGCTAGATCAGAAACTGAACTCTCTAAAACTATTATCAGTGCAATCCTATGCAGAGTTATTCCAGTTTACAATGGGCATACACTGGAGTAACTGCATAGAATTGCACAGTGAGAGGCAGCACATTTTTCACATGCCACAATGTGTCTCCTCTTAGTTCGGAGTAAATATTTTAAAAACTTCCATTCACCAATGTTCTCCATTTGCTTCTGTATTGCAGATTGCAATGCCATTCTTTTTCACAATGAGTCTTCTTAACTATGGATTCATGTAATGTACAAATGCAGGTATCCTGGCTAAATCCTGGTTTGTTCCCTGGTGCCACCTTTGCTGCAATGCAGGCCAGGGCAGGAACCTAAGAAGAGCCTTTCTGGATCGGACCAGTAGCCCATCTAGTCCAGCATCCAGGACCGGTCACAATGGTGGCACCTAAGCAAAACTGCAGCAGCAGAAGGCCACTATTGGACAACTGGGTCCACACATGCCTGGGTCCTCCTTAGTGTAGCTCTCTTTTAATAATTGTTTATTATTTCCAATTTTCACTCATATCTGCATAACATGAACCTTTGGGGCTGCCAGGGTCTCACAGGCGGAAAGAGACCATTTCCTCCTCAAACCCACATGTGCACACCCATATGGACATTGGTTGCTTGCCGGCCTTTACATGCATTGTGTGTAAGAACTCACAGAAAGGTATCAGCAGACAAGGCAATACCAATATGCCATCTGCTGCTCCCCTCCCTGGGGCAAAGCAAGTTTTTTGTGAATCAGTCCCTACGAGAATGAGCCACTCAGTGACAATGCCATTGCCTAGGAGGCACCAAAGACAAAATGCACTCATGCACAATGTGCTCATTCCCACCAACAAAGTTACACTATACTAGGGCTCAGTCTCTCCTCTTGGGATCTGACTGGTTGGTTGCAGTTAAGGGAAACAGTTACAAATGCTGCCACCTGCCACTGTGCAGTAAGAACTAAAACAAAACACATGAACTTTTGAGGGGGGGGCATTACAGCTTTGTTTCCCAAATTTGTTTCACCATTCCAGATGCTGCTCCAATAAACTGAAACCCCAATTTCTGAGTGTATTTCTGGCTCATTGGTTTCATTTTGCACACCCTTATTTGTCAAATCTCATTGTTCATAAATTCCTAGTATTGAATGGAGAATGGAGGGCTGTTGGTGTTGAGTGCTGACTAGCAAATGGATTCCAAACAACATAAAAAGCAACCACACACTCTCTATGTCGAAGGCTTTCACGGCCGGAGAACGATGGTTGTTGTGGGTTTTCCGGGCTGTATTGCCGTGGTCTTGGCATTGTAGTTCCTGACGTTTCGCCAGCAGCTGTGGCTGGCATCTTCAGAGGTGTAGCACCAAAAGACAGAGATCTCTCAGTGGTGACACCTCTGAAGATGCCAGCCACAGCTGCTGGCGAAACATCAGGAACTACAATGCCAAGACCACAGCAATACAGCCCGGAAAACCCACAACAACCAACACAGTCTCTATGTTTTACCAATCTAATCTGATGAGTAAATTTTTCCATCAGAGTGCAGGGTTCTGTTTTTGATGAAGATGGTTGGGTTGTTTCTGCTTTTCCATCTACATGCTGGTGGAGGGAATGCTTCCCTTCCTGTTCTGTTAGACCAGTCAATTGCATCAATTTCAGCTTTATACCAACTTATAACAGTCTCAAGAGCAGAAGTAACAGAGTATATGTTTCAAGACCACCTAGGATCTCAAATGCTGTGATTAAAGATGAAGCCCAGCAACCTATTTTTAATACCCTTTTAATCTCTTAAACACTACAGAAGTTAATGGGATGCATAAATTACTGTTTCACTCTTCAGCTCAAAATCTAACAAAGGTAAAAAACTGAGCATGTCATAATTAGATTATTGTATGTTATACAGTTAATCCACATTTAATTCTAAGGCCTTTTTATGAGCTGCTAGAAATGTATAAGAAGCTTACCAAAATTCAATTTAAAATTAAAAACATGAGAACATTTAACAGTTGTGGCTGATACATTAACATTGCAATGCTAAGAACACTTGCCTGGAAGTAAGCCCCACTAAATAGACTTCAGTAGAATTCTGAGTAAACCTGTTAAGGATTCCTCTTGTACAGTTTTTGTTTACATTTAAGTTCTACTGCTATCAGCCCAATTTAAAATCCAAATCTAATGAGAAAATATATATAGAAATCTTTATACTCTATCACTATTCAAGAGGCACAATCACAGATACAGGATACAGTTATTTCTGTAGTTTTCTGTGCTTTGTAATACAGATGTGTGAAGTATGGACTATGCTTGAAGAGACTGAAAGACACGGCCTATCATATGAATAATTATTTTATAACCTGTGGAAGATTACTTTAAATTATAATACGTTCTGTATTAGCAGTCCAGTGGTGTTGTCAACTGTTTCAGAAATATCTGAGATGTAATATGAGAACCTGGCCTAGCAAGCAGGTAGGCAAGCATTGCCTACATTAGGTTTAAAAAAACCCCACTGTGACCATCCTGTTACTTAATATCAGAAAGAATAAAAGGAAGAATGATCAGATGTTCTTGCACAGTGTAATAGATCAAAAAATGATGAAGGCTGCCTTATATTCATCCTCCTAAACAATTTGGCCTTGTTTGTTACCTCCACCCCCAAATCCATCCTGAGCAAGTTAAATTTAAAACAAAAGGGTATGGAAGATGCATTTAGCCTTTCCCCACAGGAATTAATGGTAAATTTTTATTGACTGCTGTGAGAAAAGACTTCTCCTCCTGTGCAAAGGTCAGTCAACCAGTTTCCATTACATGTCCTGCTGCTAAATTCTTCCTCGCAATTGTGTAGATAGACAGAGCACAACCTGGAGAACTAGGATGTACACTCTATGACTTAAGAGCTGTCTCGTTCATTTTTATTCTCTAGTCAAGGTCATGGACATGACTGCTGGATTATCCACATGTACAGCCCAGTTTAGATCAACTTTTTATTTTTTCTTGTATTTTATATCGATCCTGTTTGTTTTTTAAATTTTGTATTCATTGTTTATTGTTTACAAATAAAAATATATATTTAAAAAACAAAATTAACCTCCCCTCATATAGGCCTGGGGTAATGCTTCTTAATTGTCTAACAGTGGTTAATTGGAAACACCACACAGACTTTTGTGCATCTCTCATTCCTTCTTCTTCCTTTTCCTTGGGCTTTCATACTCCACTGCTCTATTCTAGGCAAACATTCACCCTCCTGCTGACTTTAAAATTTATTTAAGATTATTATTTTATGTACACCAATTTCATTGTTTACTGTGGTTGGCCCAAATCATATGGCTATAAAGTGGATTTGCAGACTGATTGTAGATTGCGGTTGCCTTAACTATGGCAACCTCATAACCTATGGCATAGAAGTAATGCTTTCCATTGTTAGGTCTGAAACTGAAAAAGGAGTCAAATGTCCATCTAAAGAGGTCATAAGAAAAGGTGGGAAGGATTAGTAATCTGCAAGTTCATGTGATACTCCTAGTACTAAGGCATGTACTTATATGTGCACCAGAATGTTTCCCCATAGCCTAGCCTCAGTCAAAATAATGCAAAACTAGTTTGTGTTTTGCTTCCTTTCTTTTAAAATAAGATATTGCATGTTTTTGAATCTTGGCTGTATCTTTTCCAGTACTGTGTATCTAAATCTTAAAATTTACTGCTCGCGATTGTTTTAAAGAGAGGGTTGCAAACTCTAAAAGACACTTTATTTTGTCTCTTCTGGAAACTTCTTGGTTGTCAGCTCCCCCACCGCCTCACACTATGCCTCCACAGCTTAACAGATGGACAGTTGATGAGCACACCTATGCCTATCATAAGCAAGTAGTGATAGGGACAGCCCTACCTGTGATTCTGTGGTCTTTCAGTGAAACCTCCAAAGGCATGGGAACTTTGCTAGAAGAAATCTGGGAACAGTTCATCTGACAAAGGTTTTTTTGTTAATTTTTTGTTTTAATAAGGCAATGGTAAACCACTTCTGATAATCTCTTACCTTGAAAACCCTATGATGAGACAATCCAAAATGAAAAAGATATAGTGCTGGATGGCATTCAATTGGCTACCGAGGAAGAGCCAAGGAGTGTACAAGTACAAACAGCATTATTCTTAATTATGGGACTGGATTAAAGCTGAAAGGATATCCAGTTGCGGACGTGAATAGATGCAAAAGAAACATCCAGAGCTGTGCAACACACATAATAGGAACATGGAATGTGAGAAGTAAGCTAGAAATCATAAAACAAGAAATGGAACATTTAAACATTGCAATTCTGGGTGTTAGTGGACTAATGTGGACCAAATCAGGACACTGTCATTGAGAGCCAGTTTGGTGTAGTGGTTAAGAGCACGGAACTCTAATCTGGAGAGCCGGGTTTGATACCTCACTCCTCCACTTGAAGCCAGCTGGGTGACCTTGGGCTAGTCACAGTTCTCTTGAGCTCTCTCAGCCCCACCCACCTCACAGGGTGTTTGTTGTGGGGATAATAATTGACATGCTTTGTAAACCACTCTTAAGTTGTCCTGAAGGGCAGTATATAAATCGAATGTTGTTGTTGTTATAGAAAACTAGAAAACTACAAAGTGTTTTACTGCAGAAATGACACACTCAAAAGAAAATGGTGTTGCTCTAATAGTGAGGTGAGACATAGCACAAGCAGTCAAGAGCAATAAAGCTAAGTCTGACTGATTAATATCAATCAGACTTCATGGGAAACCTATTAACATAACCACCATTCAAGTTTATGTCCCAACTATAGATGGTGAGGAGGAAGAAATGGAAAACTTTTATACAAGTGCCCAAGAAGAAATTGATCAAACACCTAAACAAGTTATACTGATAATCATAGGTGACTGGAATGCAAAAATAGTAGACAAAGCAGAATCAAACATTGTAGGAAAATTTGGACTAGGATTATGAAATGAAGCAGGAGAATGACTCACAGAATTTTGTAAAGTCAACAACCTCTTCACTGCTAATACATCCAAAAAAGATGATTGTATATGTGGAAATCACAAGAGGCCAATAGAGGAACCAAATAGATTACATAATTCAGTTTATTATTATGTTCCAAGATCAAAATTCAGATTGGCATATACAGTAGGACATAACAAGTGCATTAATTCCAAATTTAAACATATCCAAGGATTAAATACAACTATGTACTAAAATGAGACTACATAATTGGAAGCAGAAGATGGAGAAGTTCTATTCTGTCTGCCAAAACAAGACCGGAAGCAGATTGTGGTATAGATAATAAGTCAGTAACATAAAAAATCAGAATAAAGCTGAAGAGAAACACTAACAGTGTAATCCTATGAAGAATTACTCCAGTCTAAGCCTATTGATTTCAATGGGCTTAGAATGGAGTAACTCTTCTTAGGATTGCATTGTGTAAGAATCATAGCACCAAAATATTTAAATAATATTCCTGAAGAATGTAAAGACAGAATGTAAAAACAGATTCACAATGCTAAGTTTAATTGATCATAAACTGGAAGAACTATAGGCTGAAACCAGAGATATTATCAAGGAAGAATGTGGAAAGACTATTCTTGTAGCCAAAAGAAAGAGAAGCCTTAATGGATAACTGAGGAAATGCTTAAAATAGTTAAAGACAGACAAGAAGCAAAAGCAAAAGGTGACAGAAATAGAGTTAGAATTCTAAATGCAGCTTTTCAGCAACTTGCACGCAGCCATGAGGGCACACAAAGAAATTTATTATAATAACCAGTGCAAAGAAATAGAAGAGTACTACAAAAAGGAAGAACAAGAGATCTGTTCTTATCTAGGAAATCAAAGGGAAATTCAAACCACAGCCTGGGATGCTGAAAGATCAACATAGAAATAAAGTACCTGATAGGACAAAATAAAGGAAAGATGGAAACAATACACTGAAGAACTCTACAGAAGAGACGGAAGGATGATAGATTCAAAGAAGATTCAAAGAAGATTCAAAGAAGAATCTCTTAACGAAGAACCAGAAATCTTAGAAAGTGAAGTAAAAGTTAAACTCAAAGCAATGGGGGGGGGGAAGCACCAGGAGTAGACGAGATACCAACAGAGCTATTTCAAGCTAGGATCTGTCAACAAATAGGGAAAACAAAACAATGGCTCACAGACTAGAAATGCTCAGTCTACATTCAAATTCCAAAACAAGGGGATGCCAAAAAGTGCAGCAACTATCAGACCATCACATTAATTTCCCATGCAATTAAAGTGATGCTCAAAATTCTACAGCAAAGACTCTTTCCATATATGGAATGAGAAATGCCAGATGTTTAAGCTGGATTCAAAAAAGTGAGAGGCACTAGAGATCACATTACAAATTTATGATGGCTAATGGAACATACCAGAGGATTTCAGAAGAAAACCATTCTGTTTTATACAGCCAAGTTTTTGACTGTATGGAGCATGAAAAGCTATGGATGATGTTAAAAGAAAAGGGGATGCCACAACATCTGATTGTTTCAATATACAACCTGTACTCTGGACAAGAGACTACTGTTAGGATAGAATATGGGAAAACAGAATGGTTTCCAATTGACAGAGGTGTTAGACAAGGATGCATATTATCCCCCTATCTGTTCAACCTCTACGCAAAACGTATCATAAGGAAGTCTGGATTGGATTCAGGAAAAGGTGGAGTGAAAATTGGTGGAAGGAACCTTAACAATTTTAGATATGCAGATGACATTACTGGCAGAAAATAGTGAAGACTTGAAATGACTACTGATGAAGGTTAAAGGAGAAAGTGCCAAAACAAGATTACAGCTAAAGAAGACTAAAGTAATACTTCAGAATTACATAATTTTATAGCTGAAAATGAGGAAACTGAAATTCTTCAAGATTTTCGATTCCTTGAGTCAGTCAAGGGAGACTGCACCCAAGAAATCAGAAGGAGATTAAGACTTGGAAGCACATCCATGAAGGAACTAGAAAAGATCCTTAAGGGTATGGATGTCTCTTTGGGGACCAAGATCAAGATAATCCATACTATGGTATTCCTCATTACTATGCATTGATGTGAGAGCTGGACATTGAAGAAATTTGACAGGAAGAAAGTTGATTCATTTAAAAATGTGGTGCTGGAAGGGAGTTTTACAGATACTGTGGATGACCAAAAAGACAAATAAGTGGGTTCTAGATCAAATCAAGACTGAATTCTCCCTAGAAGCTGAAACGAGGAGACTGTGTGTCACGATTCACTTTCTGTCCTTAGATTTTGCCTTTAATCCTCTTCTTCTTGCACCCTCTGGGTAAATTGCTACCACCAGGGATTATATTCCAGAATAGTTAATTTAAATTTCCCCTTTAATAATGTGCCCAAGTGTCAGGTGCCTTTGTGGGACTATGTGGTCCTGAGGATAGGAATGGGATATAGAAACAACATATACTATGAGGTGAACAAAAAATAAACAAACCAAAATAAACTTTTATCTTTACAAGAAGCATATTGGTTTCACACTATTACTTAAGCTTAATCAGCTCTTACGTTTCCTTACATAGGCTCAGTAACACAGACATATATAACTCTCTCTCTCAGGTGCACACACAATTTGCCCACTTTAGATACAATGACTGTTTTCTCTCAGACACACAGAGTTCAGGCTTCCACACAGGTTGTATTTCTCTCAGCAATTCACAGCTTGCCTGTCTAAACCAGAATGCAGAATGAATCTTTTCTTTCCACTCAGTAACTAAAAACTACAGTTCACTCCACCCTTAGAGCACTGCTACTGTCCAATCAAATTTCACTCATCACACTTCTCAACTCCACTCACACTCTCAGTCATCAACCAGCCATCTCACTCACTCATCCCTCTTTCATCCCACTCTTCATCTGTATCACACCTAACATTTAAAGAATGTACACACACTTAAAATCATTACACTGAGGCTATTGTATTTTAGCCACATCATGAGAAGACAAGACTCTGTGAGAAAGTCAATAATGCTAGGAAAAGTGGGAGGTAGTAGGAAAAGAGAAAGACCCAAAATGAGATGGCTTGACTCAATAAAAGAAGCCATGTCCTCCAGTTTGCAAGATCTGAGCAAGACTATTAATGATAGGACATTTTTGGAGGTCTTTCATTCATAGGGTCGCCATAGTTCATAGTTTGTGACTTGACGGCACAATTATTTATTTTATATGACTTATATCCCACCCTCCCCATGAATGGGCTCAGGGCGGCTCACATCATCATTAAACACAATAAATTAATAGTCAACTTTAAGAACACACTTAAAAACTGATACTAAAAAACGTATATTTAAAATAACATACACACACCATCCAGTTTCTATGTCAGTGAGCAAAGGGTTACAAACCAGGGGTGCACAACTTATTTAACCTTGGGCTGAATTTTCCCCTGCCAAGATGTTTGAGAACCAGACTCTCCCAGCCATAGTCACTGCCCCTCTTCTGCCAATACGCTTGGGAGATCTGTACATTTCAGAAGATGATGCAGCCTCACCTACTGAGGAAGGATTACTATAGCCCTGACAGATCGCCTACTGACCATTCCGGCTCTTAGGCATATCACATTCTATTAGTTGGAAATATTGGGTCATTCTTTGCGTAATAAAGCCACTAACTATTTCTTTGTGGCGTATACATTTTAGACAGTTAAGTTTCTATTGATAGTGGTGCTGAACCTTAGCAAAATGAAATGACAGTTTTAAAAACTGGTTGTTACAATACTTCCTCAGTAATAAAACAGGAAATTAACAGTATTAACAGCCCAATAAATTACAGAGCACAATGGCAAAATAATTCACTTAAGGAGAATTTACTTAAGGAGTCTGATAACTGAGTACATATGCACTGCACATATATACCTTGTAAAAAAGCATGTTAAAAATGCTGGCCTACTTTACAGTGCAGTTGACTTTAAGGAGTTTATCTCACTAAACATAGGTGTATTAAATCTTCAATTTAGTTAGTATATTTCAGAAAATCTACAAGATGCTGGCTTAGATCCCAAATATCAAAAAGAACAAGGCTTGCAAGTCTCCAGGGGGGACTGGAGATCACTCAGAGGAGAAAATGGCTGCTTTGGAGCGTGAACTGTATGGCATTATGTCCTGCTGATGTTCTTCCTCTTGGCAAACCTCACCCTCCAGCGACAGACAGGTAGGCAGGCAGGCAGGTAGATAGGGGAGCCTAAACTGGATAGAAAGTAGCTTTAAATATTTTAAATAAATATAATTGAGAAGTAAAGGGGAAAAAGAGATCTTGCAACAGCATTGAGAGATCTCAGCTGCCATTACAGGGGTTACCTGCATGATGTGGCAATAGGAGGAGCTGGAGAGAGGATTGCCCTGGGACAGTGGGCTGGGGTGGGGGGAGAACAATGCAGCAAGGGAGAGGGGAGGATGCAAGAGGGTTGGGGTAGAAGAAGGCTCTCCCATCTCTGCTTTCTCTCCTCCCTCCCTCATCACTGCTTTCTACTTTTCCTTGCATCTGATGAAGATTGCTGTGGCTCTTGAAAGCTTATGCTACAATAAAGTTAGTTAGTCTTAAAGATGCTACTGGACCCTTTACTATTTTGCTACTTTCCCATGCAACTCTTCCCCTGACCCTGTTGCTGCTGCTTTTGTTCCCTTCCCTTGGCCCCTTCTTACCTCTTCTTTATTCCTGGTTGTATGAAACTGCTAGGCAACGTCAATGCTGTTATCTCGCAAGATCTCAGTTGACAATTTTTAAAAACTTGCAGTGTGTGCACAGATGCTTCATGTTAAATCAGATTAACATGTTTACTGTTAAAAATACTTTTCAAATATATGTTTGACAGAAACAGATACAAAAATTCCACTTCTGTAAAAATGATATCTTCCAAAGCACCCATTTTCTCCAGAGAGAGAAAAAGGACACAGTTAAATAAGCAAGCAAGGAACAAGTAGAAATATTATCTGTATTTGTTACAGTCCATCAAAAGGTTCCCTGTGCAGGCACAGATTTATATGTTTGGATTACCATGCTGGATTGAGAATTGTATATGCAGACTAGATGCAGAAGCACCTCTACAGTAAGAAACAAAATTAGTGTGGTATGAACAACATTATAATTGCAACGTTTCACAGTTTCCTCACAGTAGGTTCAAATCTGTATCAATTTCTGCTTTTTCTTTGGTGTTGAGCTGAATGGATAAGGAAAGATGTGGAGTAGAGAGATGTAGCTGAATTGCTAGTGAATAAGTAGTACCTAAAATTCCAAGTGATTTATTGAACTTTCCTCTACACAGTCTCCTTGTGGAGATCAAGTCTAAAATCTGGAGATATTGGGGTAACGGGTGGAACGTTGAGGAAAAGCTCTCCTCAGTGAATGACAGAATGAATGATCTGGCAATTAGGAGAACATTTCATGGAATAAAGGGGGATATGCTTTACAATGCACTTCTGACTTTTGGTATTTGGAATTTTTAAAATCTGTGGTAGATGCAAGCATGTTTGGAAGCAATATTGTAGAAAAAGGAAAAGGGAACAATTCATATTCAACAGAGTAATTATACTGGCTACAAGGAAGGGGTAAAAAGATCATGAAGGCGAGGCATTCAAAACGGATTCAGACAATAAATGCATTCACTGCATAAAACTAAACTTCCTACTTCAAATGAATATTTTGCAGCTGCATGGAAAATGTATTAAAACCAGCTTTTATCTGTGTTTGTTGTTGTGTAACTGTCTCAATGTGAGAAAAGGGAGACACTTGAAGGTTGGAGTTTTAGATGGGGAAGCAGAAGGGGTATTATCAATTAATTGGGAGAAGCACTGAACGAGGGAGGAAGGGGAAAGGCACACTGCCAAGCCAAGGCTTAATCAGGAGAAAGTCCAAAAGTGCGGAGGGGGTAAGATGATCAAAGTGAAATTCAGTGATGGTTTTGAGAAGGAAGTCAGGGCTATTGGATAGAGCAGCAGTGATATAAGACAGACAGACAGACAGACAGACAGAGAGAGAGAGAGAGAAAGAGAGAGAGAACTGAGAGCTGAACTGGAATTCATATGCAAATTTGACTCTGTCAAGCTGGGACTGAATAGGGACTATGAATGGTTATCACATTACCACAGGTAACAGATTTCCTTTACAGAGGTGGGGTCTGGGGGAGCTCAGTGGCACCTGGCATGGGCTTTCGGGAACCACAGATCTCTTTGTCAGATGCATCTGGCAGGGAGAGCTGTGGTTATCGAAGGCCCATACTGCATTGGAATTGGATGGTCTAGCTGTTTGGCTGCTACAAACTAACAGGGCAAACTCCTTTGAAGCCAACTGATACACACACTAAAAGGAGATGTTTACAAGGAATGTTTTGATTGCTCCCTCCCCCTTCCTCCCCCTAATTGCCTCTTCTCTCTCCTCCTCTTCTGTATTTGACCAGTCTCTGTATCAGGCATCTGACGAAGAGAACTTGATTCTCGAAAGCTTATGCTACAATAAAATTGGTTAGTCTTAAAGGTGCTACTGGACTCTTTTTGATTTTGCTACCACAGACTAACACGGCTAACTCCTCTGCATATACAAGCACTCTGGTCATGTTAAATGGGCCTAGTCTAAATGGTGGCAGCGTATATATAAGGAAACTACCTCAGAGTTACCTTTTCCCCAGTAGCCTGGGGCTGCAGCTGAGTGAGGGGAAGCAAATACAGGGAACTGGCCGCCTGTCTGGTGGAAGAGGAGAGAGGGGACCCTGTGAGCATTTGAGTCGGGGCTCTTTTCCTGCTGTAGTGGCAGCTGGACAGGTGGTGTGTGATGGGTCATGGACTCCCAGCCCTTACCTGCCTGGGTGGAAAGAGGTATGAAAGATTTTTGTCCATAAGGTGAGGTCTCCACACCCCTGCCACACATGACTTGTGGGCCCTGAGTATTCTGAATGTGTGTAGTAGATTCTCAATGCAAAAATATTATAAACAAGAGTCCCTGGTTTTACTCACTATGCATTTAATATAATGTTTAAAAATGAGCCTTCCTGAAAGATTTGCTAGTTTTGTTTTCTATCATGAAACTAAGAGTTAAAATATTGATGAGTCATAAAGTCATACAATACTGCCTTCTTTTTATGGAACTGAATATTTGAATATTTCCCTATCTGTTGTGATTTTCAAAAAACAAATGTTCTCAGCATTCAGGAGTATAAATATGTTAAAACTGCTGTTGTCAAACAAGTGCTTCTCCTCTGGGATAAACCATCAAATAGGCTGCAAAAGAGCAATGTACTCTGTCAGAAAAGTAAGATATATATATATATCTTGCTCTGTGCCCTGACCTTTATATTAATTGCTCTGCATAAAGGCTTTGTCATAGCTAGCATCAAATCCAGAATGAAATGGTAACAAATTAACATATTGGAAATATAGATAATATATTGGAAAATGCTGAAAGTGATTGGTACACTTTGGCGTGTGTATGTATGTGTGACTTGATTATCAGACTAGGACAAGGAGGGAGCACACAAGGAGTTGTGGGCAGCATCTCATATTCCCTTCCCCATTATTTCCTCTTTCCCTTCCTTATAAGGCTTCCAATTTGAACCTGGAAATCAGGGAGAGGATTGGGGGCATGGTGTGTGTGTGTGTGATATTTCCTTCCTCCTGCCCACCCATACCTTCACCTTTCCCTGTTCCTTCTCTCCTTCCCAAATGCCAGCCTACCTTCCATCTGTTCCCTCATCTGCAGGTATGCTTATTCATTTAGTTCATTTATATCCCACCTTTCTCCACAATGAGGACCCAAAGCAGCTTAGGTCATTCACCTCTCCCATCAACCCTGTGAGGTAAGTTAGGCTGAGAATTTGTGACTGGCTCAAGGTCATCCAGTGAGCTTCTGCAGCAGAGTGGAGATTCAAGCCTGGGTCTCCTGGATCCTAGCCTGAAATTCTAACCACTACAGCACATTGGCTGTTGTTTAACTCATTGCTGTTGAACACACATGAGCAGCTGGGTCTGCCAAATCGGGTGGTAGCAAGTTACCTGGTGGTAGCTACTGGGCCTGGCCTAGCTGAGTCCTCCCTCAGAGGCCAAAACAGCCCTGGAAATGGGCCTTTCCCTTCCCCCTGCCTTTTACTGACAGAAATAAAGGCTTGAAGGCTGGCAATAGTATTGTGGCTGTCTAGCAAACCCCACAACAGCCACTGAGAGTGTATTCATTTTTTAAAGTTACAGTCGCTTATTATTTAAGGGGAGGCTAACCCTCCTATATATTATATATTATATATGGCATGTAGTAAGGTTAACTCCCCCTAGTAATAGAAGCAGTGCAAGTAGAACTAAGGACTTATGTGTGGCTGGCAACCAGGATGATTGGGACAGCACACTGTTTGTCATGGTGGCACATTCCTGAATCTAGTCAAGGGGAAACAATTTGTAAGGAAATTAATAGTAAGAATTGAACCAAGGCGCCTGAGTGAAATGGTAACTGTCAATAGCATCTGCTATTTATGACAGAAATTGACATACAAGGTGGATGTTGTTTAGGAAACCTTCGACTTAGTTTCATCAGTCTGTCCAAATGAGGCAAGTGCACCTTGGAAATATGAGTGTAAGGAGTCTTTTTAAAAGTTCAAAGTGACACATTCAAGTTTCAATAGAAGTAGATGATTTGATACCATTTAATGCTTTAAAAAACCTGCCCTTGAATCTCTCTCGACATTTTGTCTCTCTTCATTTTCTCCCTTTCTTGACCTTAAGAATATACCCTAATACCCAATGTACTCAGTCCTTTGTTCTTAACATGGTAAGCTACATAATAGTAGACTATGAAAGAAGAATCGGATCTTATGTTCTAGTCCCATCTATTTTCTTAAAAGGATACAGTATTTGTGTAAGGAAAAGAAGAGGTGCTATTGAGTTTTGACATGAAAATCCATGTTTTAGCCATATGTCCCCATGTATAAAAGTAAAGCTTGTGTATGCTGCAAAGTATATATTTGCAATCAATTTTAAAATTTCTTGTTAAATGCACACTAAAGATACCAAATTTAAGTACAAATGTTAACCCTTTTTAAAGGAATGGGGTGGTGTCAAGGCTTAGGGTGGTACAGTATCTGCTTAACATGTGGAAGGTCCCTGGTTAAATTCCTAGTATGTCCAGTTAAAAAAAGGATCGGACCATAGGTCATGTGAAAGACCTCTGCCTGAGACCCCGGAGAGACTCCACTACCAGTCAAAGTAGACAGTACTGTGCTTGATAGATTAATGGTCTGACCCAGTATAAGGCCCCTTCATGCATTAAATTATTATCTCCATCTTTAAAATAAGAACTACAATTGGTTGGTTTGAGGGTAGTGCTTGCAGAAAAGAGAAATTGGTTGTGTTTGGTAGTGAATGTGTTATTACATGACCGGCAATATATTATGAAATCTAGTGTGGAATAGTGGTTAGATTCCTAAACTAGTATTGAAGATTCCCAGGTTCAGTTCCATGTTTCCTGTGAAACAATGAGTGATCTTGGGCCATTGCTTTTAACCTAACATACTTCTCAGGGGTGTGGTGAGGATAAAAAAGGGAGAGCTTCTTTGAGGAAGAGGATAATAAAAATGCACTAAATAAACAAAGGTGAATTTTCTAATTAAATATATTTCAATATCCCATTAGAGGCTCTTTTGTCATTATGTAGATTCACTTTTCCTATGATGGCTGAATCACAGGATCATGTTTAGAAACTTTTTATTTTTTTATAACAGATAAGGGATACAGAATAGAAGGGGAAAAAAATCATATGTTTGTAAATTTAACACATTGCACCATTCAGTCTAATATGTTTCAAACTCATAATTCTTATTACAGATACCTCTTTATGTTCTGCGGCTCAGCTATTATTTTCTATTTTTCCATTTATTTTTAGTTATTGTCCATAAAGGTCCCCATCTTGACTATAAGCTAGGTTTCTTCAATCTTCTTCTGTATCCAGGTGTACAATGGCTCCCAAATCATGGATGGGTTAATCTAAAACTCAAAACAAATCTGGAGTCCAGAATTTCTGCAAACACCATGGGGGGGGGGAATTATCTGGTTACTTCTTGGTTTCTACTCCATTTTGTGATATTTGATGGAAAATGATCACAGCAATCTGAGGACAGTGATGTAATACTAAAATCTGCAATAAACTCTCCACTTACTGTAGATTAGTGTCTCTGATATAAAAAGGACTCTGGAATAATAAAGCAGTAATTTGCAGTGATGCAAGACAGACAACAAATTCTATTTATGAGAGAAACAAATTCAAAAAAATTGTCTTGCACCTTGTCAAAAAGAAGCAATAGCAATAACAACTACAATCAAATCTTTTTATGAAAAAAAAAATAGAGATGACACTTGGGCTTAAGAATTTGAATGCAACTGCTAATACTCTATGCTGTTGATCCAATGAGAAATGTGGCAGATGGCAAAGTGAAGGATCAGTAGAAATGTAATTTGCTACTCAGTAATACCAAGCTGTATACTCATTTTAGTTAAATAAATATGGTATTCTTAATTTACATATCTAACACAAAGACATTAGGCAATTTTTTACCTTCAAATTGTTAGGGTGCCTGTTGAAAGGCAAGTAAATAGATTAATTTTTCTTACTTATGGCGTTGTGTGTGTGAAATGCTGTCACAACTGACTTATGATGACCCCATCAAGGAGCTTTCAAGGCAAGTAGAGGTGGTTTGCCATTGCCTTCCTCCACAGAGTCTTCCTTGGTACTCTCCCATCTAAGCACTGACCCTGCTTAGCTTCTGAGGTCTGATGAGATCGGACTATACCATGCTGCCTCATGGCATTAGATAACAAAAATATCAACAAGCCCATAAAATATCTAAACCAAACAAATGGTAGCTGTCTACATTTATTTTTAACTACATAAAACCAACTGATCAAACATTATGAAAGATGGTACTTGTCAAATGACTAACTGTACAAATTATGTATTTACAATTACTGAAGGTACAAATGTTTATTTTAAAGACACTTTTTATCTAGAGCATACTGAATTTTATCTATATATTGAATTCTGAATCTGATCCTAGAATGTGGTTCATAAAATCTATATGACAAGGGCAGGAGAGATAGAGAAGACTTTTATGCTAACTTGGGGGAAGTTTCAGGTTTGCAGAAAAATCAGATTTAAAAAAAAATCTTCGGAGGGTTAAGAGCCTCAAAAATCATAGAGACAAGACCTGCAACTTATAAGAGCACTACGAAGACTTCAAGGTGAGATCTCAGTGGCCATTTTGAGGGTTACTAGGCAACTGGTTCTTTCATGTCATGATTACTGTGAGTGTGAGGAGACAGAGAGAGAGAGAGAGGCTAAAAAGAGTAAAATATAGAAAGGAAGGAAGACCAGATGGTATTAAAAAGAAGCACCTTAATGTCAGATTGAGACAATCCTGAGACAAGTTCATGTGGACAGCAAAGCTTAGAACATTACCAGGCCTGGGGAGGAAAAACAGGGTTTCTCACCTGTAACTGTTGATCGTCGAGTCTCTTCTGTGCAGACACACATTGGGACTGCGCAGGCGCAGGCCAGCCGCGGAAAAGATTTTTCTAGCTTTAAGAGATGTGAAGGGGACGTTCGGATCCACCGCGCATGCGCGCCGGTGTTCCCGCCAATTTTGAATGCATATATATCCGAACGTCCCCGGCATTCCCTCAGTTCACCTGAGCCGCCGGAGAAACAATGGAAGAAACCAAGCACTCACAGCGGGGCAGGCGGGAGGGAATGTGTGTCTGCACAGAAGAGACTCGACGATCAACAGTTACAGGTGAGAAACCCTGTTTATCGTCTTCGTCCTTCTGTGCAGCCCCACATTGGGAGAGTAACTAGCATCTCACCAATGGGGGCGGGTGTGAGTGTCTACTTGAACAAGGACTGCAGGACAGCTGTGCCCACAGCCGAGTCACGTCGTGCATGCACATCCACAGAATAGTGCTTGATGAAAGTGTCTGCAGTGGACCATGTCGCAGCTTGGCAGACGTCCCGGAGCGGCACTCCTCGCAGGAAGGCAGCAGAAGCAGCTTGCGCTCGAGTGGAATGAGCGGTAACCAACAAGGGACACTGGACTCCAGCATGCTGATAGCAAAGTTTAATCGTAGACACAATCCAGCGAGAGATGGACTGGGCAGAAGCAGGTGAGCCCTTGCGAGGGCCAGAGTAACACACAAACAGGGCAGGAGACTTCCTGAAACATTTGGTGCGGTGCAAATAAAACAATAAAGCACGCTTTACATCTAATGTGTGTAGTGCTCGTTCCCCTGGGGATGAGGGTGTTGGAAAAAAGGAAGGGAGGAACACCTTTTGCTGTAGGTGAAACCTTGAGACTACCTTGGGCAGAAACTCCATGCTAGTGTGGAGCATGACAGTACCAGGGAAAAACTGCAGGAAGGGAGGGTCACACCGCAGGGCAGACAGCTCCCCAACACGCCTAGAGGACGTGATTGCTACCAGGAAAGCCACCTTCTGAGTGAGCAAAGGTAGGGGACAAGAAGATAGAGGCTCAAAGGGCTGGAGCATCAGCCGGGAGAGAACCAGGGAGAGACTCCATTGCGGAATGGGATGGGCCCTAGGAGGGAAGGTCTTGAACAGGCCCTTCAGGAACTGCTTGGAAAGCCAGTGAGTAAAAACTGTCTTCCCATCAATCTGCTCATGGAAGGCAGAGATTGCAGCCATGTGGACCTTAACACTGGAAAACGCAAGGCCCTGGGAGCAGAGTTCCAGGAGGTAGTCCAGGATGACAGGAAGCGGGCAACTAAAGGGAGAAACCCCCTTCAGGGCCAACCACCGGGAAAAACGTGACCACTTCCTCTGATAGGACAACCTGGTAGACGGTTTCCGGGCATTCAAGATCACCCCAAGCACTCCAGAAGAGAGGCTCACTCCCGGGTGCCCAGAAGCCAGGCAGTCAGATTCAGTACAGCCACATCGTGATGCCACACCCCGTCCCTGGTTAAGAGGTCCGGGGCGTGAGGCAGGGGGAGGCATCGCCCCTGGGACAGGGAAAGTAAAAGGGGGAACCAATCCTGGCGAGGCCACCGAGGGGCAACGAGGATACAGTGGGTCCGGAAGGCCCTGACCCTGGAAAGAACCTTGTACAGGAGCGGGAAGGGCGGGAAGGCATAAAAGAGCCCTGGGGACCAAGGTATTTGGAAGGCATCCCCTAGGGAGTGGCGGCCAATGCCAGCCCGGGAGCAGAACAGCGGGGCCTGTTTGTTGCGGGCAGTGGCGAAGAGGTCGACCAAAGGCGTGCCCCATGTGCGGAAAACCTGGTCGAGGTAAACCCTGTTTAGGGACCACTCGTGCTGAGGCAGAAACACCCTGCTCAGCGCATCCGCCGAGGTGTTGAGATCCCCGGCAATGTGCACGGCTCTGGGAAGGACGTTGTTGACCATGGCCCAATTCCATAGAGTCGTCGCCTCCTTGCAGAGCTTGAGCGAGACCGTTCCTCCCTGCTTGTTGAGGTAGTAGCAGGCCGTGGTATTGTCCGACAGGACCTGAACCCTCCTGTTCCGAATGGCATCTGCAAAAGAAGCGAGGGAGTAACGGATCGCCCTAAGCTCAAGAAGGTTGATATGCATGGATGCCTCAGATGGGGACCAGATGCCCTGAGCCGAAAGCTGTCCACAGCGCCCTCCCCATCCCAAGTTGGAGGCATCGGTATAAACCGTGACCTCAGCTAGGAAGGGGCCGAAAGGACAACCTTCAGACAGGTTTCCAGGGACAGTCCACCAGGCCAGAGAGCGCAGCACCACCCTGGGGATGGAAAACCTCTGGTGCTGACCCATGGTGAGGGGGTTGTACCTCCGGACAAACCAGTTTTGCAGAGGCCTCATACGCAGGCGCGCAAAGAAAACCACCCCTGTGGAGGAGGCCATAAGGCCCAACAGAGTCTGAACCAAAAGGGCCGTCTGGTACCGACAATGCATAAAATGCCGGGCTAAAGCAGAAAGCCTGGCCAACCGGTCTGGGGGCAGGTAGGCTCTACCCAGCAGGGAATTGAAATGGACCCCAATAAACCTAATGGCCATGCCTGGGGTCAGGATAGACTTATCCCCATTAACCACCAAGCCCAATCTAGCCAGCACGGACAAAGTGAGGGCAATATGGGCCTGGAGAGAGTCAGGCGAGGGTCCCACCAGGAGCCAGTCATCCAGGTACGGGTAGATAAAGCAACCCTGGGACCGCAGGTATGCCACTACGGTGGCCATGCACTTTGTGAACACTCTGGGTGCAGAGGCTAGCCCAAAGGGCAACACTGTATATTCATACACAGAATTCCCATACACAAACCGCAGGTATTTCCTGTGGCCCTCAAATATAGAAATGTGGAAGTAGGCATCCTTCAGGTCTAGAATGGCCAGCCAGACGCCCACTTCCAGGAGTTCCATGACCCGCGCGAGGGTCAGCATGCGAAACTTCTCAGCCTTCAAATAACCGTTGAGGCCTCTAAGGTCTAAGATAGGCCGGGAACCTCCACCCTTCTTATCCACAAGGAAGTATCTGGAATAAAATCCCCATGGGGAAGTAGAGACATTGACCACCCGGACAGCACCTTTGGTAACCAACTCCATAACATTATTGTGTAACACAACATCACAACATGGAGAACAACGGGGAGGGAGAGAGAGAGGGGGTGCATCCGTAAACATTAACTTGTAACCATGGGCCACAATGGACAGGACCCAAGTGTCAGAGGTAACACGTTGCCAACAGGGCAAAAAAAGGTCGAAGCCTGTCCAGAAACTGGGCAGCAGAGGAAGCATCCTCGGAGGCCAACAGGGGAGCGTTCAGGCGCAGTCAGAAGACCGAGGGCTTCTGCGCCGAGGTCGAAGGCTTGGGTGAAGAGGGCTGTTGCCTGCCCTTGGACCGGCCGGAGCGCCTGGAAGGGTGACGCTGCTGGGCAGAGTAGGATCGGTGACCGTAGGATTGGCCCGAGAAGAAGCGCCCTTGACGCTGCTGGTAAGGCTGGTAAGGGGTCTGGTAGGATCGGAACCGACCATAGCGATACCTCGGACCCGACGACTGGGCTGAGGGGGCGACTCCGAGGGACTTGGCCGTCTGCTGATTCTTCTTCATCAGGGAGAGGGACTCATCCGTCTTCTCCGAGAAGAGCTGGGGCCCCTCGAACGGGAAATCCTCCACCTTCGCCTTCTTCTCTGGAGGCAGGGCCGTGGACCGGAGCCAGGCGTGCCGACGCAGGACCACCGAAGTTGCCATCGCTCGCGCTGCAGAGTCGGCGGCGTCCTTGCCCGCTGTCATCTGCTGTTTTGACAGCTTCACGGCCTCGGCTTGGAGGGCCTTAACCAGGTGGCGGCAATCCTCCGGGAGGTCGGAGAGGTAAGAGGACAGCCTCTTCCACAGGAATAGATTATAGGATCCCATTATGGCCTGGAAGTTGGCAATACGGAATCCCAGAGACGCGGACGAGTAGAGTTTCCTGCCCACGCCATCCAGCTTTCTGCCTTCTCGGTCCGCCGGGGCCGACGAGGAACCGGAACGGAACCGAGCCTGACCCTCCTCAGCCACGATGGACGAGGGTTTCGGGTGATTGAAGAGGTACGGGCAATCATCTTGCTTCAAACGGTAGTACCTTTCTACCTTCTTTGCCGTCGCGGACACGGACGCCGGCGTCTGCCAGAGCGCGAGAGCATTATCAACAAAATCCTCCACAGGGGGAAACGCCACCGACGCGGGGGACCCGGAATACAGTGCCTCCAGCAGCTTACTCTTGGGCTTGGAGGTCGTGGAGGAGACGTATATCTCCAGCGCGGCGGCCATCCGCACCATTTGTTCGGAGAACAGCCTGTAATCGTCATTCGGGGACGATGAGCGGGGCCCACCCACGGTGTCATCCGGGGAAGGATCCGAGGCCGCGTCTGAAGAGCACTCCGACGGGGACGCCAGACCTTCCTCATCCTCGGAATCCGAAAACTCCGGCGAGGTTTGCGTCGGAACCGAAGACCGGTGAGCGGTCGGGGCCGACGGATAAGTTGCAGGAACCGGCGGTCGCAGAGGCAAGCCCGGAGGTGGAGGAGCGGGTGCAGGGAGCCAGACTGGCTGAGCCGGAACGGAGACCATCAGAACCGACGGATGTTGCAGGAAGGGCAGCGACTGCTGGAACCACGCCACAAAATCCTGCCAGGAGGTCATGTTCCCAACCCCCGCGACCGGCTGGCAAGGGGGCAGAGGAGCAGGAACCGGGGCAGGCCAGCGAAGAGGCATCGGAACCGACGAGGTAGACGGCAGTGGAACGGAGGCCTCTGAAGGCGCCGGGGCGGACGGCAGGGAGCGCTCAAAAGATTGGAACGGTTCCGGGAAAGGCGGAAACGGCATGAATTCCTCGGGAACCGACGGAGGAGGCGTGCAAGGAGGCGACGGGGTGTGGAGACTCACCACATCGTCGGGTATCAGGACTGGTTCGGCCGGAGAACCAGGCAGCGCAGTCGGAGCTGGGGACAACGGACGGCCCTTGGCCCTCGACTTCGCCTTGGCCTTCTTGGACGGAGGCTCCGAAACAGCCTCCGGAACCGAAGGCTTGGAGGAGGACTTCGGCTTGGGCGCGGAACGCTTCTTGGCCTTCCGGCTCGAAGGACGATCCCCGGAACCGGAATCAGGTCGGGCCTCCGGAACGGGTTGCCCCGTTGGTTCCGAGGGGAGCGGCTCTGGCGACTTACGAGACGGCGCCGGTGACGGAGCGGTGGAGCGCGGCCTATCTCCCGAAGAGCCCGATGGCTTGGGGGGGAGAAGGTTGGCATCCCACAAGAAGGCACGGAGCCTGGCCTTCCGATCACTCCTTGCCTTCGGAGTGAAGGACATACAAATGGAGCAGCGCTCAACAACATGCCCCTCGCCCAGGCAGATGAGGCAGAGCTCATGGCCGTCCGAGTGGGTCATCTTAGTGCCGCATTTATGACACTTTTTAAACAAAGATGTCTGCGACATAATGAACGGTATCTCCCGACAGATGACAAGGGGAAAATACCGACCAGCAGAAGAAACGATCCAAAACTCCGAAGAGACGCTGAGAACGAACGCTAGACAATAAGAACCTTTTCGACGGCGGCGAAAAAGGAACTGAGGGAATGCCGGGGACGTTCGGATATATATGCATTCAAAATTGGCGGGAACACCGGCGCGCATGCGCGGTGGATCCGAACGTCCCCTTCACATCTCTTAAAGCTAGAAAAATCTTTTCCGCGGCTGGCCTGCGCCTGCGCAGTCCCAATGTGGGGCTGCACAGAAGGACGAAGACGATCTTAGAGTTGGGTGGAATATTCTGGAACTCTGACTGTGGAACTACAGCTGCAGAAGTATCAAAATTTGTACAGTCATTCTGTTTGTTTATCACATCACAATTAGAACACCAAAAACTGTGGTCACAAACCAATAAAAAAGCACAGAATGGATAATAGGGGAAGGACGAAAAGGAGACTGCAGCATGGGAACCAGGAATGCATATATGCACAGTTTCTAACACAAACTCCAGATGCACCAACAAACTATTATGAATTGCCAAATGAAAACATTCACAGCTTCTGAAGCCCAATGAAGAATAGATGAATTTTTGCAAGTATAAAAGTTGCTAAAATTTTAAATAAAATAGTGGAGCGTTTAGATTTTCTATGAACCATTAGAACTAAAGAAGCAGCTGTGGGTTCCAAATTATTTAACATGCTTTACACTGGATTTAAAAAAAATAATAGAAATTGGACAGCATGGAGTGTACCAGAACACCTGTTGTCTCTAGTCATACCATTCATACCTAAAGGGTTCATTTTGCATGGAACTAAATAAGTTTAAGATACTACTTTCAGCATTTCATGACTTTATAACACAACTTGGAAAATGATTCAAAGCAGTAGATCTAACATTTGATCTAAATGAATGGCTGTGGCAAAAAATAAATACGTAATCTCCCTTTGACTGTTTGTCCATTAATGCTGACCATTGCTGGTAATTATTCTCTCATCTTCACTCTGAACTCAGAATACTTCAGTTGGAAAAAAAATGCATCATCTTCTAGAGTGAGTGTTTTTGACTGTATGGCCTGCTAAACACATGTAGAAATTGTACTGTGACAGGATTTTTTCTTTCCTACGGTTGTGAGACATATGCAATGAAACACAATGCAGCACTGCAGTGAGAAATCAGACTTTTCAATTTCCAGGTCTTACCGTAGCAATATTTACATATCTCCACAACAACTGCTACTCTTAATACAAGATACACAAGATCTTAATACAGCATAAACAATATACAAGAGAACCAGTTTGGTGTAGTGGTTAAGAGCACGGGACTCTAATCTGGAGAGCTGGGTTTGATGCCCCACTCCTCCACTTGTAGCCAGCTGGGTGACCTTGGGTCAGTCACAGCTTCTAGGATCTCTCTCAGCCCCACCCACCTCACAGGGTGTTATGTTGTGGGGATAATAACAACATATTGTCGAAGGCGTTCACGGCCAGAGAACGATGGTTGTTGTGGATTTTCCGGGCTGTATAGCTGTGGTCTTGGCGTTGTAGTTCCTGACGTTCTGCCAGCAACTGTGGCTGGCATCTTCAGAGGTGTAGCACCAAAAGACAGAGATCTCTCAGTGTCACAGTGTGGAAAAGAAGTTGGCAGGTAATTTATATCTACTCAGGAAGGTAGGGTTGGGCTGAGTTGTCCTGTAAGATCAGCAAAAGACAGTAGAGACCCCCTCACCTCTGCAGGAGTATACCGCATACCCTGCAGCTGTGGACAAGTTTACATCGGGACCACACAGCGTAGCATCCAGACAAGAATAAAAGAACATGAAAGACACTGCAGACTCGGCCATCCGGAAAAATCAGCAGTGGCTGAACATAGCCGAACTCAAACAGGACACAGTATCCTATTCCAGGACACTAAAATACTGGACAACACTTCCAACTACTTCATCAGATTGCACAGGGAAGCCATTGAAATTCATAAGCACAAGCACAATTTCAACAGGAAAGAAGAGACTTTAAGAATGAATAGAGCATGGTTTCCAGTCCTGAAAAACACCAGGCTAACAAAATACTCTATACCCGACAATAGCCCTAAAGAGAAGATTAGCATATCAAGCACCAATCCATATGCAAAAGAACTTCCTCAGGATACAGTGAAGCCTCCCGCCATTAGCATTCCACACCCTGGGAAACTCTTACAGGATGACTCAGCCCAACCCTATCTTCCTGAGTAGATATAAATTACCTGCCAACATCTTCTCCACACTGTGACACTGAGAGATATCTGTCTTTTGGTGCTACACCTCTGAAGATGCCAGTCACAGCTGCTGGCGAAATGTCAGGAACTACAATGCCAAGACCACGGCTATACAGCCCAGAAAACCCACAACAACCATTATTTATCTTATTTTCCCATTTATCAACAGTTGGGAGACCTTCTGTCTCACTCTTTTGACTGGATCTTGTTTTTGTTTTGCAGTGTGGTATAGTGTAAGAGTGTTGGGCCAGGATATGAGAGAACCAGGTTCAAATCTAGGGTTGCAAGACCACCACCACCCCTGAAAAGTGGGGCGGTGCTGGAGTGCTGAGCGTGCTCTCCTGGTGCACAGAGGCAGGCCAGAGTATGCAGTTCTGCAGGCCCAATGACATCAGTTCCAGTTTAAAGTAGAAGTTACAATGTCTCATCAGATCCAATACATAGCATTTGCTCTTTCTTTGAGAACTGGCCACTCTGAGATGCTATAGCTTTCCAGTTTAAACTGGAAGTGACATGATCAGGCGTGCAGAGCCTACATGCAGTGTGCTCCAGCCTATCTCTGCTCCCTCCCTCCGCTGGCCAGCTGAACTTGGATTCTGGATGTGAGGAATCTGCTGTCATGGCAGGGGACCAGGAAGCCCTCTTTGAATCTCCACTCTGTCATGGAAGCTTGCTGGATGACCTTGGACCAGTCACACACTCTTAGCCTAACCTACCTCACAGAGGTTATTGTTAGGATAAAATGGAAGAGAGGAGAGTGAGGTGAGCTGCCTTGGGTCCTTATTTGGAGAAAGGTGGGATATAAACAAAATAAATTAAAAAATGTAACACATTCCTGTGTCTTGGAATATTAGTTCTCTTGACCTCGATTTGCTTTGTGCTTTTTTATATACAGTTTTATATACAGTTTTATATACAGGAATCACCAATCCATATGCAAAAGAACCTCCTCAGGATACAGTGAAGCCTCCCGCCATTAGCATTCCACACCCTGGGAAACTCTTACAGGCTGACGCTATTGAGCGTGCTGCCACTATGTACTTTGAAGGTTGAGAAATGTGTTGATTCATTGTTTTATTTATTGAGATATTACAGCCATCAGAACTGTTATTTTGGTAACTGCTTTGAGAAAGGGGCATCCGGAACGGGAACCTCTTGCTGGCGAACCCGTCAGCAGTTACACTAATTGTATTGGAAATATTGATTGGTATTGTAGATGGTAACATTGTTTATGTACCTATACGTGTTACGAACAGAGTATGACCTTCGTGGATAATACACCCTAGTGGTTGGAATAATAAATTCACATCTTCAGCATTTATGACATATTTTGGAGTGTAAGCATTATTGATTGAATGGCTCATTGAAGCTCGTTTATTGAAAGTAATAATCTACACAGCACACATGCTGCATAGTTAGTCGGGCACGGTTATATACATTGTTTTGGTTGGTTGCTCCGTGCCTCTCTCGTTTTGTGTTTTTGAAAGGAGTTAACAGCAAATGTGTCATTCAGAAAGACTTACAGTTGGTTTGCCACCACTTTCTCAATAACCTTGTCCAGAAAAGACAGATTAAATGATGGACAGTATCTGTAGATAGGGATGCCATACCTTCCACTATGGCAAAAGGCCTCCTGCCTGCAGCTTTCTTGTCACCATTCCAAGTGACAGTGGGAGAAAATTATTTTTAAATGCCAGCATCATCTGTGCCAGGCAAAACCCAGAAGTGGCATAATATAGCTCTAGGAATTGCTGCAAAGTCTATGGTAAGACCATACACATAGTGGTGCATAGGATGTCCTGCACCCCATGTCTCTGCCATGTCCTTGCCAGAGAAAACCCCAAATGATGTTGGGTAGCTCTAGAAATCCCCAGATTTTTAGAACTACCCTATACCACGTCTGGGTTTCCCCCTGAAGTGACATAGCAGCACATAGGATGTTGACCCCCCCCCCATGTCCCTGCTCCCAAGCCTCCCACTAGTTGCCAGCTTCCACCTGGCAACCCTACTTGTCGCTTGCTTTAGTTGTTGCAGAAATTCTAGCCTCTACTATAAGGTAAACTTTGTATGTGGGGTTTTTTTTTTTACTGTTAGGTACAAAAATGCCCCATTTTTAAATTCTGATTACTTGTTGGCATCAGAAGTTAGCACAGCAGCAGCCACTACTGCCTGATATGTTTCTCTGGGTGACACTTGCATTGAGCCTCCTTGGGAGGTTTAGGACTCTCATGTTTGCCCTACTTATTACACTGTGCTCTGCAGTGGTCCCATGTTGTCTTCTCCCTTCTCTTTTATGCTGAGGAAGAAGAGCGAAAAGATGCTCTTTGCCTCACCCCAATACTCTCAACGGCTCTGTTATTACTGCCATATGGAAGCAGTCATTTGGTAGCTGCAGCTTCTCACTGTATCCTTTGGCCCACCCATCCTTGGAACTGTGTTGTCAGTGCAGAGGAAGAGGGCAAAGTGGTAGCTGACTGACTACTGGCAGCTACTAGGATCAGCTCACAAACTGCCAAGGTTCAGAAGGAGGCCCGTTCTGCCACCCATCTGATATGCCCTTGCTGACACTTTCTCAGCCACTAGATGTCTCTTCCTTTCTCTTTGTGAAAGATGCCATCGTTACTCCTAGCAGGTATTGCTCCTCATTTGCAGAGCAGGGCAACAATGTACGCAAGCGACGGTAACATAGGTTTGAATGAGAGGCAGAATGGGGAGGTCTCGAGGCATATTGACCAAGATCGCCCAAACCTTAAACCAGGCCTTCAAAAGTTGCCCTGCAAAATACCTTAACTATTTGACAGTACAATTCTTGTTATCTGTTCTTAGGTAAAGATGTGAATATATCTCCTAGGGGTCCCAGGCCCATGCTCTCTGGGAGCTGTTTGGAGGTGGTGTCACTTTAAAAAGAGGGGCCAGTGAGGGGAAGCATCCATCTTCACCAAGAATTGGAGTCACTGTTAATCTGCAATGCTCTAGCAATTCCTAAATTCTATGGTAAATATTAAGACAGCTTTGGTCAGTTCCGAGAGCACTGGGGGTCAGTGATGTTTTCCTTCTGTTGTTCACTGGAACAAAGGTAGGTGACACAGACAGGGCCAGGAGGCCTACCAGTTGGGGGTGGACTTGCTTGCAATTTGTTGATGACAGTAGCATTGTGGTGACATCACTCCTTATGTGCCCAGAAATGATGTTGCTGGGGATGCTCAAGCATTTGGGCAAAATTCTATGGTTTAACTGAACCTATGGACATGCATGTGTGTGTGCACGCACGCGCACACACACACACACACACACACACATATTTTTGTTACTCTTATCAGTTCAGATTCACAAATCATATCCTAATTGAAGGAAAGGCACTGATTGAAACAATCTTTGTACACACACTTTTCTGTATGCTGAATATAAAGTCCCTACAATATGAATCTCTGTGATGGACATACACAACAAACACTTAACCTGGCCAGATTTCCATATTGCTTGTATCTGGCTCCATGCAGTTTTCATCCCATGTTCCTGTATTATAGATTAGTGCTGGAAGCTATGTTGCAATTGTAGGACCTGTAAATATACTGAGTACCAGTATGGTATAGTAATGAAAGATAAATTTTAAAAATAATTATTGTCTCGAAGGTGAAGAGCTTATCTAGCTCCATTTATACAAATGCACACACACAAAGATGAAAACAGCCTAGTCAAATGGATCAGTGAAATGGGGACATGGCATCCCACTACGGATGCTGCACAGGGACTAGAATAAAAATAGCACTACTAAGCCAAATTTTATTATAGTGTGGAATGACCTTTTGTAGTAATCCAAAGGTGGGTAACATATTTGTTAGCTGATACACTTAAGAACTATCATTGACAGTAGAGCCTAACATGGTTAGGGTCCTTAGAATTTTACATCTTGCAGTGAAAAACGTGCTTTTTGAGAAAAACTGTTTTTTAGGGAAAAGTCTGAACTGTAGAATATATCTTCCTCTTGAAATACCTTGCAAGCATTAAGAATCTTACTATATAATTGAGTAAGCATGTTTCAGATGACTCACTTTATACCCTGGTGCACAACCAAAGGGCGCTGCCACAGAGGAAAGCCCAGATAACTCACCATATCGCTCCAGAAAACATGCCGTAGTGGGAAGCCCAGGCCGGGAACAGGAGCGGAGCAGGTGGCAATGCCCTCCCTGCTCCTTAACCTAGCTGCTATTAGGTGTGGAGAAGGTGGCAATGCCCACCCCCACCTTAACCCAGCTGGTATTAGTAGCGGAGCAGGTGGCAATGCCTGCCCCCCTTCAGCCAGCTGGTATTAGGAGTAGAGAAGATGGCAATGACCGCACCCTGCCTTAACCCAGCTGGTATTAGGAGCGGAGCAGGTGGCAATGCCAGCTCCCCTTCAGCCAGCTGGTATTAGGAGTGGAGCAGATAACGATGCCCACCCCCTGCCTTAACCCATCTGGTATTAGGAGCAGAGCAGGTGTCAATGCCCGCCCCCACATTAACCCAGCTGATATTAGGAGTGGAGCAGGTGGCAATACCCACCCCCTTCAGCCAGCTGGGATCAGGAGCAGAGCAGGTAGTAACACTCACGCTCTGCCTTAACCAGCTGTTATTAGGAGTGGAAAAGTGGCAATGCCAGCCCCCCCACCTTAACCCAGCTGATATTAGGAGCGGAGCAGGAGGCAATGCCCTCTCCCTTTCACCTAGCTGGGATCAGGAGCAGAGCAGGTGACAATACCTACCTCCCCTTCACCCAGCTGGGATCAGGAGTAGATCAGATGGCAATGCCCGCCCCCCTGCCTTAACAGAGCTGGTCTTAGGAGTGGAGAAGGTGGCAATGGCCAACCCACCTTAATCCAGCTGGTATTAGGAGCAGAGAAGGTGGCAATGCCACCCCTCCCCCACCTTAACCCAGCTGGAATTAGGAGCGGAGCAGGTGGCAATGTCTGCCCCCTGCCTTAAGCCAGCTGGTATTAGGAGTGGAGAAGGGGGCAATGCCTATACCTCACCTTAACACAGCGGATATTAGGAGCGTAACAGGTGGCAATGCCCACCCCTGCCTTCACCCAGGTGGTATTAGGAGCAGAGAAGGTAGCAATGCCCACCTCCCCTTCAGCCAGCTGGGATCAGGAGTGGAGCGGGTGGTAATGCCCGCCCCTGCCTTAACCCAGCTGGTGTTAGGAGCAGAGGAGGTGGCAATGCCCACCCCCACTTTAACCCAGGTGGTATTTGGAGCAGAGCTGGTGGTAATGCCCGCCCCCCTTCAGCCAGCTGGGATCAGGAGTGCAGCAGGTGGTAATGCCCACCCCTGCCTTAACCTAGCTGGTATTAGGAGCGGAAAGGGTGACAATGCCCACCCCCACCTTAATCCAGCTGGTATTAGGAGTGAAGCAGGTGGCAATGCCCACCCCCACCTTATCATAACTGGCATTTTTTGCGGAGAAGGTGGCAATGTCCACCTCCTTTAAGCCAGCTGGGATCAGGAGCGGAGCAGGTGGCAATGCCTGCCCATGCCTTTACCCAGCTGGTATTAGGAGTAGAGCAAGTGGCAATGAACACACCCTGCCTTAACTCAGCTGGTATTAGGAGTGAAGCGGGTGACTATGCCCACCCCCTTCATCCAGCTGCAATCAGGAGTGGGGCAGGTGGCTATGCCCACTCTCTGCCTTAACCCAGCTGGTAGTAGGAGCAGAGCAGGTGGCAATGCCCACCCCCCTTCACCCAGGTAGGATGAGGAGCAGAGAAGATGGCAATGCCCATGGCCTTCACCCAGCTGGGATCAGTAGTGGAGCAGGTGCCAGTGCCCACCAAGTGCCTTCACCTGAGTGGGATCAGGTACAGAGCAGGAGGCAATTCCCTTCTTCTCTTCACCCAGCCAGGATAAGAAGTGTTGCAGGTGGCAATGCCCGCCCCCTCAATCTACTGGAATAAGGCACTGAGCAGGTGACAATGCCCACCCCATCTTCACCCTGTCAGAAGCAGGTGCCAAGCAGGCACCAATCTTTGCCCCCTTTCAACCTGCCAGAATCAAGAGCAGAGAACGTGGCCCGCACCCCCTTCACCCAGTTGGGATCAGGAGCGGAGCACGTAGCAAAGCCCACCACCCGCCTTTGCCTGTCAGGATCAGGCGAGGAGCAGAAGGTAATGCCCATTCCTCCCTTCACCCAGCAAGGAACAGGTGGCAATGCCCAACCACCCTCTTCACCCAGCTGGGATCAGGCTTGGAGCAGGCAGCAATGCCTGCCACCTTTCACCCAGCTGTAATCAGGCGCAGAGCAGAAGGCAATGCCCATTTTCCCTTCACCTGGTTGGGATCAGGAGCAGAGCAGGTGGCAATGCCTGCCTCACTTTACTCGGCCGGTATCAGGCATGCAGCAGGTAGCAAAGCCCACCAACCCTTCACATTGCTGAGATCAGGTGTGGAGCGGGTGGCAATGCCCACCCCCTCCTTCACTGGCTGGGATCAGTGATGGAGGAGGAGGAAATGCCTGCCTGCCTGCTCTCGCCTTTCTAGAGCCCATTGTATTTTTCCCCACAATGGGCTTTGTTTCTAGTCACTAATAATTTTCACAGATACAGGGGCCCCTGGAGTGGAAGGAATCAACCACAGAACCCCTTCCCTGGGCTGCTGAATTAAATCAGCAAAGAGATTAAATACGGGGAATTTTCACGTAGCTGGCTCACTGTAGAAAAAACTGGGAAGTGCTTGGGCCAGCAGGATTGGTAGAGGAGCAGCAATATATATTTGGACCAGGTGAAGATCTGAGGATGTAATGACCCATACCATTCCATAGCAGAAAAAGTGAAGTTTTAGCAAACTTACAGAAACATACACATTTTAAAAAAAGAGTAATTGTTTCACAGATTAATTTAACTTTCAAAATCATCTACTGATCTTTTCCTGGTTTCACTTATTCAAATCCAAGAACAGATTTTCCAGAGCAACTTGTTAATAAAATAATTGCTTCCCTGCTGAGAAGAAAACAGCAACAAAATAGAAACAAAAGGAAAATAGATCTAAAGTCCAACATCTGTCCACTAAATATTAATACAGATCTGCTCAACACAAGTCAATAAATATAAAATTAACATTTGAATTTGTATGCAAAAGACGGAATACTTTCATGGCAAAAATGTAGCAAGACAAAACCAAAATAACTACACTAAAATTCTATGAAAGCACTGGAATTCTGGAACATACTGTCTATAACAACATTCGATTTATATACTGCCCTTCAGGACAACTTAATGCCCATTGGTTTACAAAGTGTTGTTATTATCCCCATGACAATCAACCCGTGAGGTGAGTGGGGCTGAGAGAGCTCCAGGAAGCTGTGACTGACCCAAGGTTACCCAGTTGGCTTGGAGGAGTGGGGAATCAAACCCGGTTCTCCAGATTGGAGTCCCGCCACTCTTGACCACTGCACCAAACTGGCTCTCATTGTCTCTCATATCTTTCATTGTTATTCAAAACAGGAAAAAAAGTTATGTAAGCTGTATCCCTTACATAGTTTCTGAAATGTTTGAGTAGACCTTAAGACATTCAGGAGACTCCCAATTTCATTGACATTAAGTTGCTAGCTCAGTTGTGGAAAAAAGTTGTGGAAAAAAATGACAGTGTATCCCAGGAAAGCTAATATGAATTAAAACACGGAAAAGAACCTGAAATCTTTTTTCAGATTTCATTATTTGAAACTGCAACTTTGATCAAGTGTCATTTGTATTTTGGAAATTAATTATTGGTACGTCAAAGTGGTGATATAGCCACCAAACCAGACCTAGAATATCTTATTCCATTTCTTCAGATCTTGGTAGCCTTGTTTGCATATTATTGAGCAACTCTAATTCTTTGGTGCATTCAGTCTACTTCTGGCTGTAACTGGAAGACAATAAATCAGAGAAAGCTGCTTTCCTGGGTTTTGACAGCTGAGCATTTGTTTCTGGTAGTATTTGCTTATACTTTCTTCTCAAGCACTAGCAACATTTGAGGACAAGGCGGGGGGAGATACAGTATGCCAATTGTAACTTCCCTCATTAGCTAAAACCCTGGAACATGGGAATGGACTTTGTTTTTCATTAAACCATTTGGCAGAATTGGGTCCAATTGAGTACTGGACATTTGGAAGGTCAGTTTGTAACCCCTCAATGTAACTTCCTGTAGAGAGTCCCGTTTTTGCCACTGTGAAGAGAAAATGACAACAAAGGGGGAGACCCATGCAACATGCCTTTCCCGGGGTGCAATCTCTCTGAAACTTGTGTGTGGGGGGTCTTCGGAGGACAGTGAGGACTATGTCCCCTGCAAATTTGTTGGTTATTGGACATTGGGAAGGTCAGTTTGTAACTCCTTGCACGTGGCAGGAAAGGGCCCTTTAAACTATCAGCTGGCAGGCGGTGGGGGGAATCCCCCCTGCCACCTGCCAGCTGATAGTTTAAAGGGATCTTTAAAGGGCCATGAACAACTAACAACAAACTTGTTTGTGAACAGGATCATGTTCGTTACTGTTCGTTGTTCATTGTTGATGGATTGCAACGAACAACGAACAACTTGTTTGGGTTTTTTTCCCCATTCGTGCCCATGTCTAGTCCTGATTACCACGTTATTATTCTTTGTCAGTCTATAACACTAATCTGAGGCCTTCTGTGTGTTTCAGTCCCCGGCTGCCTGAAATCTAAAACCATTATTAGTCTACTTTCCATAAACATCTGGGGACAAGGCAGGATCCATAATGAGTGCTTTGCAGAAAAGGATTGAAAATTGATCAGATGACATTCGCTCTATAGTTTTTTGTCTTCAAACAACAGGTACTGTGGCATTTTCACCAAGTCTGAATTCATACATCCCCTATAATTGCTGACAAGGAATAATATGGATAAACGGCCTGAAATCAGGCTGAATCAGGCTCAAATGGTGGCATGTGACCCACATGATGATGTCACTTCCTGGAAATGATGTCCTCAGGGTTCTGGGACCTGGCAACCCGAGTGCCTGGGGATGTCACTTGGAAATCCTAACTATAGTAAAAAATGAATAGATTTTGTATTATGAGCTGCCTTGTATATCTTTCCTATGAAAGCAGGATTGAAGCATTCCTCAGGAATAGTGCAGAGTGATTCATGACCACTTATCTATCCTAGAAGGTTGGGTGCATTCTGAAAGTGCCCAAATGCAGGCACAGATTCTGCCCCGCTTATAGACCTTGCACAGAGTTTTCTGAAAGCTGTCAGCGAAGGATTCAGGGAACTTTCAAAACTGAAAGGAGCCAGGATGGGCCGAGGGACTAGACACCTCCAGTTCCTTCTGCCTGCTGAAGCCCAGCATGCCTGCTCTTCCCTCTTTCTCTCTGGTCCCTTTGTAAAGAAGTATCAGAGAATTATAGGGAGGCAGGGCAGGCAGTGGTCATCTACCTTATGATCAGAGAGGTGTGGAAAGGGGTAGCTGGGTCGCAGTCTTCTTCCTGCATCTTCCTCAGGCAAGCTTGTCAGTCAGCAAGCCTGGTCAACTGGGGTTGCCCCACTGTGCATTTGTTCTGGAGAGGGGGGCTCATGGTTCTGTGTTAGAAAAACTACAAATCAATTAAAATGGTGTCAACAGACATGGATTTAAAACCCAGAGAAGCCATCACTTGTAGTTTCACTCAGAGTGGGGTTCAAATCCTAGTCTGACCATAGGTGAGAGACTATAAAATGGAGCTAAAGGTCTTATCCACTTTATAGTCTTGAATATGGATGTGCAATTCGAGTTTCCGATTCGGGTTTTTAATCCGAATCAGGCCTGATTTGTAAAGATTTGGGATTCCCAAATCGACCCCAGCATTGCTGAGCCAATTAGGGAATCCCGAAGCAAAGCTTTCCGAAGTGATTTTTATTGCTTCAGGAAGCTTCAGGCAAAGCAGCAGGAGCTGGGCCTGCAATACTTTTCTAGCTGCTTGCTTGCTTTCAAACTTCCCGCTCTGCCTTTTTTCCACCCGATGGGAACCTCCTCCCTCTCCCAGCGGGAAAAGCAGTGGGGCGGGAAGTTTGAAAACTGCCCTTTTTGTGCCACTTGCAAGTGGCATGAAAAGGGGCGCTTTTAAACACTGCACTGCTAGCTTCACCGGATGCAAGGGTGTGGCAAGCAGCAAGAAAAGTGTTGCTTTGAGCTTTGGTGTGCTCCAAATCTTTATGGAGCATACCGAAGCAATTCAAACACCTGAATCCTGAAGTGGCTACGTTATTCCTAATTGTTTAGGAATACTTAGATTATTCCTAATTGTTTTCCCACTTCAAGTAAACCCAAAGCAGGAAAGCCAAATATTTTTCCGGTGCACATCCCTAGTCTTGAATTAAACGGAAACAATGATAGAATTCCAAGTTAGGTGCTGAAAGGTAAATTAAAGAACTTGAGGAAAGGGATATATTTATTTCCATACTTTTATTTTGTCCTTTGCTTAATTTCTTTAAATAGAAATTTTCTTCCTTAATATTGTTTCAACCAGTAACTTCCTTGCACAGATTTAATATCTAATTTTGCAGTCTGTCTGCATTACATTAATTGTTTCACCTGAACCATGCTACCAAGCAAGTAAAAGAAAAGAAATGGAATTTTGGATATTGAAATGTCAGGAAAGTCTTGTTTCCATGAATGTGTCTTATGCTCAGAAAGTAGGGGAGAGCCTGAGGACCCAATTGAAAAAGGGTCCTTTAACGTGCTTAAAGAGAGGTTTAGTTGCTCATTCTCTGTTCATTTAGTGGAAAAAGAAGCTTGAAAAGGATTCCCTTTTGTTGGGTGTGATAGAAAAAAGTATCTTCCTTGAGGTATGGTATGGGGCAAAATGGAGAGCCTATGGATCCTGTACTATCATAATAAGATACGCATCATTACAAATCTTAATCACAAATTAAAGGCTAGCAATGACTTTAAAAGGACTGTATTGCCATAGTCCTTTTAACATCTTATTATCACTAAACACACAGACAGAATATGACCAACTAAAATTCACCAAGAAATACCTGTTCGAAAAGTGGTGAATTTACCACCGTACCATACTAGCTAAAATTAGAAATGACAAGTGCTAGATAATTAAATTTAGAAATATGCTGAATAAAGAGATTTGTGGGAGTTAGGGGAAATAAAATCTTGCTGCCAATGGTTTGCCACAGATAATCCATCACTATTGTGTGAACCATAATAGATTTATATACTGTTTGAAATCTCCCTAAAAAGCTTTAAACAGTTCATTATTTTTGTGAACCAAGTGATGGTTATTAATTAGGATGCTAAATGCCCATCATGAATAGGTATTGGATACTTTCAGATAACGACCTTCTCAGACTTTCTCACATCAAGGAATCAATTTCTAGCATGCATTTTGGAAACTGTGTCAAAATAGCATCGCTCTATAATATTGTACATTTACAATAAGCATTTTGTGTATGCTACAGTCTATATTTCTGGAAGCTTCCCCACTAGAAAGATCAGAAAAATTTAAACCGAAAAACCTGTATATATTTTTGGTTATAATGAAACCTACAGATTTTTTTTTTTAAAAAAAGGATTTATTTTTATTTGAAACATACTTTTACAAAATGGCTGATGATCTAAATATTTTGATCTTAAAAATGACTAACAAGGGACAATTTAGTCATTCTTTGTTCTTAGATGGTTTAATATCAACATTTATATTCCAGACTGAGGAGCAGGTGTTGTATAAGGCTACATGAATAAATGGCATTTGGTGTAATGATGATTCATAAGATTCCAGCTACGACAGTCATAGAAAAATTTAAATAAATGGTTATCTCCCCGTACTAACAGCCCACATGCATCATGGTTGCATTTACAAGGGAATACTATAATATGATAGCACCTCTTCCTTGCAAAGGACATTAAAGGTGGAGGCTTGGCCACAGATCAAATGGGGCAGTGTGCTGCCAACTCAGACTACTCTCCTCCTGCAAATCTCCTTACTTTCCTCACCAGACAGTCCACACTCCACAGTTCACAGAGAGCTACATTTGCATTTTCTATCAACCGAAAGAGCCTCATGGCTAGAGATGGGCACGAACAGAAAACAACAACAACAAACATAATGTTTGTATTGTCGAAGGCTTTCACGGCTGGAGAACGATGGTTGTTGTGGGTTTTCCGGGCTGTATTGCCGTGGTCTTGGCATTGTAGTTCCTGACGTTTCGCCAGCAGCTGTGGCTGGCATCTTCAGAGGTGTAGCACCAAAAGACAGAGATCTCTCAGTCTTTCAATCTCTCAAGACACTGAGAGATCTTGAGATCTCTCAAGACACTGAGAGATCTCTGTCTTTTGGTGCTACACCTCTGAAGATGCCAGCCACAGCTGCTGGCGAAACGTCAGGAACTACAATGCCAAGACCACGGCAATACAGCCCGGAAAACCCACAACAACCATCGTTCTCCGGCCGTGAAAGCCTTCGACAATACATCGAACACCTCTACGGGGAGGAAACATTCCAACAGACCCGGAGATTGGAAACATTTCGGAACAAGAAAGCACACACTGAGAGATCTCTGTCTTTTGGTGCTACACCTCTGAAGATGCCAGCCACAGCTGCTGGCGAAACGTCAGGAACTACAATGCCAAGACCATGGCAATACAGCCCGGAAAACCCACAACAACCAAACATAATGTTTGTTGTTCGTTGCCATCCATGAACAGGGACGTCATGAACAACCACGAACATGGCCCTGTTCACGAACATGTTCGTGGTTGGCTGTTTGTGGGGCCAGCAGGCTCTCCTCCAGCCATCAACCAAGTCAAGTTCTCTACTGCACCTCTCCCATAAACCTGACCTGAGCAGGCACCAGGAAAAGTACCAATAATAAATAATAGCTTGACCCCAGAGCCTGGCAGCAGCCCTAGAACTTGAAGGGGTAGATCCCTACCACACCACTCCCAGAAACCTTACCTGAGCAGGCAGCAGAGAAGGTACCAATAATACATAAGGTGGGGGTGGGCATTGCCACCTGCTCCACACATAATAGCAGCTGGGTTAAGGCGCGGGGAGGGCATTGCCACCTGCTCCGCTCCTGTTCCTGGCCTGCGTTTCCCACCACGGCATGTTTTCTGGAGCAATATGGTGAGTTACCTGGGCTTTCCTCTGTGGCAGTGCCCTCTGGTTGTGCACCAGGGTATAAAGTGAGTAATCTGAAACATGCTAACTCAATTATATATTAAGATTCTTAGTATGACATAAAATAGTAGCACAGGTTGTATATAAACCACCGAGATTACACTTCTATTTTACACATAAGGGAAAAAACAACAAAAGCTACAAAAGTTGGGGTGTAACAATAAAAGAATAGGAGAGCCACTGATTGATAATTACATTGTTTGGTACCATTATTATAATTGTGTGCACTAATTATGGTAATTGTGTTATATTTTACTGTTGTGGAAACACTTTACAGTGCAATCCTATGCAGATTTACTCCAGTTTAAGCTCATTGAAATAATGCATTTAGATTGCAATAACTCTGCATAGGATTGTGCAATTAGTCTGTCAGCTCTTATGACAGTTCCAAATATTCGTGAACATGAAAGCTTCAATCTAAATATCTATTATCTTTTCATTGCAAAAGAGAAATGTTAATATTATCAGTTATTGCCAGAAACATTCCAAAAGTAGTAGTTGTTCAAATGTAAAATATAACTAATGGATAGTTCAGTACATTACAGAGACTGAAAAATATTCATTATAACATTATCAAAATTGTAAATGAAGGGCACAACTACTGATAATCAATACGCCTAAGTAACACTCAAAGAACAGAAACTATATTTTTGTTGGACAGAACTATTCATTTTCAATTGATGAGAGACATTTAAATTTCAAGGGAATACATTGAAAAGACAGTAGTTACATATTAATTAGCTCTGGTTGAAGAATGTTTTACCACAAGAGCAGTGTTTTGTCAATGCAAAATATGTCCTAGCAAAATAATTTGTGCACCCAGCTCACCCCTGGAGGACTGGAAAAATTTTCTTCTATTGTTAGGGCTTTTTCATGATGGACATGGACAGCCTACCACACTACAAAAAACACATGGATGGAGATTCAATTAATTATAAATGACAAAATTAACAAGTGTTACAATACATAATGTGCTTGTTTAATGTGATTAGTAGCTATTAATACAATTCATGACTAAAAACAGAAAATGAACGTTGCCTTTACCCTCTTTTTCTTCAAGGTCATTTGCAACACATTTTAGTAACTGCCATCATTAAAGAAAAACTGCCATCATTAAAGAAAGTGTGCACTGTTCAGGAGAAGAACCTTCAGTATGCATGTATTATTGGGAAGGAGGTAAGAGAGAATGAATTCAGGATTATCCAGTTCATACAGTTAGTGGATTTGTGCCTCTGTAGATGGAGTGAGAGGCATGTTATATATATATAAATTAATACAAACCTTTCAATAAATTTTCTTAAGCTTCTGCTTTTGTCATTTTAAAACTGGAAGAAAGGGCATTGCTTTATAGATCATAAAACAGGATTGCCTTCAAAACATAATTCTGAGAAAAACACGGAGCATCTGTTTAGCCCTGCAATATTTATTCTTTCAGTCTTACAACATAACAAATTATACTCTCTCATTTTTTTCTTTTCAACTTTGTCCACGCACTACTGCTTATATATAGAACAAGAGATTATCCATGTACATGTCTTTCAGTATTTTTACCCCACCCCAGCATAGCAAACAATCTATACTTCATCTTTGGTGGCATCTCTTATCAGAGTTTTGTTTGGATTTGGTCCCAAGGAAGTTAATATTCCATTTTAAAAAATGCTAACTTTCTCCTCACATTCCTCAAAATAGAAATAGAAATACACTATAAGAAATACACTATAAGAAATACACTATAAGAAACAGTCCCTTAAAATGGCCCACTGCATGAAAAAGCCAAGAATACAGTTTAATCATGAATAAGTAAACCAAAATTTCAAACGGCAAGCAGTAATGTCCAAATAATTTTTAATAATTAGATGCCAATCTTCTTTTTTGAAAAAAACAACCCTATTTTAGTGACTTTAGATTCATTTTCCTCCTCTTCATATTCATGCAGGTCAGATATGCTATTTTGTATACAAGGGCATAATAGATGAAGTCAGTACAGAAAGTAATAGTAGAATGTTAAATGCTTAGATTGTGGAGTTCCATGGGGATACAACTGCTTCCCACAGCCAGTTGTGTTTCATGATGGGAGTAACCTTAAACCTGAAAATTTTTAGTACAGCCTGCCAGAATTTCAGCAACATGCCTGCCGTTACCTGTCCCCTGGCTGTTGCTGCCCAGCTGATATTGTGGCATTAGAAAGATGGATGCCACCATGGGACAGCCACTTTCTTGCAGGTATGTCATACTTGTCCCTGACTGGCTTCTGATGTGGTCAGAACTAAGATTTGCCACTGCAAGCTTCCCAATAGGCTCTGATGAAGACTGTCTCTGCAGCCCCATGGTAAGCTGAGCCAATCAGTCACTACTAGAGATGGGCACGATCCGCATTACGATCCAAAAAAAACCACGATAATGGCGATTATGTGATTGTGACTCAGCGGATTGTGATCGGCCACGGCCAACGATCCAGCGATCGGGAGGGGGCTGGATCGGGGCTGGATCGTGCTTGGATCGGGAAGCCAGACACTCAGGCACCAGTAATCTATTCCCGGGGCAACGGAGCCAGGGGAATGCCTGAGCTGTGTTTCCCCTCCTTCTGTTGCCCTGGAAACCCGAATGGAAGCCCAGCTTTCCTTGATCAGCAGGGCTTCCTTCCAACCACGGAGCAGCAAAGCAGTCACCAGCTGGGAGAAGACACCCAGGGGAGGGAGGGGGAGGGGGTGTTCTGTAGCCATGGGCACTCCAATCTCATCCCTGCAAACCTTGATAGGCAGCTCTGACGGCCAAACATAGACAGCCAAACACAAACACAGATGCCGCCGCCATCACCCACCGTTCTTTTCTCACCAGCGCACTCCTTTTTGGCCTGGTGGACGGGCACATGGGGAGTGCCACCGGCGAGCGGCTAGACCCCCTGCCCCCTGAGGGGAGGCATCTCATCGCCATCTCCCCGGGCCCGCTGGCCGCCGCCAACACCCACCTTCCCACATAGCTGGGAATAGCAGCGCGCCCCGCTTTGGCCTCCACGATCCACGGATCGGGAACGGGAAATGATCAGTGTGGATCGTTTAGTTGGGATCGTCACTGGCGCCAATCCACAATCAGCTGGATCGGCAATTTTTTTTTGATCATGCCCATCTCTAGTCACTACAGTCGTGGCAATGCATTTGGATGTTTGGCTGAATTCAGGCCCTACCAACATAATGCAGTTGGCAGCAGCCCACTTGGAAATATCCTGGTACATTAAATGGTGTAGCTTAGGTTGAGAGATGGCTTGACAACAACCATCCAATAAGTTTCATGCAGACGCAGAATTTAAGCATCTTCCTAGACCATATTGAACATTCTTCCTAATGCCTAACTGCAAAACACCATTAGGCCAATACTGTATTTCTGTGTTCATGGCTGTAGATCGCTGGAAATAATGTACTATACTAAAGATTTCCTGTAAATTATAATGTACTATCTTTGGTGTGGTGTACTAACTGTCTGTGGTGTCTGTGGTACACGTGTAAAATGCTTCCAGATGAGCCGTGTTTCTGAGACTGTGGAAAAGTGAGTCCAAGGTGGTGGTGGGAAGTGCTGTCAAGTTGCAGGTGACTTACAGTGATCCTGTAAAAGTTTCAAGGCAAGAGACATTCTGGGCAGATGGCTTGGCATTACCTGCCTCTGTGTAACAACCCTGGACTTCCTTGGTGATCTTCTATTCAATACTAATCAGGGTCTACGCTGCTTAGCTTCCAAAATCTAACAAGATCAGGCTAGCCTGGGCCATCCAGGTCAGGCCAAATCCAAGTTGCCTGTCTAGAAATATGTACATTAATATGCTTCAAGGTGCTGATTGGGTATTTTTCTATGACCTTTTTCAGTCAGAATCCTCCAGTACCTTAGCCAAAAAGGTTTGCTGTACAGCAGCATAGTTCTATGGCTGGTCTGGAAAATAAGATAAAAAATGGAATCTTGAGAATGGCATTGCGGTTTCCCTGAACTTCTATCTCAGTTAGTGGCTTGACAAGATACATTCTTAATCAGAAATACATAAGGTATCATAAAATTTGAAATCCAAGTAAAACCACTGCTATGGCCCAACGTACAATTGCACACACTACATATGAGATTGATGCTATCTGTCCTGAGCAGCACCAGCAGTAGGATTGTCATCCTCCAGAATTACAAATGACCTCCAGACTACAAAGATCACTTCCCCTGAAGAAAATTGTTGGTTTGGAACTGATGTTATACCCCACAGAGGGCCCATCCCTCCCTAAATCCTGCCTTCTCCAGGATCCTTCCCCCAAACTCCATGAATTTCCCCAACCTTCATCAGCAGTGGTGGTGGTGGTAAGGATGGTGGCAAGAACACCTGGAGGAACTGTGAGAAGACTGGCTGAAGCAATGCCCTGGGGGAAGTGCCTGTTTCCATGCGGCTTGCAAGCTAGTGAAACAGAAGCAATACTAGTCAGCTGAAGCAATACCCCACGTTTCAAAGTGCCCCTTTTCCTGCCACTCGCTAGTGACAGGAGAAGAGACGCTGTCAGTTACAAATGCTCTGTGCCCACTTCATCCGATGTACATCGGTGCACATCAGTGTGAGGCGTTTGAAAGCCCCACGTTGCAAGCAGCATGGGAAGGGTGGCTTTGAGCTTTGGTATGCTCTGAATTTTTACGGAGCATACCGAAGCTTTTAAACACTTGATTCCCTGAGGAACTTGCTGCTTCAGGATTTGGGTCATTTTGGGTTGTTTTCCCGCTTCACGAAATAATACCCAAATATTTTTTAGGTGCACACACCTGGTCACGATTACAGAGAGCAAATATATAATTAGGCAAATAAAAATGTGTGTTAGGAAGTTGGACATCCCGGGTGGGAGGTGGGAGGCCCAGCACCTACCTTTCCTTTTCTCCCTCCCTTTCTTCCTGGCCTGCACAATGACATCCCTTCCTGGACTCCAATTCAGCCAAAATCCGGCTTGAATCAAGCTGAATTGGGTTGCTGCGGAGCATAGGAGCCCTGCCATGCTCTGCAGTGGCCTGATTCAGGCTGAATCGGGCCTGATTCAGCTGGATTCTGGCTTGAATTGGCCCAAATCTAGCCGCTGCGGAGCACAGGAGCATGCCACACTGCCTGGGAGTGCACCGTGCCATCCATGAGCACGTCCCGGAATGCACCTTCTCTCCCTGCCCCCAGTGGGGGACTGGCAACCCTAGCAGATGCCTATATGATGAAATTGAAACCATTGAACATATTATTATAAAGTGTCCCATATTTTGTGTTGAGGGCTAGTTTAATCATCTCTCTACTTAAAAATATGGACCTACCCAGGGCTTTTTTTCTGGGAAAAGAGGTGGCGGAACTCAGTGGGTTGCCCTTGGCGGAAATGGTCGCATGGCTGGTGGCCCCACCCCCTGATCTCCAGATAGAGGGGAGTTTAGATTGCCCTCCGTGCCGCTCAGCAGCACGGAGGGCAATCTCAACTCCCCTCTGTATGGAGATCAGGGGGCAGGGCCACCAGCCATGTGATCATTTTCAAGAGGTTCCGGAACTCTGTTCACCACGTTCCTGCTGAAAAAAAGCCCTGGACCTACCTAATATGAGAGTGCAGATAGCATGGTTATTATCGGATACAAATAATTCTGTTATTCTTTCTGTGGCAAAATATATAGGGGCAATAATTAAACATCAGAGAGATGATATTAAGTAAGATTATTCTCATTTTAATTTCTGCTTAAAGCAATAAGTATATGACCAGTACTAGATAGATAGATCGATCGATAGATAGTACTAGATCGATCGATAGATAGTCTCCATATATCCAAGTTTTCCCCACTCATCATTGCATTCATATTATTTTTTCCATGGAAATATAAAATGTGTGAGAGATGGCTTATTAAAGCAGTATATCATATATGCAGTAAATACCATTCCAAACCAGCCCTAGTACTGAATATAACAATAATCCATTTTGTTAAAAAAAAATCTCATTTCAAAAAATATCTATTTTTTTAAAAAATAGCATGCAATTCAGCATTCAAAGAGGAAGAAACAATGGCTTGCAGAGTGGGTATCGGGCAGCCCAATCCTAAGAAGGGCACGGAAAGTGAACAGGAACCGAACTAAGGCTTGTGAGGGCGCATCTAGCCCGTACGCCCGCGTAAGTGGCCCTCCGCCCGTGCTGGGACGCGGCGCTGGCCCGCCGGCGGGCCAGCACCGGTGCAAGCCACAGGCGCCCGGGCGGCGGCGCAGGAGTGGCGTAGAGCCCTACGCCGACGCAGGGGGGGCGGGGAGCAAGGCGGGGTCGGAGTTAGTCCGCTCCCTAAGCTCCTCCAGAAGCGGGAACGCCCACAGCGGCGCAAAAAAGCTACGCCACGGAAAAAGAAGGCGTAGCCCATAGGCGTCCATGGAACGGCGAAAAATCAGCCCCCTCTCTGAGCGCCCCGCCCCGCCCCTATGGCCCGAAGGAGCATAGGATGAGAACTATCCCGGGGACCAATCAGCGTGCGCGCCCGGCGTGGACGAGCCCCCCTCTCTGCACCCAATCACCTGCGACCGCGCCCTACAAAACATCCGGCCAGCGCCGCCCAAACCCCCAGGTAAGTGAGCACTCGGCCGGAGGCTCTGCTGTCTGCTGAGTGGCATTGCCCCTTTGAAAACCGAAACGGGCTGAGGGCATTCACATTGGCAGGCGCAGAATGCACTCGGGGGACTTTGCGAAAAACTGGGGGAACTTCGCATAAAGGGGAAGAGGTGCAAATGTCTGCCTAAGTCTCTTTCTACCGTGATAGAAAGAATGACTCAACAGCTAACTGGACTCATGCATGCTAGTTGCTTCTAACTAAGCACAAACAAACTAACCCTTCCGTGGCAGAAGGGAATGACACTTTGCAAATTAACCGCATGCTCTCCCGTTTCCTTGCAGGTGCCCTGACTCTGGCGCTCCCACCTGGTGATGACCGATGGAGCGCTGACAGGTAAGGAGGAGGTGGGGGGGCATTCCGCAGATTAGTGCAAACCGCCCATTCACCTGAACCCACCCGCTCACTTGCCGCTTTGGGTGAGGCCCAGCAGGGGTGGGGGGCAACCATGGCCGCCCCTGGCTGCCTCAGAGGCAGGCGCCTCGAAAACCACATGTGGCCAGGTGTTTCTTGTGACCAGCTCATTCCCTCCCATAAAGGTAAAGGCTTCCCAAGGCTGAGTGCATCCTCGCCAGACCGTCAGGCATCAGCTGCTGCCCTCGACCATGTGCAACCCCCCCCCCGGATGGCGGAGTGTGGGGCTTGCCTTGCCAGTGGAACGAAGCAAAGCCCACACGTGTCTTTTTCCCCCACAGGCACGTCCAGGGCATGGCTGCTCCCCCGTGCCCCGCCCTCCCCAAACATCTCTGACGGACGGTTGGCTGCAGCCCAGGAAGCACCGTCGCGCTGCGGCCTGCATCCCAGCCCCGCCCCTCCGAGCGGGAAGGAGGGCTGTGTGGAATGCTCTGGCTCCCTCGCCAGCCTAAACGCAAGCCCGCTCTTTCCAGTGCAATAAAACGAGATGTACAACAACTGTCTTCTGTGTCTGCGAGTCTGACTTCGTCCTCCGCCCCTCCCCCAACACTCCCGTCACATCTCCCCACCTGCACATTGCCACAAATGTATCCGACACACCCCGTCTTGCCTCCCCGCCCCCTCCCTCCCTCCTCCTCCCCCCTCCTCCTCTGTATTTGACCAGTGTCTGTACCACCCATCTGCCGAAGAGAACTTGATTCTCAGAAGCCTATGCCACAATAAAACTGGATAGTTGTAAAGGTGCTACGGGACCCTTTTTGAATTCGCTACCACAGGCTAACACGGCTAACCCCCCTGCATCTATGGCCAGGTAGAGGGTTGGGGCGGGGCATGTGAGCGGGGAGGGGGATCAATCCCCGGTGGGGAGAGTAGCTGGCACCCGATAAGCCAGGGAGAGGGTGGTGCGAGCTGCCGCTGCAAGGGGGCGGGAGATGGCAGGGGAAACGGTCCGCTCGCTGGAACCCTAGCCCCCACCAATGGAGAATCCAGGGTGGTGGCAGGCTGATGCCATATCCCGGGCAGGAGGTCTCGCGCGCCTGGGGAGGGTCGCCCCCATCGCAGCCGCAGCCCCAGCAACACAGTCCCATGAGCGGCCGCCTCCTAGAGTGGGTCCAGCCCCTCGGGCGTCTGCAGCAGCCCCATTGGTCATTCCAACACCTTCCACCCCAGGGCGTCCTGCCTCGCATCCAATCCCGTGGAGCAGTTGCCAGCCTCCCACGCCAACAGGCCATGGTTGTTGGGAGGGGTGGGGTGTGTCCGAGGCTGCGCGTGGCTCCGCCCTGGCTCGGCGCCGTCTCCTGCGTTCAGCAATTGTGGCCACTCGCGTTGCCCTGCCGGGGGGGGGAACCACTCCGAGGCTGCCAGCCCCGCCAATCCTGCAGGGAAGGCCACTGGCCCCGCCCACAGGGGCAGTGGAAGAGCGCATCAGCTGCACAAAGTGGCTAAAATGCGGGAGCCCGAGGCCCCCCGGCTGGCTGCCACAGCGTGCCCCTTCCCCGGCCGGGCCATGCAGGCTGGGTGGCCACCCCAGGCCCGGGAGGGCCCCCCGATGGCAGGTTGCGTGACTGCCCCAGCTCAGGGCGGCATGCCAGGCAGGGCAGGTGCGTTAGGGCAATATGGAAGACATGCCAGAGCGGCCCCTGGCCAGTCCTTGTGCATCCTAAGCCCCCCCCCCTTGGAAGGGATGCGCTGTCACCGCGGGCCTGGTCATGCGCTCATGGTGCCAGGGCAGGATATGGCTGGCAGTTCACCAAAGTATCGCAGGCAGACACGGGTCCATGTGTAGATGAGCTTTATTCCCAGTCCCACGGCGCAACGTACAGCCAGGCCCAAGGGTTCACGTCCCGCAAGGATGCACTTGAGCAGCACAGCATCCCCGCAAGGGAAGAGGGCCCTGGGGCCATAGGAAGCCAACCACCACGGCCCCCTCCCCTCCAACCCACAGGTCTGAGACGGGGGGGTCCTGTGCTGAACCTATCCATGAACTATGCAGCTGCCAGACAGAAGATAGGGAATTGTTACATCTCAGACCCTCCAAGGTCATGCCGGCGGGCGGTGTAGTTCGGTGGGCAGCACAGAAACACTATACCCACAGCGGTCCCGGCTGCATGGAGGGCGACGGGTGGCGGGAGCAGTGGGTGGCCAGGCTCGGGGCCCAGCTCATTGCCAAGGCAGCCGGGAATGACCTCCTGGCAGATGAAGGTGCGATGACTGCGCGGCCAGTTTACCTGGAGGAGCTCTTCCCTGGCCGTGCGGAGGAGGCCCACCTCATACGAGCGTGGCTAGACACGGCGCTGTGCGAGGTGGAGCATGACCTCCTGGAAGAGGAGGTGGCTGCGGGCCCCGCGCGCAGTAAGTCAGGGTCCTCGGCGCCATCCAGGGAGCCTCCTCCGCTGCCACAGAGGGCAGGCCGTAAGGGCCCGGAGGCGTCCCAGCCACTTCCGTCGAGGCGCAGGTTGCAGGTGCTTGCAGCAGATGCCGGGCTGCCACCAACGGGTGCCCCCTCCCTCTCTCCCCCCTCTGCAGGGACCATCAATGACAGGTGGATGGCTGCCATGGACCGGGTTCACGGGGCATTCCAGCAGGCGCGGGCAGCGGCACCATGTGAGTCTCGCCAACAGGAGGGGCACGGGCATGTGGGGTGGGGCGGCTTGCGGCCGCGACGACAACCCCAGAGCCCACAGGGGCCCTGATGCTCCCATCCCCCACCTCTTGCCCCCACAGCGGCGCCCGCCCAGAGCCCCTCGCCAGATGAGGAGGAACTTGGGAGGGGCTTCACCGCCTGGTCTCCACCCCACTACCCGCCACCCGCTGAAGACCCAGAGGGTGACCCAGTGGAGGGGCCTGGCAGGAAGCGGCCGAAGCTGGAGCCTGTCCCCGCAGACGGCCGGGCAGCTGCCGATATGCCATCCCAGGCACAGGCATCTTGGACCCCAGCCGGGCCCCTGCTCTGTAACGGGGATGCCGTGGCAGAGCCGCTGGCCTCCCCCTGCTCCGATGCGCTACCTAGCCCTCACCCTCCTGGCTGCTGAGGCCGGGGTTCTGGGTTGGCAAGCTGCTCTCTGGGCGCCTGATGCGGCCCTGGAATCGATTGGGAATAAAGCCAAGTTTGTTAACCGCTTTTCCCGTGCAGCCCGTCCATGGGGGGCGGTGGCTGCTGGCCGGGGCGGCTTTCCCATGCTCTCTACATGCAGGGGTTGAGGGAGCGGGGACTCGGAGGGGCCGCCTGGGACACCATAGGGGCGTAAAGGGCGAGTGTTTGGCCGGCCGAGCCACCCATGGCCAGGCATGGCCCTCAGCGCGCAGCATGCCACAGGTGCTCCACGACCCTGTCTCGCACAGCTCAGTCATGCTCCTGGGGCTCTGCAGGGGCGTCAGGAGAAAGGCGACCGGCGGGCAGCAGCCAGGGGTCCTCGCCTAGGCCCTCTGTGGCTGGCAAGGGGAGCTGCTGGCGCACGGCAATATTGTGCAGCATGACACAGGCAGCCACGAGCTTGGCGACGGTGAACGGCTGCATGGCCAGGCGGCCGCCCGTGTGATGGAGGCATCTGAAGCGCATTTTCAGCTGACCGAAAGCACGTTCGATCACCATCCTCGTGCGCCGGTGGGCCTGGTTGTGGTTGGCTCTGTCGGCGGGCTCATCCGCAGGGTATGGCGTCAGGAGGTAAGGCAGCAATGGATAGCCACGGTCACCTGCAAGGGGAGGCGGAGTTAGGATCTCCCTTCCCATCCCCGTCCCCTCACAGCTCCCCCACCAACTCCTGACCTAGGAGCCAGCCTCTCCCCTCAGGCCATGATGACAGGAGCCTGTTCAGGCCGGAGGTGGTGAAGATCTGTGCGTCGTGGACGCTTCCCGGGAACTTGGCAACGAGGTCCGTGAAGATCCCCTGGTGGTCACAGGCTGCCTGGACGTTGATACTGTAGAACCGGTGCCGATTCCTGTAGACCTGCGGCTCCTCTCTGGGAGCGCATATGGCCACATGCGTGCAGTCGACTGCTCCAATCACATTGGGGAAGCCTGCAAAGGAGGAGAAGCCAGCCCGGATGGGTGCCAACTCTGCCTCCGAGGTGGGAAAGTGGATGTGCTCGCGGATCCGACCAACTAGGGCGTCCAGGAAGGCATGCAGGCAGCGGCTGGCGGATGACTGGGAGACCTCCAAGGCCTCAGCCATGACTCCCTGGAAGGAGCCGGTCGCAAGGTAGCGGAGGGACAGCAGGACCCTCTGGAGGACGGGGATGCCCCGGGGAGCCGCAGCTTGCCCCTGAAGGGCGGGCGCGAGCTCCTCGCACAGAGCCTGTATGGCTGCCCTGTCCAGGCGGAAGCGGTCCAGGCAAGTCATGTCGCCCAGGAGCAGGAATGGCACCCTGGCCTGGAACCGGCGGCGGCGTCTGAGGCGGCGCCGCCTGAGGGCCGCTCGGACAAACACGGCTGGCAGGAGGTGGCTGGTCCGGATGGCTGGGAGCCGCGGCGGCAGTGGCGGGCACCAGGCGGGGATGATCAAGGTCCTGCCTGGAAGGAACGCAGGTTGAGTTCCAGCACCCTGAACCCTCCCCCCCACGCACCTGGAAGCAGCAGGCCTACCGGTCTCAGCGGCCCGTTGCAAGTGGTGCTCAGGAGCAGGTCCTCTGTCCGCTGCATGGGCCGTCCCAGCCACCCTTCCCGGTCCTGCACCCCCTGTGCCCTCCTCCATCTTGCCAAGGGGATGGGTGAGCACATGACTAGGTGGCTGGTTCCCACCACTTATCTCGGGGACCGGACATTCCAGCGGGCACTACCCCCATGTCTGCTGAGAGCACTAGTGGCGGCGGAAGCCAGCGCCATGCAAACTGGACAGAGGCCGAGAGAGTGCTTCTTTTTGGGCTCGTGGTGGAGAATGCGGAGGTCGCCCTGAGCACGCACAGGGGCGCCTCGTCCCGGTCTCGACGACGGGCATTCTGGCAGATGGCAGCTGACAGGGTCTCGGCTGTGGGCAATGCGCCCCGCACTGCTCACTCGGCAATGAAGCGCTGGAATGATTCTTTCGGGCCCGCGCGCAAACGAGTGCGCCTCCTCATGTCTCAGGGGGTTCCTTATGAGCGGGCCCTTGACGAGGGGCTCCCAGGCCCAGAGGCGGTCATGCGAGCGGTCATCCCGGAGGCGGTGGTGGGCGGCCTGGGCGTTGAGGTCCTGCCCGGTTAGTATTTGTGGATTCAGGGAGGCGAGGGGGGGGGACGTATGGATCGTGGCACATGTGTGACAGGGCCTCTCCCATGAGTAGGCACGGCCCCTGAGGGTCCAGACCCAAGCCAGGCGGAGGCAGAGGCAGCGGAGTCTGTGCCCCCCCGGCAGAGAGCGGGGCCCAGGAACCGGCAGCCCTTCCACCGCCACAGCAAGCCCCTGCTGCCAGCGACGAGGAGCCTCAACCGGGCCCGTCGGGGGGCATGGATCCAGAGCACGGTATGTATCTGTGGCCCTGCTGCTGGTGGGGCCAGGGACCGGCTCGGCCGCCGGCCTCGGCCACACATCCAAGGCCACTCATGGCGCCGACCGGTCTCAAGACAAGGGGCTGCGGCCGCAGTTGGAATGGGTGTGCTTGGCCCGGCTCGGTGGCCTGTGGCAGCCCATGTTGGGCCGCTGCTCTTCCCTCCCTGGGGCCTCTTCCCACCCATGTCTCGCTCCAGCAGGGACCATGCGCCTGGAGATAGGCGGGGAGGTGATTGCCCAGCTGCGCGAGCTGCCACCCTCCCGGAGGACCTCTGCTGCCGGAGCGGCTCTCCTGCAGTCGCTCGGCTTCCCTGTGTCGGTGGAGGGTGAAGGTGGCCCTGGGACTCCGCCGGTTCAGGACACCTCATCAACAGAGCCGCTCGAGGAGCTGTCCCAGCCTGCAGCACCATCCCCTCCAGCCCCCCCGCCCCCGGGTGCCATGGGCCGTGTGCGGGAAGGACCTGGCTCCGCCTCTGAGGGGGAGGGGCCCATGGAGGGGATCCTTCCAGGCGCACGGGCTCGCGGCCCCCGCCCTGCCCAGCGGCTTCCCCCGACACTAGCCGCAATGTGGGCGGCGATCGAGAGGGAGCGGCTAGAGGTGCACGCTGCATGGGAGGAGGCGAACAACCGCGGCCGGGAGTTCATGGCTGCGGTACTGGAAGTGGGGGAAGGGGTCCGTGCCTCTCAAGTCCGTGCCGAAGCCCTGCTCGGGCGGCTCGTCGCCATCCTCGACCCTCCGGCCCCACCCGCTGCAGCAGCTCCACCCGCCCCAGAGGCACCCCTCCCTCTGGCCCAGTTGCGTGCGAGAGGCCGGGCCCGTGGACGGCCAAGGGGGTCCGGCCGCCGGCCTCGCCGGTGACCGCCGCTGCCGCCTTGGGGGTGGGGTGGGGTGTTTTGCTGCACAGACGGCTCTCCTACACGCCTCCCCTTCCTCACGTCTGCTGGGGGAGGTGGGATGATATAATAATAAAGGCTGATTTCTGTGCAATGGGTGTCTGTGTTCTTTGCCTTGGGATGGGGACGAGGGGGCAGGCCCGCTGTGTCTGTCTCTTGGTGGCGGCCTCAGGCCAGCCCTCCCCTTCAGCGCCACTTGGGGGCTGTCCCCTGCTGCCAGAGACTGGCTGCTGCCCTGGATTCCTCATGGCAGGGCGCCTGCCAGTCCCATGCCAACCTCTCTGGACGCGGCCGCCACGGACTTGGTGCTACATTGGGCAAACGGGGGAAAGGCTTCTCAGACTACTCCCACCCCTCTCCTTCCCGACTGCGAGCCCCGCCCGACACACGAGCCGAGGCAGTCTGCCGGCATGGGCGCGGTTTGCCTGCTGCTCTGGGGCCTGGCCGGGATCACGTGCTGCCCATAGGCTGCGCCTTTCCTGGCCCCTCCCCCTGACGCTTGTCAGGAACAGCGCCCTTTGGCTGCGCCTGGCGGCGGCCGTGCATCAGACCCGCCCACAACACTTTCTGGTTCTCCAAAATTGCATCTCTGCGCCACTGCGGGCGCCGCTGCGGCCACACTTTGCTGGCACAGGATCCGGCCCGGCGCCGCCGCCACACCACCAGTGCAGCCGCGTCAGCGTTGGGGCCGGCCATAGGATTGCGCTGTAAGTACTGGTAACCAGGGGGAAAAACAATGCCAAACAATAGGCATTCCAACAAACAATATAGAAAGAGACAACTTATCTCTTTCAGCTGCAGAACAAACTAGGCTACTGCTGAAGGCTTCTATTCAAATATCACAGCTTCCTCATCAAAGACACTGTTGAGTTCTTACCTATGCAATTCTTTCATACAGTAGGGATAACATTTAAATTTACTCCACATATCATCCAAATAGTGTCCTGCATCTCCAAACGAGTACTATATAGTACTATATATTTCAGTTGCTTGCCAGTATTGTACCTTTATTAAATAATTGACTAAAACCTTAATGAAAATATATAGTACCTAACATTCACATGAGCTCTGCATAGTCATGCCATACAGGGACATACATTCATATAGTAATGAATTAAACTTCAAACTGACCACAAGTCTCTTAATTTTGAAATGAAATTTTCTCCATCAGATACAAACTCACATACAGGGTAATGCTGAAAATGTAAGGATGCAGATGGTTCTTTCTTTCATACGTGGTGGACATGTAAAAAAAGTAAAAAAAAATTGGAAAGATATACATGCTGAGATTCAGAAAATTTTAAAAATTAACTTGGCTATGAAACCTCAGACTATGCTGTTGGGAATTATACCAGATGATGTGGACAGAACATTACACAAACTATTTCGATATTTGCTGATGGAGTAATGGCAAGCAAATGAAAAGAAGGAGAATGCCCAACCAGGGAAATTTGGAATGACAAAATGTCAGAATACGCAGTGATGGCAAACTTGACAAATTACATAAATAGAAGGCCAATTATAACTGATAAAATTCATAAGCTGCTTTAGTTTGCAGATTTGAAAATGATTGCATTCTGATATATTTGATAACTCGATTGTAATATAATTAGTTATATAAAGATAATAGATTTTATAATATTGTAACATTGGCTAAAAGTCAACATTGTTACAGTTATGTAAAGTATAAGTAAAAAGTAATGAGCAGAAATAGGTTAGAATTCTTATTTTAAGGCTCTCAAAGATTGTGATAATCAGTTATATCAAGTAATATGCAGTGTTAGAGTTAACATTTTTTCTCTCTCTTTCTTTATTATTACTAGAATAACAAGTAGAAATAGGTTCGAAATTTGCATGTGTTGCTTATTCTGGAAAAATATTCAATAGCTATTTTAATATCCATAAAGGTCATGACTCTGGTACTTTGTATTTCAATAATCCTTGTAGCACAGTTTCACGTCTACTTGTCCCCTTCCCCCCTTTTTTCTGTACCCCCTTTTTTTGCTTTAATAATAATAATAATTTTTAAAAGATACCAACTGACTAGGCCTGTTCTGGCTGGCCCCTTACTTTGGCACTGCTGTAAGTGCCTGCTGTTGTACTCTGCTTTTAGTTGCCATTTCTCTGTCTAGAAGTTTATGTTTCTTAGGATGGAAAGTGTCAGGGAAAGACTAGAGAGAAGAGTAATTTAACAAATACATGCCTCACTGGCACACTAGCAACCAGAGCACTGAGCATGTTTGCCCTGCTCATTCTAGCTGATATTTATATGCTATCATATTAGCTTGTTCACTGGCTTTGGGAATAGGGTTGCCAGTCCCTCTTAACCTCCTGGGGGGGGCTGGCTCCTTGCACTTACCTCTTGTGGTGGGAAGTGCACACGCTCCCACAACTGCGATAACATCACTTCTGGGAAGTGATGTCATCATGTGCCCCCGGGAGCGCGCCCACGCTGCACAGGGGCTCGGATTGGGGCCACTGCGGAGCACGGGAGCACTCCTGTGCTCTGCAGTGGCCCAAAACGGGCCCATATTGGGCTTGTTTTGGGCCCTTTTTGGCCCGGATCCATGGGAGCACACAGCGCTACAGGAGAGCATGCACGGAAGGTGTGCGCCCCCCCCCACTGGCCAGGTAAGTGGGGGCAGGGGGTGGGGAATCCCCTGCCCCCGCCAGGGGTCTGGCATCCCTATTTGGGAGGTATCTCACTCCAGAGAAGCAGGGGTGCTCCTTGACTGAAATAATGCCCTTCTACTATCTACTATTAACATTGAACAAACGTACAAGAGAATACATGAGAGTATCAGTAAACACAAATCTGACATAATAAATCAGAACATTCAGGAACTAGTGAGTAATCTCCCTGGACATATCATTGCAGATCTCAAAGTCACTATTCTACACCCCTCTCCAAATACTTCAAAAGGAATTTACAACATGTGCTGAATTAGAACTCATCAAGAAGCAAACACTAATTGTCATCCTGGCATAAACAAGAGATCCTTACTCACTACAATTTCTAACACCTCTACAGGGGCCACTTTTTAGAAATGTCAGTTGGATGTCGTTATTGTACTACAACCCTGTACTACTGTTGGTTAATTTTCAGATTGCTTCACCCTGCTAAGTTGTATTTATCCTATTTCATTACTTTGTTTATTTGTATCCCCAAAGAGGCAGAGGCTCTGACTTCTCTCCTCATCCATTATATGTAACAACTAAATTGGTTTCTGTCCCTTATATAGAGAATTGCACTTAAAAGATTTATCATACCAAGCCTCTCTCTGTTTCAGCTCTTCTCTTTTCGCCTTCAATTTTCCATGGAAGAATTCCCAAAATGATTTCCTCTTCATAAATAACTTCAGAACATAAGTACAGATTTCTGGACCAGACCACTGGTCCACCTAGTCCAGCATACTGCTTCACACCACAACCAGCCAATTGCCGTGTGGCACAGCAGGGCACAGAGGCCAGAGAATTGATAACTCTGTATATGGAGGCTAGGGCTGCCAAACCCTTGGTGGGGACAGGGGATACTCTGAAACAAAAAAACAAAAACAGCCAATCGCCTGATAGTGGCTCCCCCATTTCCTTACTCCAGTCTCCCGCAGGTTGCCTGACAACCCTAATGGAGGCTTCCTTGAGCCACCATGGTTAGTAGCTATTGCTGGGCCTCTCCTCCATGAATCTATCTAACCAGGCTATAAATATTTTTTTTCCTGGGGGTTCAAACTACTGAAATAAAGCTGGGGCTCAGACCTAAGTAAAACAATCCAGAAGTGATGCTCCATTGTTGTAAACAGGCACCAGTCTTTTAGGTGTCAAAAGAGTTCTTTTTACCCATGGATTTGATTGAGGTGTTCTATATATGTCCAGCAATGCCATCCTCCTCTCCACCCTTCCCAGCAGCCTTTCAGCAGCAGGCACCATCCCCAGGCCCTGAAGCACCTCCTCCATCAGTGCCTCACCAACAGGAACCTCCACAGAGTCCTGGGCTGCCTTCCCCATCAGAACAGCAGCTGCTGACACCTATGACCAACCCTGGTCAACAGCCCCTAGCCAAGCAACCAATTGAGACACTGAAGACGCTTCAGAAGCAGTAGAGGTGAGCCAGGCAGAGAGGAGAATAAGTGTCACACCCTGGGTTGAAATGGAGTAGGTGGGGTCAGGAGGCTGCAGAATCTACCCAGCTCTCCCACTGGATAGGCTGGGAGAAGGGTCACTCAGGGAGGCTTGGTGAAAACTGGGAGGAAACCCAGGGAGGTGGGAAAAGAGAAATCCTTTAAAAGTAGGCCTGAGGAGGAAGCATAGGGAGAGATGGCTGGGTCGTGCTATCACTTTCTGGGCAGGAGAAGGAACAAGTAGTGTAACCCCTTGCCCTGCCCACCTGAGGCCACTTTTCTTGGGAAGCTGACAGGCTGATGGACAGTTGGATGGGGGGGTGGGTACCAGTGAGGGAGGAGCCTCAAAATATCTTTTAAGCTGTTTTTTTGCTTCTAGCCTGATGAGTGTTTTATGGATATTTTAGGTTGCTTGGTGTTATTTTATGCTATTTTTAATTACTTGTGTTTTCTACTATATACTATATTCCAGACAACTCATTTCCTACCCTGGTGTGCCTCCAGAGGGCGCAGCTGTAGAGGGAAGCCCAGAAGAGGCTGCCTGTCCCTCTGAGAGCGTGCCAGGTCAGGAAGCCCAGGCCAGGATCAGCAGGCGGCAAGGCCCACCCCCTCCCCATCACACAGCTGAGATCAGGAAAAGAGCAGGTAGCACTGCCTGCACCCTGCCTTCACTTAGCTGGGATCAGGAGCGGAGCAGGTGGCAAGGCCCATTCTCTGCTTTCAACCAGCTAGAATCAGGAGCGGAGCAGGTGGCAATCCCCCCCCCTTCACCCAGGTGGGATCAGGAGCGGAGCATGTAGCAATTCCCACCCTCCATCTTCACCCAGCTGGGATCAAGTGCGGAGTAGGTGGTAATGCCTGCCCCCCCCCACCTTCACCCAGCTGGGATCAAATGCGGAGCAGGTGGTAATGCCTGCCCCCCCACCTTCACCCAGCTGGGATCAAGTGCGGAGCAGGTGGTAATGCCCGCCCCCACCTTCATCCAACTGGGATCAGACACAGAACAGGTCGCAATGCCAGCCTGGGATTTTCAGAACCAAACTCCATAATTCCCACGACACCTGCCTTCACCCATCTGGGATCAGGCACAGAGCAAGGGGCGATGCCCTCCCCCCACCATCACCCTGCCAGGATCAGGCACAGAGAAGGTGGCAATGCCCACCCCATGCCTTCACCTGGCCGGGATCAGTCATGGATGACGAGGCAATGCCCACCTGCCCACCCTCCCCTTTCTAGAGCCCGTTATATTTTTTCCACAACGGGCTTTGTTACTAATAATATTGATAATTTCCCAAATACCACATAGCAGAAGGAGGATACGGTGCTTCAGCTTCCCGCGGTGCCATTTTCTGTATCTGAAACAGCCTGGGGGAAGGAATTATTTGCCCTGTTGCAGAGATGTATGTGCCGCCCAACTTGACTCATTTAAAAAATGTTATATCTACTTTGGCTCATAGAGACAGCAACGTAGCAATCAGTCCATCATTTATTATGGTTGAAGACCAGCAACATAAAACATAACCAACAAAGCAGAAGATATATGCATTTTCTGGACACAGGCCAGTTTTTCATGAGGCAACTCAGAAGTTCACAAGAGGATTCCTCTTGGAATACTACCATTATTGGCAGCCAGGGATAGGGAGCAAATGCTATTTCTTTCCCCACTCACAAAAAACAGAATGTTTTCTTTTCACATCTGCCCATCAACTGTAAATAGGGCAAGAACAAAGGAATACCCCTACAATTCAGTAACAACAAGAACAATACTGGGTAAGTCTGCTCCTGTATACTGTTATCCACATCCATACAACAACTTTTCATTAATGTTTATTAATTTTAATTTTAACAACAACAACATCATTCGATTTATATACCACCCTTCAGGACAACTTAATGCCCACTCAGTGCAGTTTACAAAGTATGTTATTATTACTCCACAACAATCACCCTGTGAGGTGGGTGGGGCTGAGACAGCTCCAGAGAGCTGTGACTCGCCAAAGGTCACCCAGCTGGCTTCAAGTGGAGGAGTGGGGAATCAAACCCAGCTCCCCAAATTAGAGTCCCGTGTTCTTAACCACTACACCAAATAGGGATTGGCAAACAATACCATAAACCTTTGCAGAAACAGGCAGAGGGTAGGAGAGGAGCCATAGTTGCATTTAAGATCTTGTGTAAATTGTGTAAATTTAGGCTTCTGATTGAAGCATTTTACCCACTTCTTGTTTCCTTTGTGAGTATAGATGAGAATTAGATTTACTTGCCAAAATTATGATTACTACTGCATTTATATGCACCTTTCCTCCTAGGAGCTCAGGAAGGTATACATGGCTCTCCATTTCCCATTTTATCTCAACAATAACCCTGTCCAATAGGTTAGGGTAAGAGGTAGTGACTGGCTCAAGATCTCATGTAATAAGTGTTATGGCTCAGTGCATACTTAGAACTTCCCATTCCACACCTGACAGTACAATATATTGGCAATTGGGGGAGGGGGAACAGCACAACAAACAGTAGATCCACTTGCCTGAATAGTAGGCTAGCAATAGCTAGAGTTGCATGGCATGGCAACCTGCAGGAGTCTGTGTGACTGCGGACATAGGAGGTGCTATCAATGATTGTGTGATGTCACTTCTGGGAAATCCCAGAAGCGATGTCATGCTACTCTAGGATTTGCTGGACACTCTATGGTGGAGCTCAGGAAAAGCTGGTTGCTGGCAGGAAAGTTTCTGCCATAGCAGGAGGCCTGAAAACTCTGGCACCAGCTCAACCTTCTCACTATAGGACTTGCTGAAAATGAAAGTGAAATTGGGTTAACTGCTCTCTCTAACTCTCCCCTCCTCTGTTCAGCTCGGGTTTATCTGTCCTCTATCCAAATCAGTATGTGTTCTTTAAATATTGGCACATTTTCTTTAAAATGGAGAGATGTTGAAAGTTTTAGTATTTTTTCAGTGATGAATTTTACATCCCAACTCCTCTTCCCAGGGTGTGTGCCTGTGCATTTGCACTCCCTGCACTCCTTTTATTTATAACCCCCTTTAAAGCTATCTGTGCTTTGGCCATCACGACCTTCACTGGCAGTGAATTGTACAATTTAATGTCGAGTAAAAAAGTATTTCCTGAATCTATTTCCCAATAATTTCATTGAGTGCCCCCAAATTCTAGTATTATGTAAGATGGAGGAAAAGCTTTTTCTATCCAATTTCTCCACCCAATGCATCACTTTATAAGCCTCTATCATATTCCCCTTAGCTGTTCCAGACTTTCTAGCCTATCATCATAATAAACATGTTTCAACCATGTAATTATCTTGGTTGCCCTCTTTTGTATTTCTTCCAGCTCTGCAATATCCAGCACACACTATTCCAAAGTAGGCTGCACTCTGACTTAATGGACTGGCATTACATTGGCTGCTTTGCCCCCACCAATCCCTTTCCTAATAATTCTTAGCACTGAGTTTGCCGTTTTCACCACTGCCACATATGGGATCAACATTTTTCTCAGTCGTTCCGTTATAACCGCAAGATCTCAATCTCAATCAGTTCAGATTCCATCAACATATATGTTTTAAAATTATAGGATTTTGTTCCAATATGCATCACTTTACACTAACTCATGTTCAGCCTCATTTGCCACGTTGCTCACTTGTCTGATTTAGAGAGATCCTAGTGTAGCCCTTCACAACCTGCTGGGTTTTCATCATCCTGAAAAATTTGGGGTCATCTGCCAACTTGGCTACTACACTACTAATGAACAAATTAAATACTACCAGTCCCAATACCTATCTGTGTGGGATCACAGTACTTAATTCCCTCCACTGCAAGAACTTTCTACTTATTCCTACTCTCTGTTTCCTGCCATTTAACCAACTTTTAATACATAAGAGGCTGCATCCTCTTATGTCATGACTGCTGAACTTATTCAGGAGGTTTTGGCAAGGTACCTTGTCCAAGTCTTTTGGAATTTCAAATGTATAATTGTCTACCAGATCTCCTTTATCTGAACAAGTGAGCTCTGACTCACAAATGCTTATGTTGAAATAAATATTGTTAGTCTTTAAGGTGCCACTGAACTTTGATTTACAACAGACTAATATGGCTACCTGTCTGCTTGTTGATAGTAGAGTAGATCAATGTCTTGGCAGCAGCCAATAACAGCATGGCAGAAGACAGGCAGGGAGGGACAGAAGCAGAGATATTTTGGCCTAAGCCTAATTCTGACCTCCAGGAAGCCTGCCATATGCCTGGTCATTCTGGGAAAGTCTTTGCTTGTATACTCATTATATAAACCATTACTGTTTCCAAATGTATGCATGTAGTAAAAGGCTTCTAGATACAGAACAGGAGATATATTTCTTGCCCTGAAGTCTTATAGTCTATCCTAAATGGGTAGAACAAGACACAGGTAAATTACTCCCAAACTGACTTGGTGCAGTGCTGACAGTAAGCAACCAGAAAAGATGAAGTTGGGGTATTTAGATTTACACACCTCACCTAAGATCCTAAGCATCCTAAGCATTATACGTTTGAAATTCCAATAGACTTTGACAAGGTACCTTGCCAAAACCTCCTGAATACGTCAGTGCAAAGAAGACTTCCATACTTGTTGATGCAGCTTTGTCTTCAGTTTTCAGTGAGACTTAACTACTCAAGAGGCCAGTCACGATTCATTTTAGAAAGCTTCCATGTCTCTTTGGATCATGGCTTCAGCAACTGGGAGGAATGAAAAAATCTCATCTTCTCTAATTAAATAAAAAGAAGTAGAGTAGATATGACCATAATTATAAAAAGGCTTCTGAAATTACAAAATTCACTAAGAGAAAAATGATGTTATTAAAATGGACATTAACAAGCATTTTCTTCCAAGGCTACAATCCTATTGCACAGTTACTAAGCAGTAATCCCCATTTAACACAGTACAGTTTATTTCTGAATAAACATGCTTGGAATCAGGCAGCAAAAAGTACTGCCGCTTCATAGCATACATACTGCTCATGTTTTCTCTCACCCCAAAATGAAAGGCTGTACTTGCAAAATTTTATTTCCAAAAAAGGTCATCATTTTTGTTCATTTATATCAAAAAACGATCTTGTTTCCCCCCCTGTGTTCCATTAAACTTGCACTTTTTTGCTGATTACAAGAATATTAATTATTCAAAGTATAAGAGGGCCTGTTAATGACTAAACCTTGCTCTAAATGAGAGATGGCTATGACAATCTGTTAAAATGAAAAGTGGTGTTGTAGCTCTGAGTACAAACTGGATTCTCAGAAAAACTCTGCATTGTAGATTGGGATAAGAGATGTTGATTTCCCCCAAGATCACCCAAGCGCTCTTATGACTACTCAGACATGAGTAACTATAATGTCCACACTCCATATATTCATCTCTAGGTCAGGGGCAGTCCCAGCCCATAGCAGGCCTAGCTGAAGGTGCCATGCCCAGCCAGCAGAGCGAGATAGAGAGCTTCAGGCAGAGCCTGCCCAAGCAGCTACAGAAGGAGTGGCCTATGGATCCAGGATAAAGCTGCTACCTGTGGAGGAACTGACAGAAGGCTCAGAGCTCAGACTCCCAGAGATTGCAAGAAGTGGCACAGATGAGCTGACCAGCACAATCAACACAGAATGAATGGGCTGACATGGAGGGCTGGCAAATGTTGGAGGAGGGCTGGTCAGGCCCAACACAGCAGCCAACAGACTAGCCAGAGGTAGCCATGCTCCCTTTCAGAGGGACTGGGAGGAGAAGCAGGTGACAATGACAACAGCTTCTATAGGTTTGCAGGGGCCAGAAGCTTGGCCCTATAAAAGGCAGCAGGAAGGATGGGAAAGAGCAAGTGGGGGAGGGGGAAAATCCCATTGACCCAGGACTTGCTTGTTCCCAGGATTCATGCCAAGAATGATTGGGAGGGTCCAGGGATGTCCTGCTCCCAGGGGAACCAGTAAAAAGCAGGCAAGGGAGGAAGAGCCATTCCTCTCCTCTCCTCTTCTCCTTTCTAAGGCTCATCTGAGGCCAAGATGGAGGGGGCCTCAGCCACAGACTCTGACTTACAAGCAAAAAGAGAGGCTCCTCTGGGGAAAAAACCTAGCACAAAGAAGGGGGAGTACCCCACCAACCAGAGATATAGCATATATAGGGTCGCAAAATATAGATGAACCAGTCATAAGCACATGTATAGAACATAAAGTGAGAAGTGCATACAGTGAACAGATATTCTCCCTCTGAGGCAGGAGGACATCTGTGGGTGTTTCCCACCGTCCTATCAGGGAGGCAGGAAGTTGAAACTTCTTCCTCTTGTAGGTGGGACCACCCCCTGGTCTTCAGTTCTTTTCCTGCCTCAGGGGAGAGCAGTTCTAGTTTAGGTTAGCTCTGCTACCTATACTCCTTTCACTTTCTTTTTCTATCCTTTACCTTACTTCTGTCCATATCTTGGAGAGAGAAAGCTTCTATGGAGACAAGGGAGTCATCGGACTCCGAAGATTCCTTCATGGAGAGGGCTGAGGGCTGCCTCCCTGGAGCCGTCCTGCCAGTGGCGGGAGCAGACCTGACCGGCTCCGACTTGCTGCGCAGACATGATCGGACCCCCGGTGGAGGAGTGTCACCTACAGATCAGCCCGCCAGAAAACGGCCCTGAACAACTGACCGGGAGCCGGAGAAAGCCGCGGGACGCAGGAGGAAGAGAGAGGACAGCGGCGCGGCGGCGCAGGACTCAGAATCGGCGGGAAAAGCTGCAGACAGTGCTTTCCCGCCAAAACGCAAAGACGTGCTTGCCAACCTCCCGGCGGGAGATAGGCAACACGGAACAGCAACTCCTGCACAGAGTCTCAGCGCTGACACTCCTGAAGACCAAGTAAGTGCTGCTGCCTCTTCCTCTCCCTTATCCCCAGAGATGCTGGTGGCTATTAGGGACTCCGTCAGAGCTGCAATATTGGACCTCTGCAATTCAGACCAGCCTGGTCCATCCTCCTCCAGAGCCACTGGACTCCTAGTAGAAGTCCCCAGGGGGGCTCGTGGCCCACCAAGGCGGCCAGAAAACAGCCCCAGAGTAAAGTGCCAGACCCATCCCCCAGGTGGAGGGAGGAAGAGCAGTCCCTCAGGGAGGAATCTGAGGGTGGGGAATTTTTATCAGAAGATGATCAGGAGGCTGATAGTGATATTCCTGACCAGCCCAATAGACTTTTTCAGATGGAAGATTTCCAATATCTGCTATCAAAAACCCTGTCAGCTCTGGACTTAAATGAAGCCGAGAAGGGGGATGAGGAGGAGGAAGCAAAGACTAAGGGACACAAGGCTAGACCCAAAGGGAACAGGGAATTCTTCCCCAGGTCAGAAAGCAAAGCTAGAGTGTTCCCATTCCCTGAATTTTTTGAACGTCAGCTAAAGGCTGAATGGTCCATGCCGGCAGCATGTAAGCAGGTCCCGCATGCCTGAAAAAAGATCTACGTTGTTTCTAACTTTGCTGATGAGCGGTTACAGGTACCCATCGTAGACGCCCCAGTGGCAGCGTTGCAGTCTCAAGGTCTGCTTTCCGAAGATGGACATGGCAACATTAAGGATGGACTGGACAAGAAAGGTGAAGCCATACTCAAGAGAGCTCACGAGGCCTTAGCCACCTCCATCAAAGCGTCAGCCATCGCCTCCACGGTGTTGTGGGCTGCAGTGGTATGGACAAGGAGACTCATCCAATTGCTCCCCAACAACAATAGACGACTGCTGGAGGGTGCCAACAGGATTCTCAAGGCCTGTACCTTCACGGCGGACGCCACTCTGGACTCTCTGTCCCTTACCTCCAGGGCCATGGCCTCCACCACCGCAGTCAGACATCTCCTCTGGATTAGAACCTGGCCTGCAGATCTACAAGCAAAGTTGATTCTCTTAGCCTACCCATTTCAAGGGGGAAAACTCTTTGGGGAGCCCCTCGAGAAGGTCCTGGTGGAGACCAAGGACAAGAAGAAGTCCCTCCCACGTTCACTGAAATACACTCCAAGACGTTCGTATTCTTACCAGCCATTCAGAACCCAACACACTTTACCTAGGAACAGACAAGAACACAAGCGCGGTTGGGGCTCATCCAGAGGACAACCGAGACGAGGAAACTTCCACGCAAAATTTGGGAAATCTCAGGGTCTTCGCGGCAACAGACAGGATGCTGATGACAAGGGACCCCGGCCCTGACTCCTTGAACATTCCGGTGGGGGGACATCTGCTTCTATTCCAGCAGGCGTGGATGGACTCCGAGGCGGACGCCTGGGTTTCAGAAATTGTCTCAAGTGGTTACTTAATAGAGTTCTTCTCCCTCCCACCGGAATGGTTCCTCCGCTCACCTCTCAAGAAAGACCCTCTCAGGCGCGCTATAACTTCCCAGGCTATACAACACCTGATAGACATAAGAGCTGTCGAGCCGGTTCCCTCGGACGAGAAGGGGCGGGGCGTCTACTCGATCTTCTTTACTGTTCCCAAGAAGAATGGGGATTGGCGCTCCATCCTGGACCTGAAGTATGTAAACGGGTTCATCAAGTTGAGACACTTCAGGATGGAAACTCTCCGGTCCATTGCGGAAGCCCTACAGCAGGGAGAGTTCTTGACTTCAATAGACTTAACAGAAGCCTATTTGCATGTACCCATTGCTCCCACCCATCGCAGGTTCCTCAGATTCTGCGTGGGGGACACTCACCTGCAGTTCAGGGCAATGCCCTTTGGCCTCGCGACAGCTCCGAGAGTCTTTACCAAGCTGCTAGTTGTTCCGGTAATGAAGCTCAGAGAGAGGGGCATCCATGTACACCCGTATCTGGACGACATTCTCCTGAGATCGACTTCGGCAGAAGCCTCGCGGGAAGAGACAGCATTCACCATCCAGTTCCTGGAAAGGCACGGGTTCCTTGTCAACCGGGCAAAATGCTCTCTGACGCCCTCGCAACGGCTAGAACAGTTAGGTCTGACGATAGACACGAGGAAGGGCTGTCTCTTTCTTCCAGAGAAAACGAGAACCAAGACCAAGGCACTAGTAATGGATGTAGTCAAATCTCCGTCTTCCCCGATAATGGAATTATCCAAACTGCTGGGTCTCCTAGTGGCAAACTCGGAGGCTATGTACTGGGGACGGTTCCACACCAGACCTCTGCAATCCCTGCTATGACCATTTCAATTCCACATTGCACAGAAAGCAAATACCAAACTCCAGGTTCCACGGACAGTAAAAGAAAGTCTTCTCTGGTGGACCAAGGACTCAAACCTCGGCCAGGGCAAGAATTTTCTATTGCATCATCCGACGCAGATTTTCACAGACGCCAGCCTGTTGGGATGGGGCGCGATCCTAGACGGGATCCCAGTCCAAGGATGCTGGTCAGAGAAGGAGAGGAAACTCCCTATAAATGTCCTAGAGATGAAGGCTGTCCTGAGGGCATTGCATCACTTTGGCGGACGGATCTTTCGCTGCCACATCTTGATTCGCACGGACAATATAGCTACCAAAGCATACATCAACATACAGGGAGGGACCAGGTCGTCAGGTCTCCAAAGAGAAGCCAACCAGATCCTGATATGGGCGGAGAGAAACCTCTCTTCCATTCGAGCAGAGCACATCCAGGGAATTCTCAACACCCGGGCAGACTGGCTGAGCAGGGAGACCCTGCACCCGGGAGAGTGGACCCTCAAGAGGGACGTCTTTCTCCTACTGACGGACTACTTCGGAACTCCGAAGGTAGACTTGTTCGCCTCTCATCAGAACGCTCAGTTACCGAGATTTTACTCAAGGTTCTTCCATCCCAGAGCAGAGGGAGTAGACGCTCTCACATGCCCATGGCCAAGGACCCTTCTATATGCCTTCCTGCCGTTACCGACGATACCCAAGCTACTTCAACGGATCCGGGAGCAAGGGGCAACTGTGATTCTAGTGGCACCGTGGTGGCCCAGGCGTCCCTGGTTTTCCGATCTACGATTGATGTCAGTGGCATCCCCGGTACGTCTGCCAATATCCGCGGATCTGTTGCACCAGGGCCCTATCTGTCATCCCCACCCAGAATGGTGGTCACTGACAGGGTGGAAATTGAGAGGCGACATCTCCAGCGACAGGGCTACGCACCAAAGATCATAGATACCATCCTGGCTTCCAGAAATGCTCCACAATCAGGGTCTACAATTGTGCATGGAAAGCTTTCCACAGATGGTGCCGACGTAAGGGGGTGGATTCCCTAGGTCCCTCTCTAAATTCCGTCCTGGGTTTTCTGCAGGAGGGGCTAGACAGGGGACTACGACCAGCGACCCTGAGAAAACAAATAGCAGCAATTGGTACTGTCGTTCAGGAGATTGACGGTATTCCCCTCGTGTCTCATCAACATATCAAGAGATTTCTCAGAGGGGCCACCCTGCTCAACCCTCCAGTGGTGCATCGTTTCCCGACCTGGCGTCTGAACGTCGTGTTAGCAGCACTCACCAAGCCGCCATTTGAGCCTATCAAGGACATCGCTCTGAAATGGCTGAGACTTAAAACCATTTTCTTGGTGGCAATAACTTCGGCGCGCAGGATGTCGGAGCTTGGCGCTCTGTCTATTAGGCCAGATCTGTGCATCTTCCACAAGGAGAAGGTGGTGTTACGGACTGATCCGTCCTTCTTACCAAAGGCTTACTCCACCTTCCATCGGGCACAGGAGATCAACCTGCCGTCCTTTTGCCCCAACCCTAGTCATCCCAGGGAAAGAGAGTGGCACAATTTGGATGTCCGTCGGGCCATTAAGTCTTACATAATACAGACTGAAAAGATTTGCCAGACGGATTCCTTGTTCATAAATGTGTCACAGCCAAGACTAGGTCAACGCATGTCGTCCTCGGCCATCGCCTATAACATCAAGTTGTGCATTCGGGAAGCCTACAAAGCCCTCAAGCTGGACATCCCTTCGGGAATTACAGCACATTCAGCGAGGAGTGCAGCCACCAACGCAGCACTCAGACGTAACACATCGACTGACGACATCTGCAAAGCTGCCACCTGGACAACTATATCCACGTTCATTAAACACTATCAACTGCACACGTACGCGTCGGCGGACGCGGCCTTCGGTCGGAGAGTTCTACAACATGTGGTCGAAGACGAAGATACGATCCCGCCCGGTCGATGAAGGACTGCTTTGGGAGCACCCACAGATGTCCTCCTGCCTCAGAGGGAGAATGGGCCTTTGGATACTTACCGTGAAGGGTCCTTCTCCTCTGAGGACAGGAGGACATCTGGCCCTCCCAGGATCTTCGTCTACTATCAAGACCACCGACTTCATACCAGTATTTTGTGATTCCACTGTGATTCTCTATATGTGTGATTTTTCATCTATTCCTAGTTGCCACTCTTCGGCACGTTGTGTTTTATCTTCTCTGTTTTCAGTTATTAACAAGTTGATATAGTTATAGATTACAGTTTATATGAAGGAGTCAAAACTGCTGAGGGGAGTCACCCGAACTGAAGACCAGGGGGTGGTCCCACCTACAAGAGGAAGAAGTTTCAACTTCCTGCCTCCCTGATAGGACGGTGGGAAACACACACAGATGTCCTCCTGTCCTCAGAGGAGAAGGACCCTTCACAGTAACTGTCCAAAGGCCCATTCCACAAGTATAGGTAAAGGTAAAGGTAGCCCCCTGTGCAAGCACCGTGTCATTACTGACCCATGGGGGGACGTTGCACCACAACGTTTTCTTGGCAGACCTTTTACGAGCTGGTTTGCCATTGCCTTCCCCAGTCATCTACACTTTACCCCCAGGAAACTGGGTACTCATTTTACCAACCTTGGAAGGATGGAAGGCTGACTCAACCTTGAGCTGGCTACCTGAACCCAGCTTCCACCGGGATCGAACTCAGGTCGTGAGCAGAGCTTGGACTGCAGTACTGCAGCTTACCACTCTGCGCCACGAGGCTCTTACTATTCCACATGTAAGGACCTCAATAAATACAGTACATACACATATAATTCTATTGAGTCTAATAAATACAATAAATAAATCAAATGCAATACAATATGCAAGAAAAAGAAGAATTTATCTATGGACTATTAACTTTCTATGGACTGTTGACTGTATAATGGCCATTTATATTTACTTATGAGATTGCATTTGTATGTATTACATTTGATGTATACATTATTTGACTCATTGGAATGATATGTGTATGTACTGTATTTACTGAGGTCTATACATGTGGAATATCTGTTCACTGTACGTACTTGTCACTTTATATTCTATAAATATGTTTATGATTGGCTCATCTATATTTTGAGACCCTATAGACCCCCGTGGCACAGAGTGGTAAGCTGCAGTACTGCAGCCCAAGGTATGTTCACGAATCACACAACCTGAGTTTGATCCTGGCGGATGCTGGGTTCAGGTAGCTGGCTCAAGGTTGACTCAGCCTTCCATCCTTCTGAGGTCGGTAAAATGAGTTCCCCAGTTTCCTGGGGGTAAAGTGTAGATGACTGGGGAAGGCAATGCCAAACCACTCCGTAACAAAAAGTCTGCCAAGAAAACGTTGTGATGCGACATCCCCCCATGGGTCAGTAATGACTCAGTGCTTGCACAGGGAACTACCTTTACCTATATACGCTATATCTCCTGTTGGCAGGGTTCTTCTTCTTTTTTGTGCCAGACATCTGACATATAATTACATTAATTTTCTCAGGTTTGGAATTACTCATTATGTTAATGATCGTAGATTCTGGGCTTAACTACATGTTGCAAAGTCCTCAGGTTGCATCTGGTCCACACTGAGGATGTTCAACAAGACATGAACTTTTTCTGCAGGGAACTCTGCATGCGTGGGGAGGGGGTAGCTGATGCTCCTTCTTCCTGCACATCATGGTCCCAATAGAGGGCTCCATGCAACTGGGAAATGGGTTTCGTCTGAGGAAATTGCAAATCACATCTCACTGAAATTCCTCATGGCAGTCCCTCACACAACCCAAGGAGTTTGTTAGATGCCTGAGGATGGATCTACCTTTTATAAAGCAATAATGAGATTCCCAATCTGTATAGAACAAATGGCATGAGGAGATCTTATGGGGAATATTCAGCGCTTCATCATCCCCAGGCTTGCTGATTCTTACATGAAAATGCCCCTTATCTGGCAGTTTTAAGTGTATTCTCCCTAATTATGTTCTGAGATTTGAAGAAGCCCTAGTGGATTTGATAAACATAGCCTTGAGGTGTACATTTGCAGGAAAAAATGGTGGAACAAGAGAAGGGTTATGTAAACCTGCCAGGCGATTTTCCTTACCCAGCTCCTGCATTAATCACAAATTTTGTGATTAATTTTGTGGCATTAATCACAAAACTTGAAAATACAAATTTAACCTTAATGTTTATGTTTAGAAAAAGAAAACAACGGAAAAGAACCATTACTAAGCCCCTTCAAATAAAAGATACTGATCGACTTGGCTGCAAAGAATGCTGCCACGCTCCCCCCGTTCAAGATTTCAAACAACATTTGAATAATATGTAGTGAAGGAGTCTCAGTAACTGGGGGGGGGGGGAGTTACGCTTTCAATATATCAATAATTTATATCTTGGCTTTCTAGGTCAACTTTTAAAACGCACAGCACATTTTGCTCCTGCTCTGAAATTTTCATGTATTGCTAGTCTAGTCAGCATGTCATACCCTGAAAAAAACCAGCACAATGGGGAGTCTATGTATAAGATGAGTACCTATGATGGATTTAAAATGATGTTGTAAATACTTTGTCGTGGAATATTTCAGAAAGTATATATCAGCAGGCTGTTGAAATGAAGTCACATAAAAATGCAAACAACCCCCTTGTTACTACTCTAACAAGATATTTTGGGGCATTTTAATTCAACCTCTGCAAATCAGCTTATTACCAATAATGGAGGAGTTTTGAAAAAAACGTTCTCTACTCATTTTTTTTGAGGAGGTATGTGCAGGCACCTTTTTATGGAGTGCCTGCAGCTCTTGGCATCTGACGAAGAGAGCTGCGGTTTTTGAAAGCCTATGGCTCAATAAAGTTGTGTGGTCTTAAAAGTGCTACTGGACTTTTCACTATTTTTAAAAGATGTGGGTTTTTAATTGTTTGAGTAACAAGCGAAAGAAAGCTTTTATTTCTTTCATTACATTTTTTATCTTAGGCCAAAGCCAGGCCTCTAAAGATGGCCAATGTTGATAGGTAGGTTCATATGGAGAGAGGCGATCCTTAAGGTATTCTGGCCTCAAGCCATATAGGGCTTTATAGGTCAATAAAAGCACCCAGAATTAGGCCCAAAAGCAAATTGGGAGCCAGTGCAGATGGAACAAGACAGAAATGATATAGTCTCAAAGACACACTCTAGCTGCAGCATTCAGTACCAACTGCAATTTCTGGACAGTCTTCAAGGGCAGCCCCACACAAGAGTTCATTGCAGTAATCTAATCTGAATGTTACCTGAGCATTCACCACAATAACAAGATCTTTCCTGCCCAGGAAGAACCACAGCTGTCTCACCAGCTGGAGTTGGTGACAGTTGCCCCATCCACCACTGCCACCTGTTTATCCAATAGGAGGCATAGATCCAGTAGCACCCCCAAACTACAAACCCACTCCTTTATGGGGAGTGTATCTCCAGGACAGGAAATATCCACATTCTTTGGTCAGACCTTCCTACCACCAGTAGCACCTGCATTTTGTCAGGATTAAGTTTCAGCTTTTTAGCCTTCATGCATCCCAAAACTGCCTCCAGACACCTGCTCACAGTTTCCACAGTCACCTGGGATCTGTTGGAAGCATGACATAGAGCTGAGGGTCATCCCCATATGGGTGGCAACTCAGTCCAAATCTCTGGATGACCTCTCCAAGAGGCTTTATATAGATATTGAATGAACAGAGATCAAAAGGAAACCTTGCAGAACCCCAGAGGCCAGAGACCAAGGAGCAGAGCAGCAGTCTCCCAGCACCACATTCTGAAACCTACATTCAAAGCAGGACCAAAGCCACTGCCTCCTAGTCCCAACCCCAAAAGGTTGTCCAGAAAGATAACATGTTAATGGCTCCCAAATATCTAAATATAGAGCAGTTCACATAAAAGGAAACCAAACTTCTTGGATAAAAAGCAGAAGCAAAAGGCCATCGATGTCTAGAAATACTTTTTGAAAAGTACAAGTTATAAACATAATGTTATTGTAAATGCATGATTCCAGACAGATCTCACATTCCAGATCAATGGGCAAAGATCTCATGTAGGAGTTTCGCAAACATTGTGCAGTAGTTTTTCATCAACAAGGTGGTATATTCAAACTATATTTTCTCTTCATTTTGTTTGATTAGCAGTAAGTAGCATTTTGCAAGCACAGGTAGATGTTTCTGGCTATTCATGGAGCAGGGTGAGTGGAATAACTCCAACCTAATTCATTGCTGGTTCATATGTTTCAGTCCCCTCTCCTAATTCCTTAGATTTATTTGGGAAAATAGATTTATATTATCATCATGTGAGAATTCTCAAACTGTTGTAGTGCTTCTGTGTAAGAGAAGAAAACTATGAATTTATTTATATACACTATTTATAGTTTGCCTTTCTCACTGAGACTCATGGTGGATTACACAGTGAGGGCGAGTATGGTCAATTTCAAAGACGTTTCAATAAACAATGTATTCGGGTATATAAATGCAAAATTTGCAAAGCTTTAAAACTAGCAAGAATCTAATACAAAGTTAAAGAAATGCTAAAACAGCGCATAAGCAATTCTAAGACTGACATATTAAATAACATATAAACTATCCAGTAGGATCAAACAACAGAGTAGTAAAGTCTACAGTTCCTGTCCCTTTACTTATGTATTTCTTTGAGTCCACTTCATTAATCTCAAGTGACCAACAGTACTTCACATGGCACTACACAAACAAAAACAGTGAGCCAGCCCATTGTTTTAAATCTTTAGGCACACTCCAGAGTGCCCACCAGCTGAGGCCTAAATCACACATGCATTGTAAAAGTACAGGAAGACTGAAAGCGGATTATGAATCAGCCTCTCTGTATGGCCAATCTATTGAGAAACCAATAGACTATATTTAAAACTGTATGCTTTTCACAGTCAGGAACCTGATACAAGCTCATTTAAAACTGCCGTTCTGTTTTTTATACACTCACACCTACCAACTGCAGGAGAGGAACTGAAAAATACTTCAAGTGGCTCTTGAGAATTCTGCCTGAGGCAGAACTAGATGAAAAGATAAGCATCAAGGATGTCATCAAATTTAAAGCAGGACACTGGGCCTTTAAACTTTGTTATCTCATAGACAGCACTTCCCAAATGTTACTTGCTTAACAGATTACAAAAATACACGGTGAATTATTTAAGCCTAGGGTGATGGCGGCAAGAGTAGTATTTGCCGCAAAGTGGAAGGCAGTTTAATGCCCAGACCTGAAGGAATGGAAGAACAAACTAAATAAATATACATCAATGGCAAAATTAACATCTTTTATACATAACAAACTGACTTCAGAATGTCAAGAAAAATGGAAAGTTTTTTTTCAATCAGATAGCTGAAAATCAAGAACAAAATTAAATTAACACAGAGAATGATAGAAGAAAAGAGGTAATACATGCTTATAAGAAAAAAGTTATTTGTTAATAAAATGTGATTAGGTATGAAGATAGATGTATAGATGTAAAAACAGAATAAAGATATTTAAATTAGAAGTGAAATATTAAAAGTAAATTTAAGTAAGTTCTATATAAATGTATGATATTGAACACAAATGATTATAGTTTATATTTTGTTTGTACAATTGTAGTTTGTATTTTATGTCTGTATGTTTGTAAATTGAAATAAAAATATATAACAAGTCTTTAAAAAAGTTACTTGCTTACTATTATTATTAAGTACATTTTAATTCTGTCCTTCCTCCAAGGAGCTCAAGGTAGTGTATATTGTTTTCCCCTCCTCTACTTTAGCCTCAAAACAACCTTGTAAAGTAAGATAGGCTGAGAGAGTAACTAGTCCAAGGTCACAAAGCAAGCTTCGTGGCAGAATGGAAGTTTGACAAAGTAGAGATTTCCCCGTTCATGCTACTCTAACCGCACTGGCTCTCCAGTAAAGCAAAAGTAAGACTGAAGTAGGTATTTTATTTATTCATTTATGTCCTTTATAGTCTGCCTTTCTCACTGAGACTCAAAGCACACATAGTGTGTCATTAGTACAATCAATATCAAGGACATTTCCATAAAAAATGTCATGGGGTAAATAAATACAAGTTTACAAAGACATAGCATTAGCAACAATCCAATACAGAGTTGAAGAAATGCTGAAACAGGGCATAAGCAATTCTAGGACTGACATTAGACAACATATAACTACCCAGTAAGATCATACATGGAGTACAGGTAGCAGTTAAGCAACAGATGGGACATAAGGCAACATAATGGAGAAGCCTATGGTTCCGAAGTCCTTAGTGAAGTATCTGAGAGAGACCCCTCCCTATAAGACAGCCTTCCTAGCTGAGTAAAAAGCCTTTTTGAATCATTCAGTTTTGCATTGTTTGCGGAAAGCCAGGAGAGTGGCAGCTTTCATGACCTCCCCAGGTAGGCCGTTCCACAGGGTAGAGGCCACCACAGAGAATGCACAGTATGGGAAGCTGTTGATTTTGCCCATGTGCAGGCTGGCACCTGCAGGAGACCCTGTTCAAATGATTGTGGAGGAACATAAGGAGATAGGTGGTCCCATAGATAGGCTGGATCAAGGCCGTGAAGTGCTTTTAAGTGATAACCAATACCTTGAACTGAGCACAGTAACTGATAGGTAGCCAATGGAGTGACTGCAGGATGGGAGTGATATTCATGCTCCTGCTTGCTCTTGATAACAGCCGAGCCACAGTGTTTTGTACCACTTGGAGTCTCCTAGTTAACTTACATGGGAGACCTATGTATAGTGCATTCTAATAGTCGAGTCTTGAGGTTACAATAGCATGGATCCAGGTGGCCAGGTCAGCCACGTCCAGATAGGAAGCCATCTTTCAGGCTAGAATGAGGTTGTAGAAAGCATCTTTTGTGGCTGTCTTAACTTGCTTTTCTGGTAGTAGCGCTAGATCCAGTATAACCCCTAGGCTCTTAGTTGAGTTTGCAAGGGTCAGATAATCTCCATCAAAAGTGGGAAGTACAATGTCCTTCAAGATCTTGACCTTCCCAACAAGCATCACTTCCATATTGTCTGGGTTTCACCACAGCTGTCAGGCAAGGACCCAAGATTTTTACTGCATCCTGTGGGGACCTGGATAGTGAGATATAGGGTTGGGTACCATCTGCATATTGATGACATCCCACTCCACAGGACAAGGAGGAGAGAATAATATAAGTTGCTTTGGGTCCTCATTGAGGAAAAAAGTGAGTTATAAATATCTAAATAAATATATAAATACTTATGGGGAACAATTGCTTGAATCACACTCATCAATATTATTCCAAGATGCTTTCTTGCAGACAGAGTTTAAGATGCTGATTTCTTCAAAAACACAATTGCTTCAGTAAATTCCATTTGCCTCCCAGTTGTATTATGAATATTCAATTCAAGACTGACAGGGTGTCATTTGCAAGAGAAAATTGCATTTCAAATGTTCAGACTTGTACTAACATTATGTTTGCTCCTGCATGTAAAGACAGCTTCCATCTTCTGCCCCACCTGTTTATTTTAAACAGCAATTCGTTCCTGAGAAAATAAATTCTGCATCACATCTCTCTAGCATCAGTTATTCCAAAAGCATGTACATATTGTGAATTTTTATTACAGGTGCAACCCAGCGTTTCTTGGTAGCTGTGAAACTATTCATACTTATTTCCACAGGGACTTCCATCATATCTCAGAGACTGAATGCTATAGATGCTGAAAATTCAAGCTACCCCTTAAAAAGTGCATGATTATGTATGTCTCAGAGCTGATGAGTTAACGGATTCCAAAGGGTCTGCATTCACCTAGCTGGGAAGATAACTAGCAAAAAGAAGTAGAACTTTAAACAAAGACTTTTTTACCAGTGTAAACCATAAGAATTTGTTACCAAAAGGTGAAGATTAAAAACGTTCAGGCCCGAGAAAGCACTCCTTGGGCCTGAACGATGACGTCACTCCTGGATGTGATGCTGTCATGCTGCACTGGGAGTGCACCCTGGAAGGCCCATTCCCTCATCTTTCCCCTCACCAGCCAGATGAGTGGGGGGGGGAGGCTAGGAGCAGGGGTTCCCCTGCCTAGTGTTGCCAGATCCCCACCAGTGAACAAACAACAACTCCAGGGAACAAATTCACAATAGTTGTGTAATCTGTATATCATATGAAAGTGCAGAAGTGCAATAGTGCAATTATACAGTTAATAAATACACAATACAAAAATACAGTCATATTCAGTAAACCTATCATTTGAAAAATCTTTGTCGTCCGTACAGTTCGTTTCATTCAGTTAAAGTGCCAAGTGTCTTATTTTGATAGAAAGCCGGAGGTGGAGATTCACAGAGAGGTGTTATGTCATTCACAGTCCAATAATTTAAATTATTCAAAAAACGCCGACGGGAATGTGCAGGCAAGTATCATTAACCCGTTTCGTGAGTGAAACTCACTTCATCCTGGGCATGAAAGAATTCAGGACTGGACACACTGTAAATATAAAATGCAGTCAGCAAATACATACATAATATTACATGTAAAAATACATTTGAAACTCAAATATATGTTCACTTACAATGTGTTACAATCTCCAGCTATACTCTCCTATGGCTTGTGAAGAGGTGGTGCTAACGGACAAGTAATAGATTAGGTAATGACTGTGTATATATCTCTCATTCGGGGCCGAATCAATCAATGTTCTATCTAAACCAATTGCAGCTGGAGGAAGGTCCGGGGGAATTCCACTACTTACAATGAATCACAATTCTCATAGGAAACAAGAGTAAACAATCTCTAAGTTTAATCCATGCGGTGAAAGAGTATTAAGTTGGAAAATCCATTTGGATTCCAACTGCATGAGTACTTTACCTGTGTCCGAAGCGTGTGGACGGTCTAGATGTTCAATGACAGAGACTTTAAAGTCATGGTGTGAGTGTTTACACTGGTGGAAATGGCCAACCAAAGGTGCTTCTATTACCCCGTTTTTTATCCTAGATATATGCTCTTGGATTCTTGTTCTAAGTGGGCGAATGGTACTGCCTATGTATAGCAAGGGACACTTGTACTAACATTATGTTTGCTCCTGCATGTAAAGACAGCTTCCATCTTCTGCCCCACCTGTTTATTTTAAACAGCAATTCGTTCCTGAGAAAATAAATTCTGCATCACATCTCTCTAGCATCAGTTATTCCAAAAGCATGTACATATTGTGAATTTTTATTACAGGTGCAACCCAGCGTTTCTTGGTAGCTGTGAAACTATTCATACTTATTTCCACAGGGACTTCCATCATATCTCAGAGACTGAATGCTATAGATGCTGAAAATTCAAGCTACCCCTTAAAAAGTGCATGATTATGTATGTCTCAGAGCTGATGAGTTAACGGATTCCAAAGGGTCTGCATTCACCTAGCTGGGAAGATAACTAGCAAAAAGAAGTAGAACTTTAAACAAAGACTTTTTTACCAGTGTAAACCATAAGAATTTGTTACCAAAAGGTGAAGATTAAAAACGTTCAGGCCCGAGAAAGCACTCCTTGGGCCTGAACGATGACGTCACTCCTGGATGTGATGCTGTCATGCTGCACTGGGAGTGCACCCTGGAAGGCCCATTCCCTCATCTTTCCCCTCACCAGCCAGATGAGTGGGGGGGGGAGGCTAGGAGCAGGGGTTCCCCTGCCTAGTGTTGCCAGATCCCCACCAGTGGCAGGCAAACTTCCAGGGGCTTGCACCCTTGGCCGCCAATCAGCCAGCGATTAGCGGGAGGTAGCAAGCTGCCAGACGTTGCCTGGAACTGACATCACTGCCCAGCCACAGAAGTGCTCCCATGCTTCATTTGGGGCTGACTTTCAGCATGGGAGCACTCCTGTGGCCAGTGTAATAATATCACTTCCAGGAGTGACATCAACGTGCAGGTGCCAGAGCATGCATGCAAACAGAAAGCACACTACTAGCATGAGGTAAGTGCCAGGTCTCCCCTCCCTCCTGGAGGGTATAGGGACCTGGCAACTCTACCCCCACCCCACCAGGGAAACAGCAACCTGAATTTCCGCCCATTTTCCCGTGCCAGCTAATGAAGCCCTAGTATGGTCCAGAGGTAATTCCTGGGAAATCTTCAGCTATAGCAGGAGGTCAGAACTCCACAATGAGCGGGAGGCCCCTCCATAGCGTAGCCGGGTGCTTATGGGAGTAGACAGTCCTTTAAGGATCTCAGTCTCAGAGTAACTGGAACATTAAAAGTCAAAAACAGCAACTGAAATTGGGCCCAGAAACAAACCAGCAGCCTTTGAAACTGGCATAAAATAGGAATGAAGTGCTTTACCACTTGGATGAAATATTCTGCAAGCAGAACACTGGCCATTTCCGCATGGCTTACCTCAACCCAGAACGCTGTGCAACATGCCGAAAAAAACGCTGAAGATCGCATTTTCTCGTGCAAATTTTGCGCGATGTTGCGCAACATCACACAAAACTTGCATGAGAAAACGCGATCTTCTGCGTTTTTTTCGGCATGTTGCACAGCGTTCCAGGTTGAGGTAAGCCGTGCGGAAACGGCCACTCTTCAAATGGAAAGTCATGTAAGAGTGGAACTGTCCCTAGTTCACCCCCGCCCCAAAAGCATACTTGGTAGGATGTAGTGTTCATTCTTCTCAAATATCCAAGGTTTCTGGACTGTAGATAGTTCTGGATATACTGCTGTGCCTGGAAGCCTAAGTTATGGTGGTTCTTAAAAACACCTTGTGCCAATACCACCTAGTGAGGAGGAGACATACTTTTTTATTAGATTCAAACCCAACAATTACCTTAATAAAATCAAATTCTAAAATGAGAGCTACCCTTGATGGCAATTTAGAAATTTCCACTGAAAACAAAAATATAGTCGCCCACTTTCTAATATGGGTAAATTGTTGGGAGAGAATTACAGTTGGGTTCCTGTAGCTATACTTGGTTCTTATTACTTTCTGGACACAGCTTAACATCAAATCATAAATGGATGATTTTATTGTGTTGCACCTTAATTAATAATTATTAGGGCTAAGTCCCAAGACAGAAACTGAAATGAACTGGAAGTTCCTTAAATAAAAGTGTCACAGGGTGTTATAAGAAGCGTAAAAATTCTAGCAATGACATTAAATGTGGGTTTTAATTTCTATTGATTGTAAAATAAAAAACAGGAAATCAGTATTTAATATACATTTAGATGTAACACATATTTTGTTTGTTTGTTCTCTGAAACATAAGGGCAGTCTATGTGAATTTAATTTAATCAAGTCAATCCTATGAGTTTAAGTGACGAAAACAAAATCCTCCCCTGTGTTATATTTACGGACTATATATTCTGTGACAGAATCTGAAAGAGGCTTAGGGTCAAACTTTCAAGTAGTCAGTACTCAAGACTCCAGGGGACAGAGACTGCAGCAGAGCTCAGCTTTCATTTCGACACTGGCATAATGTCCAGGCTTTCTAAAGAAGCAGTGCTTTGCCCACTAGCTGTTATTAAGTTGCCTGTGCCCAAAATTCCCTAAAGGCTTCACTTGGTGATCTGAAATGATAGGTTGTTTTAAACATGTATATGACATTTTAGGGGTAAGACTCCAAAGCCTAAATCAAATTCTCCCAGCAAAGGCATGTCCCATGAGAGCAGCACATTTTCTTGTGGAATCTGTCCCAAAGCTCCTTTGCTCCACAAAACTAACATTTTCTTTGTTGCTTCATTTTCTAGCACACTTTCAATGCAAGTTTTGTGCCAAACAATTTATTTTATTTAGCAAATAAACCAAACTATAAACATTCTATATGGATAGCTGGGTAAGTCTGTAGCAACTAAAACAATCAAAACCAAAAGTCTTGTGGCATCTTAAAAATCAGAAAATGTACTGTGGTGTGGTATGAGCTTTTGTGGGCCCGAGTACATTCCATCAGAACTTTAGGAGACTATTATAAGGAGATTCCTGCAAGAAGTTACAGAGCTGGAATTCATAGGTAGATGTGCCTGTATCAGACTTGAACCTAATAAAGGCTAGACTACTACAGAATGTGTGTGCATCTCCCCTTTACAAGTTAATATACATTATTTATCTTGCCGAAGGCTTTCACAGCTGGAGAACTATGGTTGTTGTGGATTTTCCGGGCTGTATAGCCGTGGTCTTGGCATTGTAGTTCCTGACATTTCGCCAGAAGCTGTGACTGGCATCTTCAGAGATGTAGCACCAAAAGACAAAGATCTCTCAGTGTCACAGTGTGGAGAAGATGTTGGCAGGTAATTTATATCTACTCAGGAAGGTGGGTTTGGGCTGAGTCATCCTGAAAGCGTTTCCCAGGGTGTGGAATGCTAATGGAGGGAGGCTTCACTGTATCCTGAGGAGGTTCTTTTGCATATGGATTGGTGCTTGATATGCTAATCTTCTCTGCAGGGCTATTGTAGGATGTAGAGTGTTTAGTAGACCGTGCAAGACGGATATGTGAACTGCACTTTCTCAACGAGGAAACTAATCATCTGAACCACGCACTTCAAGCAAATGGCTACTCCAGAAATGAAATCAGAAGAGCGATTAAACCAAGGATAAATCAAACAACTAAGGAAAAACAGTCTCCCACAGGAAAAGTGTTTTTGCCATATATCAAAGGAATCACTGATCAGATGGGAAAGCTTATGAAAAAACACAGGGATACACAGAAAGGAAAGAAGTGGAAGAAGCACAATCGTAATTACAAAATGCAATTATATTCCACAAAATTGCAATTGCAAACTCCACAAACGTGCAGAATCACAATTCTTCCGCTACAATAGGTAATGTGATACAAAAAATTCAAGCCGTAATACATATAGGCAATAGGCTATGTAGAGGTACCAGTCAAAAGTCCAATTGAAGACCAATCATGGTCGTATTAAGTAACAGTGTGAATGCGTATACAAAAAGCAGTGCTGCAAGCAGATAATTGGTGAAGTAAGTGGATGGCAACGAGTATGAGCCGGCAGTCTTTCTTCGCTCGTTTCAGACTGCAATGTCTTTCTTCAGGCCACCATATCTGGAAATAACAATGCACAGTAATACTACAATTATCATGCCAATAGCACAAGATGTTAGAAAATTAGACACCATTCAATTACTTACATCAAGGAAAAATTTCCAGTCCATTCAATTCCACCAGAGTACCGCATCCATAATACCTTAAGTTATCCAATGTGAAACACGAGCCCTCCTTTCCCATATAAATACATCTCCTGATAGGTTAATTGAAACACGCCCAAATTCATAAGGGTTCCATTGCACTTTTCCCCATTTACCAATTACATGTATTATATATAGTTTTTAATAAATATTTCAATAATAAATACTTGATAAAAATATTAAAACTTTTAGAATGTAGTATATTTCAAATGGGGAAGGCACCTAGAGAACCGGCGTTTAAGGGGAGGGCGAGAAGATTGAAGGGAGGGGAAAGGGGGAAGGAGAAAAGGAGGAGGAAAGATCATATAAGAGAACTTAAAGGGGACTATATAAGGCCTATTGTTATATTCATAAAAAGGATGAAAAATCGATGTCATGATTAAGGCCACGGGGGATCATAGTGTTTAATCGAAAGATCCATCTGATTTCTGCTTGAAGGAGGAACTTCACATGATGTTCAGACTTCGATATCGTTTCCAAGACCGAGAAATGAAAGGTTCTGTCATTAAGATGTGTAGAGCGGAAATGTTGGTATAAAGGTGTGTCCATATTAGGATTTTTTATCCTTGAGATGTGCTCTTGGATGCAGAGGCGGACCGGGCGGGTGGTGCATCCCACGTACAGGAGACCACAACTACACTGAAGGAGATAGACAACATATGAAGTATTGCATGTAGAGAAAGACCTGGAGTAGAGTGGTTTACCGGTGAGTGGGTGGCATACACTGCAATGACCACAGGGGAAATGTCCTAATGGAAGATCGTTTTTTTCGGTCCCTCTCCTGAAGTCAGAGTGCACCAACATGTCCCGCAGGCTCTTGGTTCTCCGGTAGCCAATTTGAGGTGGTTTGTCACATCCAGGTAAGTTTTTAAGTATATTCCAGTACTTTCTGATGGTCTGAGTGATCGCTCCTGACATAGGAGTGAAATCGATGGCCCAGGTAATCCTATCTGAGTCCCGATCTCGAGGTCTATAAGTGAGTAGGTGGGATCGGGGTGTTGACTCGGCTCTTCTCATAGCCCGATTTACAGTCCAGCTGGGGTAATTACGTGCCATAAAGGCTGCCCCCATTCGTACTGCCTCTTTCTGGAAGTCTTGTCGGACCGTAGCATTCCTTTTAATACGGAGGAATTGTCCCACTGGTATATTTTTCTTCAGAGCTGATCGATGGTGAGATGTATATTCCAGGTAAGCTGCTCTATCTGTGGGTTTTCTATAAGGCTTGACCCCAAGTGATCCCATTGCTTGTTTAAACACAATCACATCTAAAAAGGAGAGATGTTCTGAACTGCTTTGATATGTGAATTTAATGTTAGGATCGATCCCATTAACCCAGTTCATGAATCCCTCTACCTGGTCCTTATGTCGAATTATGCAATTATTTAGTCCCCTTTAAGTTCTCTTATATGATCTTTCCTCCTCCTTTTCTCCTTCCCCCTTTCCCCTCCCTTCAATCTTCTCGCCCTCCCCTTAAACGCCGGTTCTCTAGGTGCCTTCCCCATTTGAAATATACTACATTCTAAAAGTTTTAATATTTTTATCAAGTATTTATTATTGAAATATTTATTAAAAACTATATATAATACATGTAATTGGTAAATGGGGAAAAGTGCAATGGAACCCTTATGAATTTGGGCGTGTTTCAATTAACCTATCAGGAGATGTATTTATATGGGAAAGGAGGGCTCGTGTTTCACATTGGATAACTTAAGGTATTATGGATGCGGTACTCTGGTGGAATTGAATGGACTGGAAATTTTTCCTTGATGTAAGTAATTGAATGGTGTCTAATTTTCTAACATCTTGTGCTATTGGCATGATAATTGTAGTATTACTGTGCATTGTTATTTCCAGATATGGTGGCCTGAAGAAAGACATTGCAGTCTGAAACGAGCGAAGAAAGACTGCCGGCTCATACTCGTTGCCATCCACTTACTTCACCAATTATCTGCTTGCAGCACTGCTTTTTGTATACGCATTCACACTGTTACTTAATACGACCATGATTGGTCTTCAATTGGACTTTTGACTGGTACCTCTACATAGCCTATTGCCTATATGTATTACGGCTTGAATTTTTTGTATCACATTACCTATTGTAGCGGAAGAATTGTGATTCTGCACGTTTGTGGAGTTTGCAATTGCAATTTTGTGGAATATAATTGCATTTTGTAATTACGATTGTGCTTCTTCCACTTCTTTCCTTTCTGTGTATCCTTGTATTGGAAGTGGAATTCCCCCTCTTGTTTTGTCTATGAAAAAACACAACCTACAAACAGTATTCAGACCCACCAGAAAAATACAACAGATGCTACGATCAGCAAAAGACAGTAGAGACCCCCTCACCTCTGCAGGAGTATACCGCATACCCTGCAGCTGTGGACAAGTTTACATCGGGACCACACAGCGTAGCATCCAGACAAGAATAAAAGAACATGAAAGGCACTGCAGACTCGGCCATCCGGAAAAATCAGCAGTGGCTGAACATAGCTGAACTCAAACAGGACACAGTATCCTATTCCAGGACACTAAAATACTGGACAACACTTCCAACTACTTCATCAGATTGCACACGGAAGCCATTGAAATTCATAAGCATAAGCACAATTTCAACAGGAAAGAAGAGACTTTAAGAATGAATAGAGCATGGTTTCCAGTCCTGAAAAACACCAGGCTAACAAAATACTCTATACCCGACAATAGCCCTAAAGAGAAGATTAGCATATCAAGCACCAATCCATATGCAAAAGAACCTCCTCAGGATACAGTGAAGCTTCCCTCCATTAGCATTCCACACCCTGGGAAACTCTTACAGGATGACTCAGCCCAACCCTATCTTCCTGAGTAGATATAAATTACCTGCCAACATCTTCTCCACACTGTGACACTGAGAGATCTCTGTCTTTTGGTGCTACACCTCTGAAGATGCCAGTCACAGCTGCGGCGAAATGTCAGGAACTACAATGCCAAGACCATGGCTATACAGCCCAGAAAATCCACAACAACCATTATTTATCTTATTTTCCCATTTATCAACAGTTGGGAGACCTTCTGTCTCACTCTGACTACATTTTTTACTCTTTTGACTGGATCTTGTTTTTGTTTTGCAGTGTGGTATAGTGTAAGAGTGTTGGCCAGGATATGAGAGAACCAGGTTCAAATCTAGGGTTGCAAGACCACCACCACCCCTGAAAAGTGGGGCAGTGCTGGAGTGCTGAGCCTGCTCTCCTGGTGAACAGAGGCAGGCCAGAGTATGCAGTTCTGCAGGCCCAATGACATCAGTTCCAGTTTAAAGTAGAAGTTACAATGTCTCATCAGACCCAATACATAGCATTTGCTCTTTCTTTGAGAACTGGCCACTCTGAGATGCTATAGCTTTCCAGTTTAAACTGAAAGTGACATGATCAGGCCTGCAGAGCCTACGTGCAGTGTGCTCCAGCCTATCTCTGCTCACTCCCTCCACTGCCCAGCTGAACTTGGATTCTGGATGGGAGGAATCTGCTGTCATGGCAGGGGACCAGGAAGCCCTCTTTGAATCTCCACTCTGTCATGGAAGCTTGCTGGATGACCTTGGACCAGTCACACACTCTTAGCCTAACCTACCTCATAGAGTTTATTGTTAGGATAAAATGGAGAAGAGGAGAGTGAGGTGAGCTGCCTTGGGTCCTTATTTGGAGAAAGGTGGGATATAAACAAAATAAATTAAAAAATGTAACACATTCCTGTGTCTTGGAATATTAGTTCTCTTGACCTCGATTTGCTTTGTGCTTTTTTATATACAGTTTTATATACAGGAATCACTCCTTGTGACTAACACAAACTTATACCACATTATATTCATTGATCTTTAAGATGTCACAAGCCTCTTCAGTGGTGAAATGCCTTTTAAGAAACCAGAAAAAAACATTTGAAGCATAACTGAAGCATAAATTTACATGTTCCATATCAGTGTTAAGAATATTAT